>NC_056751.1:619306902-619544402 GCF_019279795.1 Protopterus annectens | reverse complement strand
TAATAAAGGCTGCAGCTTCCAGGAACATTTCTACACACACAAAATGAAGTCTGGCTTGAGTTTCAGAAGAACATGGTTGTCCTACAGCACGGCTGGTGACAAGTACTACTGCATTCCATGTTGGCTGTTTGCATCAGCGATAAAAACTGTTGATTCATGGACTGACGGTATTTGTAACTGGAAGAATTTGTTGCGTTCCATACAGATAAACGAAAATTCAGCGACCCGTGTAAAAGCTTGTCAGATTTTTACTAATTGGAAGAACAATGTCACTGTCGATGTCCTGACCGACAAACAGATTATGCAAGACCGTAAGTACTGGCACTGTGTTCTGGATCGCATAGTGAATCTGATCATTACCATGTCAAAATGCAATATCGCATTTTGAGGTCACCGTGAAAATGACAGCTACACCGATGATGACAGGCCCAGCTCACGAGGATGTTTCCTGGAATTCATTCACTTAATTGCCAAGTACGATCCTGTTTTGGAAAACTTGCTGAAGCAGCCAAAAGGAACCACCAAGTACTTGAGTGGGTCGATTCAAAATGAAATCATTTACATTCTGGCAAGAGAGGTAAAGCAGCAGATCGCAGACGAAATGGCCGACGCACCGTTTGTATCTCTTATAATGGATACAACAGTGGATTGCTCAAAGATGGATCAGTTGAGCAAAATATTTCGGTATGTGACTATCAAAAAGAATGACGAAGGGAGGCTGGTAAGCTTGCATATCCAGGAATCATTCTTGGGGTTCACCGATGTTGAAAGCCAGAAGGGTCAAGATTTGGCATCCGTAATTACAAAGGAAATTGAAAGTGTCACTGACCTGAAGAAGATTCGCGGTCAAGGATATGACGGAGCCGCCAGTATGAGTGGTGCTTACAGGGGTGTCCAGGCTTTAATGAAGCAGAAAGCACCAAAGGCCCATTATGTTCACTGCAGTGATCATGCATTAAATTTAGTCATAAACGATGATGTTAAGAATGTGAAGGACATTCAGAACTTTTTTGACATGCTGGAAAAGCTGTATGTATTCCTCAGTGCTATTAGCAGATGGAATCGCTTACAGAAAGATAGTAGCTGCTCACTTACATTAAAGCAACTTTGTCCTACACATTGGTCATCACGGAATCAAGCCTTGATAGCTCTTCACAGCCAGTTTGTTGACGTGATGAAACTGATGACTGTGTTGTCACTGACTGGCAAGGACAATAATGAGAAAGGCGAGGCATCGTCGCTGAAGAAATATTTTGAACGCTTTTCGTCAATGATGAACATTGTTTTACTGTCACGCATTCTGGGACCACTAGACATTATCTCCAAGAAAATGTAGTCACAACAATCCGATGTCACATCTGTTTGCATTCTGTTGGAATCACTACTGAAGGACCTGAGTGAACTTCGCAACAACTGGGAGACTGTTTTGTTCTCGGCCAAGGAGCTAGCTCAAAGTTGGGACATGCCATCTGAATTTGACAGTTCAGAGAGGGTTTCTCATGCCAAGAAGTTTCACAATGAACTTTCAAATGACTGCAGACTGGAGTCAGCAGAACAGCGCTATAAGGTTGAAGTGTTCAACAGAATCATCGACTATGCCATTGTCCAGATAACAACACGATTCAAGTCACTGCAAGATACTGACAAAGTCTTCACATGCTTGAAACCTATGACAATTACTGAAACGAATGATGATGAACTGCTGAAGATGTCGAAGAGTCTGATCACGGAGTACTCGGATGACATTTCAGATGAGCTGTCTGACCAACTGCTCCTGCTCAAAATGACTTTCAGTGTCACATTGTCAGCACTGAAATCTATCAAAGATTTGGCCGAATTCATCTTGATAACTCATTCAGAATCATCTTCCAGCTTTCCGGATATAATCACTGCTTGTTTGCTGTATCTGACACTTCCTGTGACAGTTGCCAGCACTGAAAGAAGTTTTTCGAAGTTGAAGTTGATAAAGACATTCTTGCGTAGTACAATGTCTGACGTTCGACTTAGTTCTTTAGCCATTCTGTCGATTGAGAGCCGACGCCTGGAAGACATGGACACTGACAAGATCATTGATAGTTTTGCTGATAACAAAGCCCGCAAGAAGTCATTCTAGGAGTAGGATTGAACAGTGGAGGTAGAATTCACATTCTGGTATCTATATAATGTACTGTTTTATAATTGTTTTTTTTTTACTTTTTGCTGAAATAGCATGTCTCCAGATTTCAGTGTTTTATGCCACTGTCATAGGTCAAGCGAATGTGACTATATGTGATTTCTTTGGCTTCGGTCATCTCGATGGCTTGGGTTCCCAGGGGGTTGGGGAAATGTTGGGGCACCTAGGAAAAGTTTGCCTCAGGGCGCTTCTAATGTAGTTACGCCACTGGTCCTTGCTAATGGAGTTAGAAAAGGTTTGCTTCTGTATAATGATCCAAGCTTCTTATTAATGTTTTTTATAGTTTTATTGATATGCAGACCAAATTTGAGATTATTGTCCACTATTACTCCTAAAAGTTTAGTATGATCATCTGGAGAGATAGAGGTACCATTGTTGGATGTTATGGAGAAGGAAAATGGGGTAGATCTACTGGTGGGGGTAAAGAGGAACAGTTTAGTTTTGTTGAGATTTAACAACAGATGGTGATTAGAGAGCCAATTTTCAACTGTGTTAAATGCGTTTTGTGTTAAAGTTTCCAGGTATATAGGATTGGAGGCCATACAGATCAGGGTAGAACCATCTGCATATTGAATGCAGGTTGCATCAGGGATGGCAGTATGAAGACTGTTGATGAAGATAGAAAAGACTAGAGGACCTAGAATAGAGCCCTGAGGGACACCAAGGGTGAAAGGTAGCAGAGTGGACAGTTTGACCTGCCATAATACAGCCTGTTGTGTGCCATTCAGATAGTATAGGAACCACTGAATAGCATGGTTATCTAGGGAGATGGATTTTAGGGAATGGATGAGTAATTTGTGGTTGACCATATCAAAGGCCTTCAACAGGTCTAGAAATAGAGCTGAAGATAGCCTGTTGTTGTTCCTATTTTGGAATATGGTATTTGTAAAAGAAAGGATGGCAGAGATGGTGCTGTGATGTGGCCTAAAGCCATGCTGAGAGTTGGGAAGTAGACTGTTCTGAATGAGATAGTCCATAAGTTGCTTATGATTGCACTTCTCCATTAATTTGGCTAGTGGTGAGCGAATGGCAATGGGTCTGTAGTTGGACAGTTCTGTTGAACTTCCACCTTTGTGAAGTGGGATAACATGGGACATTTTCCAGATTGAGGGGATAGTTCCATCAGTGTTCTATTGATTAGGATAGAGATGGGGAATGCTATGCCATTGGCAGCTTTTTGTAGGTACTCTGCAGGAAGAAGGTCAGTAGAAAGGGTGCTTGGTTTTAGTTTTTTGAAGCTACATCCCTATGTCTACTGCTCTGGGCAGTATTGATATGTTGTGGAGAATTGTCAGCATCACCAGCAGACTCAACATGGAGTTGGGGTCCACAGGCCTCATCCTCTCCACCATCTAATGTTAGAACAACAAACTAGATCAACACTCCAGTAATCTCAGTCAATATGTTTTCTGGTTGTGAAGTTACTGAAAGATGGTAATACTATCAACACAAGGATTTCTAGACAGGAAGTTAGTGCTAATAGATATCTACATAAGAACAGCATGTATGCCAACCATATATTTAAAGGCATTGATAAGAGTCAAATGCCAAGGTTAGTAAGTTGAACACTGATGATTATGCCTATAATAAACATGTTCTAATATCAAACCCTATTCAACAAAAGTTGAAAACATCGAACATACGGAACAGCGATTTTTTTCCTAGGGAAAAAATTTGCTGTTCCAAAACACATACACACAACACAAGCACACCAAACAGCAATCCACACACATACACCTAAACTCTTACACCTAATCCTACACTAAACTATACATACACCACTAACTATCCACTTACCTTAACCCAAACCCTAACCTTAAGGTCGTCACTATCACACAATCACCTCAGCCATGCCCTAACCCTAACTCACATACATCCCTAACCCTCATGTCCACACAATCGCACACTTACCTGACCCGCGCCCTAGCCCTAACTCACCTAACCCGCCTTAACCCTCACGTCCACACAATCGCACACTTACTTGAACCTGACCCGTAACTTTCCACCACAGCACTGAAAATACCGAAGCAACAGAAACGGACAACCAAATTATTTCCCTAGGAAAAAATTCTGTTTTCTGTTTCTTTGATATTTTCAGCGTTCGCTGAAAACGGGTCGATATTAGAACACACAAAGTTTTGAAACTTCGGTGTTCCAGTATAGACCCTAATAAACGGATGCTATGACACAAGAATTTGGTGTGATGGGCTGTGATACCCAGTTTTGAAATGATATTAGTTCTGATGTCTTAAATGATAGAAACAATTCAGCAAAACATTTTTTAGGAATAGTGGTAAAGTCTCCATCCATGTAAATAGAAATAATACGTTTTTGCGTTACACCATTACTTTTAATAGAAGAGCTAATAGTGTTAAAAAATTTATCTTAGATAACTGGGTAATTTTAGATGCCTTACCCAAGCTTAAGAGCATTATTGGAAATAGACCTGGTTTTGCCTATAGGAATTGCCCAAATTTAGAAAAAAACTGTTGTGTTATAAAGATATGAATAATAAAGGTAACAGGAAGACTATGAATAAAATGATTACTTCCCCTACTATAATTGCTCATGTTGCAAATACATTCTAACTAAATCTGATTTTATTCATCCTAAGACTAAAAAAAGTGTTGCTTTTAAATATTTTGCCACATGTAATACATGTTATATTATATATCTTGCCATGTGTAAAAAATGTGAAAAGGTTTATGTTGGCAAAAGTAATAGAGGGCTGATGGACAGAATTATAGAACATTGCTCTGATATAAGAAGAAATATTAGTACTAATACCCTTGTTAAACATCTGATAGACCATGGAATACAACATGAATGTATGTACAGGGTTACAGAAGTTGTATACAAGAATGTAAGAGGTGGTGATATTAATAATGTATAAGAGGTCAAAGAGTATGAATGGATAATTTGTTTACAGGCTGACAGTAATCCTGGCATAAATGCCACAGTCAGCCTAAAACCTATTCAAATGTTAAAACAGATGTCTTTGAGCTAACCTACTTTTTATGTAATATTTTTTAGGGTCTATAACAACAAATGCTTTGAATATTGAATACGGCTTTGTTGACATGTATTAATCGAGCACTGTTATAAGCGGAGGCTTACATGGTTGAAATTCATATCATCAAAATGTTTTGTTTGGCCAACACCGTTCCCCATTGTGAAACTATAACACAAACCCTAAACACACGCTACAAGTCCTCTAATTAATAAACTGAATAAAGTAACCATATGTATTAATACCCTAGTGTATTAGCAACTTAAACAAAACACACCCTAGTGAACCATTTTTGTGAAAAACACATTTACTGTATTAGACTTTTAATAACATTGCAACTGCTCGTAAAAAGTCCTGTTGACTGTATGCAGTTTTGTTATGTAATACAGTTTGCAATCTATGATGTCTTTCAATAATTTTCCTTTGGGTGAAGCCGGATGTCCAGACATCAATTGGGGCATAGTCTCATTTACTTTATTTTGTTCTCTTACCAAAACTGCCAACACAGAGGGAATATCGCAAATACATCTTCCCAAAAGAAAATGAATCCTTCTGTGCCACCCTTCCACATGATTTTTTTGTGCACGGCAAAGATAACTTCTTCAAATCTGACACGTTCCAGAAGCTAACTGGTAACATAGGAGGAAACTTGGAACAAGAAGATAATCGTGTCTGTTATTGTCGAGTACATCCCAACCCAAAAACATCTGAGAAGCAAGCTATCAAGTCTTTCCCTGCAACTGGAACAACTTTGACAATGCTAGAAATGCTGGTAACACCTCCTCTTCATTTAGGAAAGACAGAGCAATTAATTTCTTTACTGACAGTTGAAAAGAGACTGACTTTCCATACAAACTAGCCAAACCTAATCATTGCAGTTTCTGCCAAACAGCTTGCGCAAAATGAAATAAACAGCCTTTACATGTTACAGTAGTGAAATTGCTCTTTACACTCTTTATAGCCACCATTTCAAAATCAGACAGAATAAACTTCACAGATACATGTACAGTTGCTTTAGGTAAGAGCTCAAAGAGACATTCCCACATAAATTTATAACAATTATAAGACTTCTTACTCATAAGGCAGAATACTAGAGGTAGACGCTTTGTATTTCCAGTCACTGGCACTAAAGCATGTATGCTGTATAATTGTCTATAAAGACATCCTTTAGTTAGAAATACATCATCCATTAACCAAATCTGAGATGCACTTAAATCTTGTAAATTTTCTGCAGTTCAGAATACTAGTACATGTATATTATTGCGTATGTCCAACATATGTTTCTGAACAAAACTACCCCCTTTTAAATTACATCTAGTTGCATTTACACTATCTAAAGGAGTTGAGATAGGGCTATAATTTAACAAACTCTTTCATCTAACTCAGTTAACTTGTTAAAGCATGGATCACCTGCTAGGCAAAGAAAGTGTAGTTCCTCTAGATGTATTTGCTGCAATGTCCTCTACAACTAAAGCTGGTGTATCTCTAGAAATACTACCAATCAGCTTTAAATTATGACATGCTACTTACTTCTCAACTTCTGTAGCATCTGATGCGTGATGGTGAGGTGCACATTTAAGTAACAAAGCTCCATGAACATCTTTTGTAGTTACTGCCTTACCTTTGTATTTTTCTTTTAGTTTTAATCTGCAGCACCAGTACCTCTTATCTTTCATGTTTTTTTCTAAATTATAAAAGTACCCGTCTATGTTTAGCATATCTTTGCCCTTTTGATACTTCACTGTTTCATAATATTCTCCCACGATTCTAGGGGAAAAGAGTGTTGCATTTGCCATTGTAGCATACAGAGCATGTGTATCACAGAAAAGTTAGTAATACACTGTTTTTTATAATTGTGTTATGTGAATTTTATTTACAAATGAAGTGAATTCAACTTAAATTATTGTACATATCGTACAGATAGTAAATTAGTTATGTACAGATTTACTTACATAAATTTTCTGTTGTAATTTAACTCCTAACTTCTATTTACAATAATAACTTGAGTCAGATTTGAATACTGTAGATGTAGTTATATCAGTTGTTCATTTGCTTATGTTGGCCAACTATGACATTTCGAACTTAATGTTTTAGACATTTTGAGCTTTCGCTTATAACAGTGTTTGATTAATACGTGTCAACAAAGATGTATTCGATATTCTAAGCATTCTTTGTTATAATATAGACCCTGTTTTTTATATAATTTATCATATAATACATTCTTTACCACAAATCATTTTATATTGTGCAATGCATTTTTTTTAAATACTTAATTGTCATAACACCTGTAAATTCTTATTAATTTAAATTGGTAGGCTGTGTCATGTGATTTTTTAAATGTTGTTATTTAATGAAATGATCACATATGGTTCTGTTCCACACTGATAAAGAGTTCTCCCCGAAAGCTTTGTGTTTAATAAATTATATGTTAGCATCTCTTACTCTGGTATTTTTGTTTATTCACCATCTGATGTTCCCACATTGTCATAAAGGTTGGACAAGTTTTCCTCCACATCTAAGGCTACAGCCTCATCCACATGACTATCACCATATGGGCCAGGCTGTATTGCCAAATCTGTGTCCTGTGTGCCAGAGGCCATGCTACCATGCTGAGACATATCAGATCCCACATTGTAATCAGTGGACGGGTTAATGGTGGATAAAGGCAGGGGATGTGCCAAAAGAAAAGACAGATGACACAGGTCAGGAAAACTTGCTCATATCACATGTTGGATATCATTCCTGACATATGAGCATGCACATATATAGCACTACAATATTATAGATAATAATTACTTACCAGGAGGTCTTGTCTGGGTATAGACCATGGAAAATATATAATAGGGAGTTGTCAATTTTGTTACATATGCAACATACATGACATATGTAAGGAATACAAGCATAACACATGCCTGACATGATTTTGTGGGAATACATTGCTGGAGATAAGGGCTGTGATGGTACTATTGTAGTGAAGCAATGACAGAGCCACAACATTATTAATCACATACTTGCCAGCATGTACCATTCCAAATGATGTAAAACATACAGTAGGTAATACATGCGCATACCAATTGGTCATGTCCAAGATGCTGATGGTGACTGTTCTATGCAGGAGGTTAGAAGGGCAAAGTATTAATGGAGGACAACAACAGGAGTAATAGCAATGATATATATATATATATATATATATATATATATATATATATATATATATATATATATATATATGAAACAGATATAATAGCATATCAGTGACACCCTCCCAGTGGTTTGAGTTTCTCTGTCATAATGCAGATCCTGCAGTGGTTAAAAACAGACAGTGCAAACACAGTCATTTATGCATGCAGTGGCATAGTTGCATGATGACATATACAGCAAACAGGTCATGGTGATACTCACATGATGTATAGCACATGTTAGCAATACATCCCTATGCAGAAAAACACTGACATTAATTTCAGACAACACAATTATGCTACACAGTGCTGCAGCCTATGAAGATGGGGAGGGAACATATCTAATCTATTGATATGTACACCTGCATGACTTGTGTCATAAGAAGATGTACTTGTAGATTACAATGTCAGGGAAATATCAGTTTGATGGACTACACCAATGGCATGACAGGAGACAGAGGCAATAACAAGTTATGATCTCAGTAACAATATATGGGAACACTCATCTGTTGTGCCTTGTTGTTATGCAGAAGTGGATGGACCTGTATAAATGAATGCAGACAATATTATACATGTTGGTTGTACTGTTATGTATGTACTGAAGCTGTATGGCTACATGTCATTTCACTTACGCTGATCATCATCTCCTTGTGTGGACCCATTTGCATGACAGAAGTCTGCTGCTGCAACACAAAATTAAACATACATGAATATGCATGAAACAGCAATAGGTACTGAGTTAATCGATATGCATTAGTATTATGCAAAGTAAAACATACATGTGCATCTGCTTCAATCCCATGCCTGGGTATGATGCACTCTCCACTCGCCGTATGCAGTGACATGAGAAAATGTGTGATCTCATCAGGGGTGGCAATGGTGAGCGACCACTAGAGGCATTCCTCGCCCTCTCATACTGGTGTACCCAGTTGGCTGCATGAAGGATCATGCCAGAGCACCACTGGCAACAAGCTTCATGAGATTTACTGTAATGCCCCACAGCATTAATCATGTTGGTGAGGTCAGTCTACACTTCATTCCTCCACACTGAATTTCATCCTCATCCGAGTCATCTGTCTCTATGTTGTTGCAGATCATCTATTCTAATTTTGTTTTTCTGTGGTGAAAAATTGTCATTCCCTACATCTGTTTGCAATCTGGAGGGCAGTTATATGCATGTGTTTACATTAATGTGAGGGCCCACATGTTGAGATGATTATTTTGACAGCTTATGCTAATGTACCCTCTATTTATACCTATATAATACCAAACTCTAGAAAATAGTACCTGTCCCATATATTACTGTGACATACTGAACCATATGTGATATGAAAACAATGCCTCAATACATAAGACTTGGAACAGCAACATAGCTTGCATGATCTATAGAGGCTGTCTGTGGGATTTGAACCCATTACAGTGGCTATCATAGTTTTTGAGATCAAAACACAGCAGCATTGTACCACATAATCTATACACTCTGCATACAGGGTCACTGAGATGTGGAGTAAGCCAGTGGATACCTATCATGCATGTACCACTACATGCCTTAGGAAATCGGAGATATAGTTCTGTTTCATATGTCAGAGATATGCCTTTAAAACCTATTAAGTTCTGGTTTTAACAATTAGCTCATCTGGATAATTGAGAAGGCAAGGTGGCTGCAAATATGTGTTTGATTCTCATGGGGTTTATTGTTTAATACTGATGTTCATTTACATACTAATAAACATTTTAGATGTTTCTGTTTTCCAACATTTAAGGCTATCATTTCACACATGCAGTCTAGTCATGTATCACTGACAACTATATCACCTTGTCTGCTGATGATTGCCATTTCTCCGTTAGCCATAATATTTTTAGAGTATCGCACAGTCTCCTTCTGTATGTGACTAGTAACACATACAGGCATCCTTTAGTCTGTTCTACTTTACAAAATGCATAGTATTATTAAAATGTAGTTTGTTTAATACAAGACCACTGCATATCCAGTTGTCTAAACATAGTTTCAGTGTTGTAAAACTTGATGCTATCTGGCAGTTTGGTGGAGCATGAAGGCCTATTGCATTTATGTGTTGGATGTTTCCGTAGTCCTCTGTTATCCACAAGAATATATATATATATATACACACACACACACACACACGCACACACACACACACACACACATACATACACACACACACACACACACACACTAGTAGTTTGTTAAGAATGGAGGTGTGAAGTGTGCTTCCTCATCATGTAAAGCAAGAAGCCAATGTGCATATATCTTAGATAAGTATAGTTTCAAATCCAGCTTGGGGTAGCTCTCGTTACATGTGGATCTTTGTGTCTGCATAAAAAAATTGAAAATGATACTATAGATATCTGCTTAATGGTTATTTTGCACATGCTTATGGCTAAAGCATTTATTTGTCAGATGTCTATGAATATCTCCATAATCTATAATGTTCTGGCAACAACAGCTCCTTTATTGCAGTTTTATGCGTAAAGCATTTAACATACTGGGAGAGTTCTGTAAAAAGAATTTGGAATATGTTAACACTAGCAAATAGAATTTAATATAAAAGTGTGTAATTGTTTATTAATTCAAATTCAACACCCATCTCATACTTATATTTGGAGAAAGTGAGATGGTCAGATATGTATTTTGACTGTAGAAGAGGGACATTCGCTGATATCAGACATAATTTTGACATGCAATTTGTAATTTGACAACAAAACATATGCGTGTATTTTATGTTCTTCCACATAAAATACATCTCTGTGTATGCGATGTACAGGAATTTGTAGCTGTCGCTATGTGTTGTATGATAGTGTTCCACTGTCTGAGGTATGAAATTTTACAGTTGTGTTTTTGCGTTGCAATCACTGTGCTGACATGCATTCATGCTTGCAATTTTATTTTCGTAAATGCACAGCATGTTTTACTTTTTGTAAAGCATAAGCAATGATCTCTGTTGCTACCCCATCCCTGCATATTTATACATCAGATATTTAACTGCATTGGATTAGCTAGGCAGGTAGGTGTCAAGCAGAATATGAACAGAGTTGATTGTTTAAATCTCAGGTTTTCCAATATGTAAAAGACTCTTCATGAATCATGGAGCTTCTGTAATGTGATTTAGTTTAAAAGTTATAAAACATGAGCCGAAC
Organism: Protopterus annectens; assembly: GCF_019279795.1. Taxonomy (NCBI): domain Eukaryota; kingdom Metazoa; phylum Chordata; order Ceratodontiformes; family Protopteridae; genus Protopterus; species Protopterus annectens. The sequence continues at coordinate 619,532,881 of NC_056751.1, read as the reverse complement.
AATGTATACCAATTTTATTTTATACCTGCATCACTCATACATGATTTTTATTTTTTTACTAGTTATTGTGCTCTGTGTATCAAGCAGATGTGTTGGCTGGTGGAGCAGTGCAGGGAGTGAGCTATGTTGATTACGTTATCAGATTTTATAACTAAAATAGATGTGATCCTTGTTACAGGATTTTTTTTGCATTACCACTTATACTATTTTTAATACAGGAATACCCATCATGCATCTGTAAGGTAAGTAAAAAAAGTCAAGCAATCCTCTGATTACAAGTATGAATTACATAAAAAATATGTTTACAGATAAGTTAGCAGTAAGTTATGTTTGCTGCAGATAATATTTTGAAAAGTCACAACCTAGATGATAGACATTTATGTGTAACTATCACAGCACTTTTGATCATGCTGTTTCACATACATGTTAATAGTGGTTTTGCTGGTGTTTTTAATGGAGGCGTTGGTCTACTTGATTGCCTTAATGTGGTTCTTAGTGAATTTGTTTCATATATGTCAGTGTTCACACTGTTACTGGCAGACTATGTCTAGTATATCTTTCAGTTCATCATGGGTATCACATTTGCCTCTAGGAGCTTTAATAGTTTGTTTACAACACAGTTGTACCATGTGCTTAGGGATAATTGTGCACATAGGCATTCTTGTTCAACATAATCAGCAATCAGCATCATGCTGTTTACATTTTGCAGGGTCATACATAGTGAATGTATGTAGGATGCTGATACATTTTAGATTGACAGTACTGTTTGTAGGACAGTTTTCATACATTGCAGGCTGTCATTGTGTTTATGATTGTACATTCCCTAGAACGTAACCTCATAAATGTGGAATTTCATTTGTAATAACTGTAAATCAATATCTCTTGCAGTGCATATCAGAACTTTTAAATTTAATAATATACATCTAGCTTGATGGATGAAAAGTAGTAGTAGTTTATAACATCTTAGTAGTTCCCACATTTAAATGCTTTTGGACATAAGCTGTAATTTTGCTTTCTTTAAATATCTGTAAATTAACACAGTCTGTACACACTGAAGGCAGTCAGTTCTATAACTGATATACAAAAGCTAAAAGCAATCATTATCATATAAATTGCTGAATCAGTTGACAGTGATGCTGATTGTTTAAAATGATCCTAAAACTTTCTCTGGGCATTGTTTCTGTACTAGTGTAATAGTGAAGGATGGTGAGTCATGTTTAGTTTTTCTATTAATAATACGCTACATTATAATATTTTAGAGGTCGTCATTTCACTTCACATAAGAGGACCCTACATTAACTTTTGTCTTGCATAAATGTTGCAATGTTGTCTAGCCTTTTCAAATGATGTCTTGAGATATATGTGGAATTACATAACTATACCAGAGACTAAGAAGAAGAATAACAGGATGAAAAGGGTTAGTCTGCTTTATGGAGGAAACATAGCATTTTTATCCTGTAGACAATGCCAAATATTCCTTAAATGGTACTTATACCGCTATAAATGTACTAAGGAAAATTAAATTTGCTGCACATGGTGATGATTATAATTCCTATTGAGCCTATGAGTGCAACAATGATTTCAGCTGTTGATTTTTTTTTTTATTAGAGGGGATATTTTTATAGCTGAAAGGTGAATTACATGATTTAGGATTTATTTCCTAAAGAATAGACCAGAAATTCCAAGGCCTTTTTCCAGGAATGTAAAAGAAATATGATTTGTAGATGATTCTGCTGTCTGGCTGTCTCTTTCTGTCAGTCACAACTGTGATATTGTTAACGTCTTGAATCATTTTTATACATTGCAACATGAAGAATGCATGCTAGACAGCATAATGTACACTAGTGATCCAATAACTCAACCTTGAAGTATTCCATAGTCTAGAAACCTACCCTGGGAGACTTGCCTATTCCGTTTAATTGCCTGATTCCTGTCTATAAGGTTGAGTGAAAGTTATTCACTATTATCCTTTGAGACCCATACATTCTGTAGTTGTACAGAGAGCAGGCAGAATCTCATTCCTACTATCAAAACATTTTTTTTCAAAGCTGACAATTACATGACAACTATCTCCTCAGTGTTACCATCTGAACACATAACTTGTAGGAAAGAAGAGTGTTGTGTTTATACCACAGTTTTGACAATTTTTGAGCTGATCCAGGAATGGAACATTGTTATTAGCAAACAGTTTAGTTATTGTTTGTGCTCAGCATTATCCAAAAGTTTAATTAGACATAGGAGGAATGCTACTAACATAAAAACTCCAAGTCTGTAGATTGTTTCCTTATATAGTGATTGTACAATGGCATGCTTCCAGTGCTACCACTTTTTGAAAACAAGGTTACATACTTGTCATAACAACAGACCTGTAAAAGGAAAGTCCAGTTTCTGTAATTTATAGGATAGATGTTTCACATAAAATATTTCCAGGCTGCCAGGAACCCTCTACATTCCCATCATGCAGCACGCATACAACACTGTCCAGTTCCTACTTAAGCAGCCTGAGTTTCAAATCCCTTTTAATACGTGTACTATCATTGTTCCTGGATTGTCTCAAGCATTTACCTTCAGTTGCCACTGCATTTCACGTTTATCTAAAGTCTCCTCCTATGTAACAGCACTTAGCCCACTGTAAGCACCAAAGGGTCTTTATGCTAACTTTACTTGAAACACACCAATGATTGCAACTACTGTCATGGAGACCTTTTTACTGAATACACCTTATATGTATCTATGAACAGCATAATTATGCAGTGATAGCATATTCGAAGCACACATAAAATCCTGTTGTATGCTGTTGGGTGGTTTAAAAACCACTCCCTGCCATCCATGGTGACCTTATCCATGACAAATCCTCTTGGCATTTCTGGCATTTGGAATATCATATCTGTACCTGCTCATACTCTCAGGCTCCAACCAAACTAGCCCTTAGGCAAAAGAAAGGAGGAAAACAAATGGGGGAAACTTTTCCTCACATTGGCAGAAAATATTTAAATAAGAGAAGAAGACTAAACCCTGACAGACTCATTGAAGAAGCATCATACCTCCTTCATACCTGGTTTAAAAAGACTGGGACATGCCTCTGCATGTGGATCCAGCACAAAAAAATCCACGAATGCTAATGGCATTTGTGCTAAATCCACTTGAAAAACTCTAATGATTACAAGAAGTTGCTATTGCAACCTTCTTATTGAATAAAACATATCTGTAACCATGAACAGCATCACTATGCAATGCCAGTATATTTTAGCTACACTATTGCAACCTTCTTATTGAATAAAACATCTCTGTAACCATGAACAGCATCACTATGTAATGCCAGTATATTCTATCAACACTATTGCAACCTTCTTATTGAATAAAACATATCTGTAACCATGAACAGCATCACTATGCAATGCCAGTATATTCTAGCTACACTATTGCAACCTTCTTATTGAATAAAACATATCTGTAACCATGAACAGCATCACTATGCAACACCAGTATATTCTAGCTACACTATTGCAACCTTCTTATTGAATAAAACATATCTGTAACCATGAACAGCATCACTATGCAACACCAGTATATTCTAGCTACACTATTGCAACCTTCTTATTGAATAAAACATATATGTAACCATGAACAACATCACTATGCAATGCCAGTATATTCTATCAACACTATTGCAACCTTCTTATTGAATAAAACATATATGTAACCATGAACAGCATCACTATGCAATGCCAGTATATTCTAGCTACACTATTGCAACCTTATTGAATAAAACATATCTGTAACCATGAACAGCATCACTATGCAACACCAGTATATTCTAGCTACACTATTGCAACCTTCTTATTGAATAAAACATATCTGTAACCATGAACAACATCACTATGCAATGCCAGTATATTCTAGCTACACTATTGCAACCTTCTTATTGAATAAAACATATCTGTAACCATGAACAGCATCACTATGCAATGGCAGTATATTCTAGCTACACTTATAATTCTGCTCCTTGCTAACAGGGGGTTTAAAAACTGCCCCCGGTGAACTTATCCATGTCAAACATACTGGTACATATGGCCTCAGGAGTACACATGTGCATTGGCTCATAATCTCATGCACCAACAAAACCAACCCTAGGGCCCTGGACAGTCCCCACACACACTTTCATGCCAGCCTAAAAGAGAAGAAAATGAAGATTAATTTAATTTTATTTCCAGTTTTTCTTTTTGACTAATTATCAGTATTACAACCCAAGATCTTCTAAGTAAATAAAACAAAATTCAAATTCAATAAATCATGACTGACATCAGATAAAATACACCATCAAATAGAACCAAAGTGGATCTTTCTCCAGTAAGCCATGTGTTTGATTACATGAAAACCAAACTCTGGAGCTGCACACCCACTCTATGGTTCACAAATTCCAGATTGATTCTGCTACTCCATTAACTGTCACATTGTACCACCAAAGTGTCCAGATGTTAGATGACCAACAAATGATTGACACTGGACAAACAGACTTGGCCAAAAACAACATCTTTAACACTTCAGCCAACAACCAATGCTTAGGCAATAGATTGATATCTTTCCCTCCTAAATGAAAGAATATCAATTACGGAGTCCCAATCTGGTTAACCAACTCCTGGAATTTTGGCAGAAAGTAAACATACTGCAAACCTGAATGGCTTCTCCAAACAACTTCAACTGCAGATGGATTTAAATCTAAATTGAGGTGATTTGGTCAGGCTGAAGCTCTCTTAGCTGCTAGTAGGCTATAGGAGTGCTCAAATAACATATAGTACCTAAGAAAATTACCATACAAACTGCCTTCTCTGATGTACATCAAAAAGGCATTAGACTACCAATGACCTAATCTCTTTATAACCTTAATATATTGGCCCTCCCTAGCTAAATCAGTAGCTCTACCTGTATGGAAAGAGTGGGGCATATACCTAAACTGGACAACTTTTGGACATGTAATGTCTGTGTAATATAGTGCTGAACATACTGTGGTGATATTTCTATGGTGTGATTCTTGAAAAACTAAGTTGAAGTGCGAAATAGGAGAGCATAAGTTAAATAGTGTCTTGCTCTACCAAACCGGACACAGTAATGCTGAGGAACACATGAATAACTTGCATAAGTGATGCTGGGATTGTTGATCCATCTTAGAGTGGCAGAGCCACATAGATACACTACTGCCTAAAAGGTAATCTCCCTAAGTTAAATGAAGAACAAGTTCCCTGACCCGGAAAGCCCCTTCAATGCATCCGGATGACCAAAGTTGCACATGTGACATATAAAGGATAAATAAGTATAACATTATTAATACAATAAACAACTTCTAAACAATACTTGATCAATGCGTCGGTGACTGTCTGCCACTTGTCCTAAGGTTTTCTCCCAGTTTAACAATAATATGCATACCAACCAATCTTTGGTAACATCAGGTAATCCTAGCTAATCAGCTGATGCTGTCATTGACTTAGGGCCTGTCTGGAAAAAGGCAGTTATTGAATGACCATGCACTGTTCTGGGTACTCTCTGGAACCAAACCAAAGCATGAGACCTGAAAACTGGAAAATGTAGGGGTGGAAAAATGTCCTAAATCCCTCCCCTGGATAACTTCTTTATTGATGAGCTCCTTCTACATCATTTTCTTTACTGATGACTGACTACATGTTAGGACACATCCAGAAATAAGGGCCTCTCCGCATTTTTATGGGAAGACCATCCAAAACCACTTATGTAACTCATCCCTGGCTTTAACATTGGGATAGGTAGTCAACATGCATTTTACAACATTTGCTTTAACTGGAAAAGAGAACTTAACAATGTCTATGAGGAAATTGAAAGGAACTCTTTCTTTGCACCTTAAAATGGAGAAGTGCCCAGAGTGTTATTAGCTGATACCCCTGCAGTGGTTGACATTCTCAACACTGTGGATTTTCTGTGCTACCACCTGATCCTGATTAGTAGTTAGCTATTGCCACACTGATAGCAGGTATGCTGGGCCCAATAATATGGCCAAGCACAAGATCCAGTGTTATAAGCCAGCAAGCTTTTAATTTCCTTTGGTTTCTATCTACAAGCCCAGCTGACAACAACCTGGAGTTGTCTATCATGAACTCCAATCAAGTATCTACTTCTTTTCTTCCCAGCTCAGGGATGAATGTGCTAATCTACTGCATTTAATTTTTGCTTTCGGATCTTACTAAAGCCATGCTGCCCCCGCCTCTAAAAAAATGTTGTGCATGTTTATAGATTTGAAATAAGCTATAAATAGCTGGTGTTTTTCTCCAAAAAATTACCATGAAACAAATAAATCCCAAAGCCCAGTTATCCCAATTGTGAACCCAAGCCTTCCCTTGCTGCTACTTGCTCAAAACTGCCAGTGCTGTTATCAGGTCCTTAATCCCTGTGACCTGAGAATGAAAGAGCCGTTGAGCGACCTCATTGTCAACTATGTTCAAAATATCTATTTAGTTAACTATCAGTACTTTTTTCTTTAAGGACAATGGATTATGTGAAATTATATCAGAGCCTGGGGCATGTATGCTAACCAGAGTCTCCACATTATTAACCTTGGCTGCTCTGTGAGTGGAGAGGCTTTCATGGAAATGTCTGAGGTCTTCTACAGGATCTATAACTTGACTGTCCCTATGGCTATCCGTACTTTGAAAATCATTCTCTATAAATAAGAGCAAAGCAAATAAAAGTAGCAGGAAAACCATGGTCATAAAACTAAATTCTTTAATGTAAAAAAGATAAGCACATTCATGTTTCCCAACAAACGCTTCATCAGATCTAAAGAACAGTAAAATCCAAAGCTTTTTATATAGTGACAAAGCAATTTAACATAAAATGTAACATCCAATTAAAACACATACCTTGTTAAGTGCCTAGCAACCAATTAGTATTGGAAATTGCACTCCAGCAAAGCTGGTTTAAGAGACAGAGCTGTTCAAGCCTGGATAACAGTCTGCCTTTAATTTTAAAATCCATAATAATTCTGCTTTTTCAATATGGTTTACTATGCCCCCTCCTAACATTCTTAGCTATGCATTGCAAGACCCTAAAAGAAAAGGAATGACCAGCACACTCCATAGTGTGTTTAGCCAAGGCATTTTTCACATCTTGCTTTCTTATGTCATATAAATGTCTAATTATTCTATCTTTTAACATCCTGTTGGTCTTGCCTACATAGAAACTCTCACAGTGGTTACAAGTAGCTAAGTAGACCACATTGCATGTCCCGCAATCAGTGAAAATGGTGAGGGAAAACTTAAAATTAAATCTGGGATGTTCAAAAATCTGTATTTTGGAAATATACTTGAATGATCAGCAAGGTCTACAGGGAAATGTGTCAATTCTCACTGAAGGTGTACACTTAGTTCTATGGGACTTGGCACATAACTGTCTCTTCAAATTAAATGCATTTCTAAATTGAAAGGAAGGACAATCACCCACAAGGGTTCTGGTCCTTCCATCAGATGTTAAAAAGTTCCAGTTCCTGTGTATTATATCACAGATAGGATATACATCACTGGTGTACTTAATACCAAACCTAAGTTGATGTTTACCTATAGCCCTTTGGTCAGAAAAAGTCCTGTTTTCAAAATCAACAGTGTGTCTAGAGAAATAGGGTTTGAATTTGTTAGTATGTCTACCATCCTGCACAATATTTCTCTGTGTGTCTATTGGATGGTTATTGTATCCCTTTTGTAAAAAAACATAGGGAACCACTCAAAACCCTACCCAAAACCCTTAAAAAACAGCACTTACCCTAATCTCCACATATATCCACACAATGGCAGGCAAACCATATCCCACAGCACAGCACACCTTACAAACACAGCAAATCAAACATACTGTGCCACCACAACAGTGAATTCGACACTTCGAATTCGATCAAGTGCAATTTCACTCAACTGCACTTTCGGCATTTTCGTCTTGAGATACTGAAATTCGAGATTACAGTATTTCGAGATAGTAAAGTGCTTCGATATATATACATATATATATATATATATATATATATATATATATATATATATAATATATATTATTGTATCCCTTTTGTAAAAAACATAGGAAACCACTCAAAACCCTACCCAAAACCCTTAAAAAACAGCACTTATCCTAATCTCCACATATATCCACAAAACGGCAGGCAAACCATATCCCACAGCACAGCACACCTTACAAACACAGCAAATCAAACATACAGTGCCACCACAACAGTAAATTCGACACTTCAAATTCAATCAAGTGCAATTTCACTCAACTGCACTTTTGGCATTTTCATCTTGAGATACTGAAATTCGAGATTACAGTGTTTCAAGATAGTAAAGTGCTTCTATATCTATATATATATATATATATATATATATATATATATATATATATATATATATGTAATATATATATATATATATATATATATATATATATATATGGTTCCACTTCATATGATCGAAAGCTCATAACATCTAACTTCAAAACAGCGAGACCAAATGATCAAAATTTCAGAAAATCTAAAACTCATTACATCGAAATTCACAACATCGAAAACTACAAAGCAAATGTAAATAACTTCCCAAACAATTTGTACTATGGCATAATAAACATTATATACAGATTAACAGAATAAACTATAACATTCACATGTTTGATGCTATACTACTCACTTTTATTCCTTTTTGATGTTGTGAGTTTCGATGTTATGAGTTTTAGATGTTCTGAAATTTCGATCATTTGATCTCGCTGTTTTGAAGTGAGATGTTATGAGTTTTCGAGCATATGAAGTGGAACTATATATATACATATATCTGTACAATCTCCAACAATACCCTGATTAAGATCATTACTGCAAGGTTGCGGCTGCTTCCTGTTCCTCTTCCTTATAACCACACATAAATACCTGAAGCAGCTATAATACTGGTAATCTATCCCAAGTATTTACAATACCCTTCCATTCATCTTCTCTCTCTCTTTTTTTTTTTTTGATACCTAAGATCTGGATCATTAAAACTGTTCAAAATTTGTAACTAAACTACAGGACAAAAATTAAGGACAGTCCACATTATAGAGGTGAGGCTGTACTCCTAGTGCAGGAGAGGTTACTAACCATGAGAAGGAAATAATAGAAGAGATTTGTCAGCAGGGCCTGAAGTCTACTATTCTAGGACACATTTTTCTGTTTTGAGTGTGCAAGTATTCTAACTAACTGATAAGCAATGATACTGTTTAACTATGATATCTCTTCCTAAACTAATTATTCTTGAAAGTTATTGGCATATTTAACAATGGTTTATATACAACCTGAAACAAAACCAAAATATATCTAGAATGGGGTTCATTAAGGGAGTGTACCTATGACATGTCTCCAGTACAGAATCTTATTTGTGGTAAATGGGGATTTCTGGGTTCACACTATTACTTCCTTCCAGAAGAACTGTTTGCCTAACTCAGCATTATCACTCATTCTGTCACTTTTGTCTTTGCTCTGTATTTTCAGTGGAAGCTGCCTGCTTAACTCACTGTGTAAAACTACATTCAGTCATATGTGAATAAATGAAATGAGCATTCACTCCTTTGTGCGGTCTCTTTTTTTTTTTACACTCATAAAAACCTTTCTACCAAATGTGATCTACTTACTGCTTTACACCTATATATATATATATATATATATATATATATATATATATATATATATATATATATATATATATATATATCTACTTTGAAACATCTAAAACCCATAACATCTAATTTCACAACACTGAGACCAGAACATCTAAAACCTAAAATGTCTAAAACTCATAACATCGAATTTCTTAACATAAAACACTATAAATCACTGGAAAGTAACATCCCCTCCACATATAACGACACCAAACTACCAAACACACTTTTTACTACACCCCCTTGTAAATTAAATATACCAACTCCGAGATCGTACTACTGTGAGAAAAAGTTTGTTTCCTAACCCCGCTGTATCAATCCCCCCTGTAGAAATGTAGTAAAAAGTGTTTGTTAGTTTGGTGTCATTATGGTGCAGTACAGTAATTATTTTAGTTCAGTGGCCATTTGTCTTAGTGTAGGTCACTTGCAAATATTTTTTTTCATTTGTTAAGCAGGGTAATTTACTGATCACAAGGGCCAATTTTGGACATTATCACGGTGATAAACATAAATGTTCACAATAATTTTTTAGTCAAAGTTTACTTAATTTGAAATAATTATACATCAAGAAATATAAACTTCATATAAAGGAATATATAATGCAGGTTACAAGCTTTATGCATATAACAAAGTCAATGATTTTATTATTTAACAAACAAAATAAAATGCAGAGGAACAATATATTATCCATGTTGTTTGTCAATAGCATTCATAGCATCCTAGCAATCATTTGAATTCATGCTTTAGTGGGTTAAGTTCCATTTTCAGGGCTGCCAGTGGTAAATGGTAACGCATTGTGTTGCACTTTGGGTGAGACCAGCAACGTATTAGTCATGCCTTCTTTTTCACCTCATCTACTACAGCTTGATTTCATTTGATTCAGAATTTAGCATGCATATATGTATTCCTTATGGCTAGTCCAATGAGATGTAATACGCAGGTCTGTATTACATCATCGAAATAACAGAATTTCGAATGATCTAATATCGAACCCAATATCGCAAAGCCGTTGTTGTGGCTTCGCTGTTTTCAGCGATGAGGTGGAAAGTTACGGGTTGGGGTAAGGTAAGTGTATGACTGTGCAGATGTTCAGGCTAGTCCAGAGTGTTTGCATTGACAAAATCCAAGGATCTTTGAGCCTGCAAGTTAATGGTTGTGCATGTATCCCAGTTTATGGTAGGATAGTTGAAATCACCGATGAATATGGTGTTAGTCAGAACTGTGATTGACTCCATTACACTCAAGTATGTGGTATGGTTATCCTGGGTCATAGACAGTGACCTATAGCTAGCAAAGAAATGCTAAGGTTAGTTGGACATGGAGCAGCTCATGCATGTCATATTGTTTAACCAATCTTGAGGTGTGCTACTTTCAAGGTAGATTGATAAACCTCCACCTCTTGTCCTATTGTGTATAGCAGCTGGTATAAATATAAGGAAGGCATTAAAGCCTTGTACTGCCAGAGTGCCATCCATGGCTTTAAACCATGTTTCAGTAACTGCACAGATGTAAACACTTTTCTGGATGAGGGATGCTTCCAGGGAGTGGAACTTCTTGTTGAGAGTCCCAGCACTGAGCATTAACACCTTTAGTTTATCTGGTGTAAAATGTACTATGTTGGATGGTTTATCAGATTAGCATTGCTGAAAAAAAGTCACTATAGAGGGTGGATAATGCTTTGGCCAATATGCAAAAGCTTAGTGGAGACAGGTGCAGGCCATCCTTGGTAAAGCAACATGGTTTGTTGATCATGTCTTTCCAAGCTGACTAATACTGGACCCATTTAGAATGACACTAGTAGCTAAGCCAATTGTTAAAGTCAGTCATTGTCTGTTTATCTTGTGGTATCATCCTTGGAGAAGGTAGAATGCTGCTCAATGCTAGGCTCATACCTGCATGGGACACAGTCTGAAAGCTCCATCATGTCTCTCTTCATATAGACCAGGGTGGCATGTCTCAGGTCATTAATACCCACATACTCTATGATAGAGTGATACTGGTATTTGTGGTTCAATGTCCTTAGGGCATTTGTGATCTGGCACATCCTTGCCCCTGATTTGCCACTGACTGTAATTATCTTCTGCTCAGGCAGGTGGGGGGCATCAGTGTGCCTCACAATAGAGTCTCCAGTGAACAATATATTGGGTTGTGTATCAGTTTGTCTTAAAGGCTTAGAGGTTGAGACACTGTGAGATCTGGTTGTGTATATGCTGGGGAGTGTTGTCTTTGTAGTGTTTTTGGGAGTTTGCTGAGAGCAGCATATGGGAGGCCTTTGATGTTTGGGTATTGATTCCAGATCCTCAACATATGTGAAGTTATGTGTCCGATCCACAGTAGATGCTGTGTGTGTGTGTGTGTGTGTGTGTGTGTGTGTGTGTGTGTGTGTGCGTGCGTGCGTGCGTGCGTGCGTGCGTGCGTGTGTGTGTGTGTGTGTGTGTGTGTGTGTGTGTGTTACTGGTAACCTGTTTGGTGATATATGTGTCTGTGTGTGACAGCTTTGCCTCCAAAAACATAATTTAGTTACATCTCTCATATATTGTCTTTCTCTCTCCTCTGTTAGTTTCAGCAAGCACCTAGACTGCTAACAGAAGCTGGGTCATCAAGGCCATAATCATGGCTAGTTTTATCTCTATATGCCAGTGGAAACTGCATCATACATATCACTTATGGGGAATAAAAAGTTGTTTAGCATAGGGTACGTACGTGTTGCTTCCTCCCTGTATTCAAAAGGGAAAAAGAAGGGGAGGTGATGCTGTGAAAGAATGAAATTAAAGAATTACCAATAACAATCTTAAACAACATCAGAAAAGTAACACCAAACTGTTATAACTACCATATCTAATGCTGTGGATTTCAGTCTGGTAGAAATACATAGAATGATTTTTTTTTTATTTTCCTCCTAATTTAGATAAAAATGCCAACCCTTCCTACATACTTGCAAAACAATCTACTCCAATAAGAGTGCAAACATGACATGCAAAATAAAATAATTAATTTGTCATGTAGCATTAAGTAGCATAATTATAAAAGTGCAGACATGGCTATGCAAAAAGGATGTGATAAAAGTAAATAAATTTAACATTATAGAAATGCTTGTCAGTGGTCACCGCACTTCAGCTTTAAATGTTAAACAACTAAAATAATGAATTATGAAATAGCAACATACATCAAAAATACAGCACTACAGAAAACAAATAATTCTCCCAAAGTCATGTATTACAAGCAGTATTGAGCTCTGTGTTTAAAAACAGTCTCTCCAGTATCATACAAGGGCATTAGCTACATGATTGACATTTTATAGTGCAGTGTCAGCCCTGTGAAAAGTGTCAGTATGGAAATGAGGTGTGAAATCATTAGAATGTCTGAATACCAAAATCTGCATTAAGTGTAGGGAATGTAAACTTGGTTTAAGGACCTACATGATTACATGTGCATGTCCTAGCTATGCAAGGATGGGCATTAGCAATTGTCCCTGTTAATGGCTTGCAAGTGTCTCTGGTTACCCTGACTGCAGGAACAATCAGCTTTCACAGTCTCCCCTCTTTGCTCTACATCTATTAAGGGCATGCCAGGAAGAAGAGACTTGAATAAAAGTCTGCAGGTACATTGATTCATTTAGGAAATCAACAGTCTTAACCTTCAAATGCTGGCATTAATGACCTCAGTTACTGGCCCTTACTAGAGAATGATGTTCATATTAAAATGAGTACTTTATTCATTGTTAAGGATAACATATGGCAATAAAACAGAGATATAGTTGCTATTATGAAAGTATAGATAATGAAAGGATGCACCAGACAGAAAGAAAGGGATAGAGCTGCAGCCTTTGCAGTTTTTGTTTAATATCATGTGAGTACATATCATGTAAGTACATGCCTAAACTAACTGTTTGCAAAATCCCAATCATCCAAACTTTCACTTTCACATGTGAAAGAACACATTTTATAACTTGTTTCTGTTGCACTTTGAAGGTAAATTTATACAATGTCATATTGTCATTACATCTTAAGTCTTTATCACCTTGCTTATATATGTGTTTGTCTGTGGCAACTCTAGGAAATAGTGTGATATGATTGTTTTCAATACCCTTGCTTGAGGTTTCTAATCCATACATGTTCCTATTGCAATGGAACAAACTTGATCAAATATGTACATGTAAAATCTTTGATCTACAATAATTTTTGTTACTTGTTTTTCTTTTATCATTTGCACACCTCTTGGCAATGTGAAACATTTAGTTTAGGCTGCCATAGGTAGCGCAAATCAGCTGGGAGACATTATATGACCATCAGTACTATAGATTGTACTCAGGGAAGAAAATATCCTTGACAGGTAGCTTTTTCTGTGACACAAGTTGTAAATGCAATTAACTTATAGATAAAGTATATCTGATGCATTGCTCAACTCCACTTACATAATACTTTTACAGAGGATTACATGAATACATATTTAATCATATTTTGTGATACCGTTGTGTCTTTTTTTTTAAACAAACTGTTGTCACTGTTGCTAATGTGCTCATTAGAATGTCGACTTTAACATTAACTATTTATTTATTTTATTATTTTATTTTATTTTACATTTGTTGACCGGGCTAGTCTAGCTGGATATATGTCCATTTTCAGTAGAGGCCCGGGGAGAAAAGCTCCACACAAAACATAAATGAACAGACTTGTTAATAAAAACATACAATAAAATAGAAATAAACATCAACTTGTTAATAAAATCAACATACATTCTGGAACTCAAACAGTTAGAGATCATACATAAGTTCGATCAGATTCACAATAATTTTACCTAGTACATAAAAGGATGTGCAATATAGCATTTGCCATAGAGAATAATGGTTTAAGCTCAGAGGGGTAGAGAAGTAGAAGGAGAAAGTGAGATAAATAATAGTGATGGGACAGGAGTCAGGAATGAGAGAGGAAAAGAAGGAAGACAGTCAAGAGGAGGTGAGGGAGAATAGTAGGACAGCAGGGGTGAAGAAGTAGGGTAGATGCTAAATATTAAGCAAACAGAAGGGTTAAAGGTACAGAGTGGGTGGGGTGAGGGAAGTTACCCTGGAGTAGTACAGGAACAAAGCCAGTGGTTATGGAAGTACAGTTTGATTTGTTTTTTGAAGAGAGGTAGAGATGAGATTAAAGTTAAGTCTTTAGGCAGCAAATTCCATGCCCTGCCAACAGTGTTTGTGAAAAGGGAGTCACCAGCTACGTTATGGGCCTTTATGGGTTTGGTCATAAGTTTACAGGACGAACGAAGAGAGGTGAGATTGTTATAAGGGAGTATAAGTTGTGATAGAATAGGAGTGTTATTAGGTTGGTACAGTAGTTTGTGGGCAATTGTGAGTTGTGAGATAATGAGATAGTTTTGTAGTTCCAGCCAGCCTAAGTGTTTCAGATTAAGGCAGTGATGGGTTCTAAAAGGTTTACTAGTGGCGAAGCGGGCAATGTTATTGTAGCAGGTTGCTAGTTTGTTTAGGTTAGTTTTCTTGAGGTTGGTGAAGATAGGAGAGGCGTAAAAGAGAGTAGATATAAGATGGGTGTGAGCAATAGTAGCTCTTGTAGAAGGGTAAGAAATGGTTTAATGCGGTATAAAGACCCTATTTTTCTGTTAACTGATTTGATAGTATTGTTTATATGTTGGTCAAATGAGAGATTGTTATCAATGGTTATTCCTAGCAGTTTAGTTGTAGTATCAGGAGAGATAACAGTGTTGTTGTTTGAAGAGATGGTGAAGTTTAGTGGAGGGGTGCAGTGGTGGGGGTAAAGAGGAGAAGTTTGGTTTTTTTAGCGTTGAGAAGTAGGTACCGTCTAGAGAACCATGTTTCTACTGTGTTGAACATAGTTTGAGTTAGTGATCTGAGATCTGGAGAGGAGGATGCTGAGCAAATGATGGTGGAATCATCAGCATATTGAATGCAGGTAGCTTGAGGAATTACAGAGTGGAGATCATTTATGTAGAGGGAGAAGAGGAGAGGACCAAGAATGGAGCCCTGAGGGACTCCAATAGTAATGGGCAGTAAGGAGGAGATGTGGTTTTCCCAAAGAATGGCTTGTTGTCTGTTACTGAGGTATGATGTAAACCATTTGATGGCAAGGCTATCAAATGAGAGTGATTCAAGAATACTAATTAAAGAAGAGTGGTTGACCATGTCAAAAGCTTTGGAGAGGTCAATGAATAGGGCAGAAGAGAAGATTATTGTTGCGATTGTTGTTAATGGTATCTACAAAGGAAAGGAGGGCAGTGGTGGTGCTATGGTGAGGTCTAAAGCCATGTTGACAGTTAGCTATAATATTGTGAAGAGAGAGGTACTGTAGAAGTTGCTGATGAATACATTTCTCCATAATTTTGCTAAAGGAGAAAGAAGAGCAATAGGTCTAAAGTTGGAGTAGTCAATAGAGTCACCACCTTTGTGTAGTGGGATAATATGAGAGATTTTCCAAATATCAGGGATGGTACCTTCTTGGATGGTCCTGTTTATGAGTATAGTAATTGGGTAAGCTATTTCTTTGGCTGCCTTTTGAAGAAAAAGGGAAGGAGTTTGTCAGCAGAGGGGGTACAAGGTTTTAGTTTGTGAATAAGTTTATAGATGAAAGAGGTAGGGATAGGTTGTAGAGTGAAGTTGTAAGAAGAGTTTACTGGATTATTTGGAGGATAGAAGTTATTATTGTTTAGTTGTCTAGCGAGAGTTTGAATAGTTTCAGTAAAGAATGAATTAAAAGCGTTTGCAGTTTGGAGAGGGGTGTCTGGGTCAGCATTTAGTGGGGAGGGAGTTTTAGCTGTTCCTGGTGAAAGGAGTCTATTGATTGAGGACCAAAACTGTTTGGGTTTATTTAAGTTGGTTTCTTGTAGTTCATAGTAGAATTTTCTTTTGTCGGAGAGTATAGCCTTTTTGGTAAGATTTCTAAGATGGCGAAAGTGAAGCAAGTCAGAGTTAATTCTACTACTTGTAGTTAACTACAAGTCTGATAATGTGTTCAACAAATAATATGTCTGATGCTGCAAGGAGATGAGAAAAGAAATACTTTTTCACTTGAATGCACTTCTTGCTCTGGTCACTGCTATATATACCCATGCATTGCATTTCATTTACTTTCTGTAATTTCTCTATTATAGAGTTTTCCTCTAATGCCTTCTCCATTTGCTCTGCACATAGCAGTGAGTAAACAGGGTTTACAAGCTAAGGAAAAAAGTGAAAATTTTAATTTAGGCTGCCTTAGGTAGCTCAAGCATGCCTAGCTTTTTACACAGCCCCTTGCAATGCACCTGACAGATGTCAAATTCTGTGGTACAAGGTGTAACTGAAATGAATTGGGAGGAGTGAGGCATTTGAAAAATTGTTTGAATCCTCTTTGGAAATCACTTTGCAATTATTCACAATGTTTACTTATCCAATTTTTATTCCTTTTTTTATGGTACATTTGCTTTCCACTTGGCAGCATGCACACATAGTTCACTACCGAAAAATGTGCTACATTTTTGTTAGGCTGCCTTAAGTAGTTAAACATTCCTGGCAAAAGTGCACTTTCCTCAGCAGTCTGGACACTACTAAGAGGAGAAATGCCAGCTGTTATAGAACTATCTCTGTTGCACAAAGTGTAGGGGCAGTGACTTTAAATAACTAATACAGGCCATTAAAGGTTTGACTTTAGCTACAAGATACCTTTTAAAGTGGGTGTAAAAAAGCCTATTTCTCACAATGTCTTGAATAGGACTGCAACACAAAAGAAGACTGCTAATGTTAAACTTGTTTCTTTCAAGAAGTGTATCAGTAAGCCTTTCATAATGAAACTAT
This sequence comes from Protopterus annectens, assembly GCF_019279795.1. Taxonomy (NCBI): domain Eukaryota; kingdom Metazoa; phylum Chordata; order Ceratodontiformes; family Protopteridae; genus Protopterus; species Protopterus annectens. The sequence continues at coordinate 619,515,399 of NC_056751.1, read as the reverse complement.
GCTGTTTAACATCTATTATTCATTCTTTACAGATAAACACAACCTAAGGTGTGTCTAGTTTCCTTGACATGGCAATGAATATATTTCTTATAACATTCACTTAAATATCTATAATGGACACAGTGCTTTTGTTATAATCATTATGACTTATCACATATCCAAACTATCTGTTTAGGACACTTATGTCTTGAGAAGTATGTATGCAATATAAAGTGACCTGTATTTAATCATCACATTTATTTGCATCCATCTGAGCCACATTTACTTGCAGAAAGACATAATTACAGCCACACACATATAGGCTTCTCTGAAGTGTACTGCCATTCATTCATTCATTCATTCATTCATTCATTCATTCATTCATTCAGAAATTACAGTATGTCAAATTACCATGCTGAGAAGGTAGTTATCATGTGGAAATGTCAGTTACTACATTAAATTAACATTTTTGCATCCTTTACCCCATAGGTTTGATTCCCACCTTACAGTATTTTAAAAACATGACAATATGACAGAACTCAGCATTTTTCACCTTCCAAAGTACAGCCTTTAAAAACCAAGCCATTAAGCAACCCATTGTTGAGTACTGGAACCTGTGATAAAGGGTGGAGAATCACACATGGCACAGCTATGCTGTAAGTAGTACCAATGTCTCTGCCAATGAGTCCATTAGCTTTCAAGAGCACAAACGCAGTTGGCAAGGATGTGCATTCTTTTACAATACCAATAACATGCAATATCTGAAACAGGCATCAATTCAGACATATTACGGCAGCTTGACTTTTGCAGACATGGCTGGTGAGGGAGAGAACTGTGTTAAACTAAGAGCACAAAGGTGGGGTGTTGAGGAGTCTTGCATATTTGTGGCACTCCTTATAAAGTGTTATAGCTGTTGGCTACTGCAATGGAATTATACTGGATCTCAGTATAACTCTGAGGCTTGGAATAGCTTAGCCAAGGCATGTCTCCCTTGTAACTGTCATTCCACTGAATAGGAAACAATGTTGTCACCACTATAGTGACCTTAAAATGCAAAAACAGGACTTCCTAAGCTAATGAGAGACACTGAATTTAGGACTGGGAACAGCCAGAAGTTGTGTAAGTAGGTGGCCAAGGATGAACACAGGATAGCAGCAGAATTCTTCAGCTCCACCAATTTCATTACACTGACAGGAATTAATTACTTAAAAAATTAATTTTTGAAGTAATTTTCTTTCTAAATATGTTTGTTTTATATAGTTCTTGAACTATATCTAAAAAAGAAAGGACATTTTAACAATATTCCTGTCAGAAATCACTTTGGAAATTTTCCTGTCAGTTTATCAGTCTGAAATGAGTTCCAGTAAAACAAATTCTCAAGACTCCAGCATCAAGAAAGAACTTCAGTCTCTGATAACTATAATCCAGCAACTTACTGCTAAGATGGATAAAAAGGATACTAAAATTGATACCTTCATAGAAAAAACTACAAAACAAATAGACTTGTTACATATAGACCTGCAACAACAGAAGATCCAGATGACAGGCATAGAAGAAGCTGTGAATGACATGGAAAATAGAATCCAAGAAGAGGAAATCAACATTGAGTTTCTGCTGAAACAAAATACACATTTACAAACAAAGCTGGATGACCTGGAAAATAGATCTAGGTGCAATAACATTAGGATTTTTGGACTGCCAGAAAATATTGAAGGTAACAATATTACTTCTTTTTAACAACATGGCTCCCTAAAACTTTAGACTTACCAGAAGCATTCTCTTTTGGTATCGAAAGAGCACATAGATCTATAGCTAATACTAACTCTAACAAAAACTATCCTAGATCAGTTATAGTTAGATTTCTATCATCTTTTGATAAAGAGATGGTTCTTAAATCTGCTTGGGCTAAAGCTCCTGTTAAGATTAATGAGACAACTGTGCGTTTTGACAATGACTATTCTTCCTTGGTAATAGCTAAAAGAAAAGTTTTTCTGCCACTAATAAGGGAGCTTAAAAAAGCACAGTTTAAAACATACCTTCTGTTTCCTGCCAAGCTAAAAATCTTCCTTCCTGATGGTCCTAAAATTTTTGATGACTTAGACTCTGCTTTACTGTTTATCAAAAAAAATAAGATTTTGTATAAAATAGAGGAAATGGAATGGGCTAGTCCTTCATTAAAGAGACTGGCAACTGAAACTTCGTGGAAGATTTCAGAGAAGAAGAAGAGACTAAAAAACAAATGATTTGTTCTATGATTTTTTTTCTTTTTTTTCTCTCATCATTTTACTTCATTATTAATCTTTTTAAATATAGTTCCTGCATTTCCAGAAAGCCACAAATATTCTGAAAAAGATTTAATCAAAGTTATTCTCTGTGTGCAAAGAAATGTTTTGTTTCATAACCAGTCAAAATATCTGAGGAATTAATAGCAAGCTATTATTCAATTTGTTTCTCTTTCTGAAAAAGAGAAGTAAGGTCAGTAATTTGATACATTTTTTTCTTTTTTTCTCCTTTTCTTCTTTTCTTTGTTTAAACAATGACATTCTATTTAGATTATGTAGTGGGTAAAGGGTGGGGGAGGGCAGGGAGAGAAGAGTAATGAAAATATGATAAATGGAATAATAACATATTTATTCCTTGTAAAAAGTTTATATGTTCTTCAAATGCTATTCCTAATTATACTTTCTTGATTATACTGCTTATGCTTGTTTGTAAATAATCTGTCATGCTTTAACTAATAATAATTAGAACTAAATAATAGTAAATAATATGTTTTATTTTTAACTCTATTAATATAAACAGTAAGTAATATTCCATTGTATATACTTCTTATAGTTTTCTCTTACATTTTTTTATTTCTTCTTTACACTCTTTTATTTTCTACTCTCTTTTTCTTTTCTTTATTCTTTCTCTTTATTTTTTTTCATATCAATATATAGAAATGCTTTTGATCATATAGACACAGTAAATAATAAGATTTGCATAAAAATTGAGTTGGGACAAAAATATTGAGTTTTATTACTTATTAATAACTTTGGGCTTAATTTCACTTACATAGAGGCTGTAATAACCTGTAAAATACATCGCGAAGGTTTTGTCATGTTTAGATGCATTTACACTGCTAAATGAATGTTTGTCACTAGTTTTTAACAAGTTTCCCGCCAAAATGTTAAAGGAGACAATCTGGGATGTGGGCTACCTCATGAACAGTGTCCTCGAGTTGTTTTAATGGCTTCAACTCTCAGAATTCTCACAGAGAAGCTGAAAGCAGTCAATTTGACCTTTGACCCAGATATCACACTGACACATCGCAGATTCAGGAAGAACACTCTACCAGGAAGTAGAACTGATGCAAATGCGACTATGTGAAGGAAAATGAACTCTTTAACATTTAAATGTGAGTTATTTTATATAATTACTTAAATATCTATGTTATAATTCATAAAATATGTCAGTTATAATGATTTTAAATGATGCAGTTTCTTGTAGTAAGTAAATGTCTTATTTTAGAAGGCATAGAAAATGAAACATTTATTCAAGTGTTTTTGAAAATCTACTTGACTGCAGCATACTAATCTGTGTTAAAAACTTATGTTCCAAACATGTACATTACTATAACTCATTTAATTCATCTGATTGACAAGCATAAATAACTTTATAACTCTATTCTGGAAGAAATTGTCATGTGATATATTTTAAAGCAGTAGTATAGACATACAAAATACAGATGGCTTTTTTTTACAATAATGCAAGTGTTTCTGAGAATTTGCATAATTATGCAGTATGATTTATAACAATTTCTATAAATATAATATTTTATTCTATTGACAATAATGAGTATGAGTAAAATGCTCATATACAAGCAATTCAAGGTTTTTATTTGGAAGCTGTTGACTGCATTTACATGACAGAAAATAGATGCATCTTAATATATGTAATGTCTGAACCATATTAGCCAAAATTTTTGATTTAAATGAATGTTAGAACTTATTTTTACATACTTTGAATAAATTAATATGTAAATATGCCTTCCTTTTTTTTTTTCTCTCTTTCTTTCACCCTCTCTCCCTCTTTCACGTCTTTTATTTCTCTCTCTCCTCTTGGTTCCTAATATCAAGATTATTTGAATGCTATTTGAATACAAGTGTATTATATTACATAGATGTATATAGTAGTATGAATAGTTTTTTTAAAAAAAAGTTTATTTTAGTTTATATGATGCTGTTTTATCAAATTTGTAGTCTTGTCTTGCTAGATAATTGAATTGAAAGCTGTTAATTTAAGTTAAATATAACCAGTATTAATTTGATAAGGTGGTAGCTGAGGTACTGCTGCTTAGGGTAGGGGGTTAACTTGAGTGGTAAATACTACTCTAAGTTGGAGGTTTTAACTCCAGGCTGGATGCAAGGTTTAATCCTTACATTATTTTCACTAGTTCATTGTTATATGTATATAGTTTTGACATCCACAATATATTTTGTACACTCATTGTCACTACAATCAAAATTGAATCCTATACAAAATCCCATAAGAGATTCAATAAATACAGCTATATTTAAAGGTGCACCTAAAGGAGGAGATGTAACATTACTTATGTTGTTATTTGTTATTTTGATCATAAGATTCTTAAGTTTTAAAAATGCCAAATGACATCTTTAAAAGGAATTTCTTTAAACATTAATGGATTGAATAATCCGTGTAAAAGGGCAAGCCTAATAAGATACATTAATTTACATAAGGCCAACTTAGTCTTCCTGCAAGAAACCCATCTCTTGAAAAAAGATATTGATAAACTAGCCACAGACAAATATACAGTATTGGTTAGTTCAGAGCACACTCAGAAAAAAAGAGGAGTGGCTATTTTATGGGATAAAAGTATGCCCATTCCTAAAACCATTAAGTCTTATCAGGATGACAAAGGAATGTTCTGTATGGTCACAATACAAATTAATGGGAAGACTTACACTTTAATTAATGTATATTGGATACCTGGAATTGGTATTAATACAGTGAAACATCATCTTGATAAGATCATATCATTCTCTATAGGAGATATTATTTTAGCTGGTGACTTTAATTGTATACTACATGAAAATGATACTACCACTAAAGGAAAAAGAAGAATTACATCTAATGCAAAACATTTAAATGATTTTGCTAATTCTTATCATTTGAATGATATTAATAATCAGATAGATTCAAAATCATTACCATACACCTTTTTTTCTAACAGATACAAAACTTATTCAAAAATAGATAGGGTCTTTATTTCTAACCAGATGGTAACAGATTTAATTAATTCCAAAATAATTTCATGTCCTATATCTGATCATAATTCAATTGTTTTTGAATTCATGATAAAAAATAATGTTCAGATCAAAAGGATACCAGCATACTTAACTCAACTAAAAGACTATAAAGAATATATACTTTCAGAAATAAAACATTTTTTAGACATAAATAATACTCCTGAAGTCTCCATTGTCTATGTTTGGGATGCCTTAAAATCATATCTATATGGACAAAGTATCAGATGGTATAATAATAAAAGGAAATCTTGGGATAAGGAATTGTTAGATATTCAAAGTAAATTAGACTCTTATAAACATAATAATAAAGAAAATATTATGGACAAGAAAGTTATTGAAGAAATAAACAAACTAAATGAGAAATACAAAGAAATTTTAACTCATAAAGTTAAAATAACTTTGGAGAAATACAAGTTTTTGTCTTATTCAATAAGCCCCAAATACTTACATAGACTTAAAAATAAAACAAATAGGTTGAATAAACAAAACCATATCAAAGAAATCTTTTCTCTAAGGAAAAAGAAGAATGTTTCTAGTATACCAGAAATACTAGATGAATTTAGAAATCACTTTCATAAAATTAACCATAATAACATTAACATGGAACTTAAAGATAAAATAAAGGAGTGTATAACCACAAACATGAATAAAAAACTTAATAAACAACAGATTAAACTATTGGACAAAAGTATTTCATATACAGAGGTTATTACACAAATAAATAAGCTTAAATCAAACAAAGCACCGGGTAATGATGGTATTATACCAGAGATATATAAAATCCTTTCTAAAAGTACATATTCATTAATACATAAGCCCCGGGATTCATGAAGCTTGGCGCAAGGCCGGTGTAATGCTTGCGCCGGCAGTGCAGTGAATAATCGGCGTAGCAGTGCCATATGCATAGTAATGAGTGCGCTCCGCAACCACAGACACGTGCGGAGGGCACGTGAGCGAGCCCAAGTAGGATGCGGCCATAGGCATGGCCAAGCCGGCAGACAATGAGCAACCTAAAGTGCTAACTTTCACAGGCCGCCTGCAATAGTAACCGCACCAGCAAGGGTCCGTGGATAATGAAACGTACGCAGACTATGCAACATAGTACCCGTTCACACAAAATGGAGAACCAAACATTAACCCACGAAGTCCAAAGTGTACCCATCCAAGGAATAAAGGATACGTGTAATACCGTGTCTGTCACGCAATGCACTGTCAGTGGGCATACCCAGTGAAGGTGTACCGCAGCATGTCAGCGTGCCGCACCTATATAGAAGTAGCCACATGGGCATGGTCACCAGCAGTAGTGAGAGTACACAGCCGAGTAGCCATGTTGATATAACAACAAGAAGGAAACTAGATACCCTAAACACAGACAAACATGTGCATAGCAACATGTACTACACCCAGCAACGTGCCCGTCGCATACACATAGGACGGCGTATGCCTAAGCGTAATATCCAGAAGCAGAACCCATACATGCAAATGTAATATACAACAGCCCCGTCATAGCATGTAACCTGCACCCATGTACGACCGTGCACCCAACCCAGCTAGCAGCCTTGCGCAGCTACACACCTACACACAATGGGTACACCTGAAATGTAGTAAGAAGTATTGTCCTAGGCAGTGCCACATGGGCAAATATGTACCCCACATGTTAACATCCCACCTCAGGTACAGATATCCAAATGGCCGCATGTGAATGTGTCGGCAGAATGTGTACATCCCACAAGTGGTATGGACCTGTCGAAACCCCATAGGCGTGCACACGCCACGGTGCCCATAACTGTGCACATCTGGACAAGGCAGTATGTTCAGCCACCATACTGATGATTAGCTATGCAGACATGTCAAACACGACACATATGGCGGAACATCTGCCCACCAAGCAGGCGCCCCAACAGGGTGCTACAGGCACAGAAGGTGAAGGTGGGACATCACACGTTGAGAATAGCGTTGCCGGACGGCCAAACACCCATGGCTAACGCAAAGGATGGAATAACATGTATATGCCTGGATGAATGGGTATGTCATAGCATGGGAATAGGCCAAGCTATCCACCATAGTAGCCATGTGTACCCGATACAAACAGCCAGTAACATGCAGTAGTAATGCAGGAAGGCATACACGACTGTGGGAATAGCACAGGACATATGGCACGTGCCAAGTGTCGATGCATGACACAAATGTCCAGGATGGGGCTCCCTGCAAAGAGGAACATGTGCCAACCCCACCCCCCCACAGATGTACAGGCAGTGAAAACACATCCCAAACATACACCAACACTACCCTCCATCCCACGATAGCAACGGAGGCTGGTCAAAGACCACCATGATGCGTGCACAAACAGGGACACGTGTAACCATTGCCCTAACAACCCCCCCAGGCCAAAGAATAATAGTATGGACATATGCATGTAACGCTGTGAAGGATGTGTGGTAGTCCTCAGTATCACAGAGGTAGGTACACAGATACACTGTAATCAACCGTGACGTATGTGCACTGTAGACAGCATACCTGCAGGTAATACATAGTTCAATCATGTGCCACAGAAATATACACATATGAATGAGGATAGGGGATAGACAAGTGTGAATGGGACAAACTATGAACATAGGTTCATAGGTCCATAGGTACATAGTAGGCTATCTACCCAAGGGCAGCCATAACCCAAGGCCATAGTTATGTTTCCTTTGCCAACCCTCCAGTCTGGAGATAAAATGCCTATTATATTGCTGTACCTCTGTCAAGCAGTGACAATGATGTAATCCCTGGGGTATATCCAGAATCCCCCATCCATTGGACAAGATCCCCCTCGAACAAGGCCAGCAAGGTTCTCTGCCTCACATGTACTGGGATGTTGTTCCACAGCATAGTGAGTGTCTGGGTGATGTATCTGTCCCTCCAACACATTCTATTAATGACCGTGTAAAGGTTCACGTCACCTGCCCCTGTAGTTCCGAGGGATGTAGATCCATTAGGTGAAGCATAGTCATCAAATATGGGTCGACATGGCCTCGTATGTCAGGCACAGGTCACCACTGAATAAGTGGTATGTGACGGAATGGAGCAGGAGTCCCTACAGTCGGGCAGCATAACACAAATACCTGACACCCTTCATCCGACTGACGATGAACCTATGGGGCCTTCCCAGCTGCTGCAGGTGTCGGGTCAGATACCTTCTGAACGGGGCAATGTACTCAATCATAGGTGTAATGAGTAATGAGTACAAGGAGATGATGACCTACCCTGATCTAGATGTGAATCCCTGCACAATCAGGTGGGCAATGTAGATGTTCTACCGAACCACGTTAGCAACGTGTGTGTCGAATGAATGGTGACTGACAACCTGGGTCCCTAGATCCCTGGTAATTCCCTCTGTGCTCAGTGGACTGCCACCCATATGGTGGCTAGGGGTGACCTTGTTCTTCCCGATGGGTATGACTATGCATTACCTGGCATTTAGCTGTAGGCCATGTCCCTGGCAGCAGATATCCATATCTGTGAGGCCCCTTTGAAGGATATCTGTGTCAGATGTCCGTCCCACTATAGCACCCAGTTCGAAGTCATCTGCAAACAATGTCAGCCATAACCCCCCTGTGTTTGCTTGTACCTTGGAAATGTAGATGCAGAAAAAGAGTGGACCCAGGAAAGAGCCCCGTGGGACACCGCCTGTGACTGGCAGTGAGTCTGACATGGTGCCAGCAACTATGACCGTGTGGGTTGTGTCACCTAGCCAGTTTGCAACCCATCCTGTGATGTACGGGTTCACATCCAAGCCGATGGGTTTATCAATGATACCCGAGGGGGGTATTGTGTTGAAGGCCTTTGCCAGGTCGAGGTAGGCTGTATGGACTGCCTGACCCTCATCAATGGCCTCGGTGACTGTTCCTAAAACGTCAACCAAGTTTTAAACGCATGATCTGCCCTTGACCAAGCCAAACTGGGTTGGATGCAAAGTATGCAGGTCCCCTATGTCGTCATCTATGAGCTCCAGTATGATCCTTCCCCATGTCTTTGCAGATAAGGCTTCTCAAGCTAATGGGATGGTAATAACCAGGGTCAGTGGAGGCACTGCTCCTGTGAAGTGGGACTACAGTCGCCGTGTGCCACAACTTGGGTACGTTACCTGAGGTGAGACTAAGATTAAACAGCTGTCCTAACTGTGGGTCTAATTCCTCAATGAGATTGCGGAGTACACAGCCGGGACACCATCTGGTCCCATGGATGCTGTGTTCTCTACCTTGGAGAGAGCATGTCCCACCTGTGCATTACAGAACATTCGGGGGCCACAATCTTCTGGTACAGACATCTCTCCATGTGGGGGGGGGTGGAGATGTCTTCACCGAACCTGTCAACCAGTATGTTGGCAATGTGTGTATGTTCAGTAAACCTCACATCATTGTGAACCCAGTCAGAGCATATCTGTGAGTTTCCTCCCAGGTGTCCAACATAGCTAAAGAAGGCCATATGATTGTCTGTCGAGTCCTTGGTGATATATCTGTGGGACCTGCCCCGGATGATGTCATGAGAGCTTGTAGTTCTTCACATATAATGAGCAAGGGTGTTATACCTCATAAGGAGTCTGCTCTGCCTTGTAGTAGCTACCTCCTCTCATTGTAGAGCATGTGTATGGCTGGGGTACACCACACTGGATGCTTGGCATTGGTACAAAGACCCACAGTTGGGTAAGGGATTGCCTGAACCATGCAGTCCTGTAGGTGCCGGTAGAAGGCATATGTAAGTGATGCAGTGGCTTGAGTAATGTTCACCACTGGCTCAGGGGCCTTAAAGGAGGCCACACTAGTGTTTAGAAATGTGAAGTCGGCTTATGTGAAAGCCATATGTATGGTAACCGGCAACACCCACAGCATTGTATGACAATAGCAGAAGCTATTGTCCAAATAACATAGTATTAACTTCATTATTAAAATACGTAATAGTATTCATTTAGTTATATGTTACTGCTAATTACACTTGAAAATGCCCGGTAAGACCGGGCGAAAGTGCTCGTGATCTACCTGTCATGGTGGTGTCATTCTGACAATAAAGTGGGGATACTTCCCTATTGGGACTTCTGGGGATTATTTAAAGCAGTTGTTAACCTGCATCTTTGGATGTACACCATTTGGTTTCAGTTCTGAAAAACCTGGTTTTCGTAGCACTACATAATATGGGTAGTCAAATAGACATCCGCGAATGGGGAACATACAGCAGCAGTCAAAACCAGTGGCCACATGGACACAGTCCAACAAGTTCTACACTTTACATATGCACATTGGTGTCCATTGTAGGACCCAAAAATTGATCCGTACAGAATTCCATCCAGCCGTTACCGTTCCACCAGAAGACGTGACAGCCGTGAGTACGGCTCAGCTGGACATATGCACCACCAGCGTGTTTAAGGTTGATGACAAGTGTCCATGAAATGCAGGACATATGAACAGAAATCCCCAGATTGTCGAGTCCATAGAAGTGCGTCCACATCCCAGTCCCGCAGACATGAAGGATGTGTAATGGGTACCATCGAGGGTTGCAGCCATGGGATCCTGGGTATGCAGAAATGTGGCTCTGTGTTGTTTGGCGGAAAATCTGTTGTCCCGCCCCGTGGGAGGGATGTGGGTATAGCACATGCCTTACTCCCCACTAATAATGCAAAGCATCCACCGGATAATGCTAAATGCAGGTGTGAAATGTGTACAGCCCTACACCAGTGTCCAGTAGGCAATTCCCATGGATGTACAAGCGTACGACCAAGATGGCACCCAAAACTGCAGACCTGGTGGAATTACACAGCTGCAGTCAGGCATAACACAGGAAATACAGATAGGGACTACAGTACACACTCCCCATACAAGGTTAGACTGCTGTGCGAATACCAGCGTACACAGCACCCACTCTGCCAGCAAGAAAATGGGGATCACACGCTACCATACTGCGGAACAAATGGGCGACCTGTGGAACACATATTAATGGCACACCAACAACGTCAACTAGGAAGGTCAGTCAAAACCACCGGCCAGATGGACACAGTCCAACAAGTTCTACACTTTACACATGCACATTGGTGTCCATTGTAGGACCCAAAAAATGATTACTATGGAATATACAGCTGTTATCGTTCTACCAGAAGAAGCGACAGCTGTGACTACGGCACAGCTAGACATATGCACCACCAGCGTGTTTAAGGTTGATGACATGTGTCCATGAAATGCAGGACATATGGACAGAAATCCCCAGAGTCCCGAGTCCATAGAAGTGCGTCCACATCCCAGTCCCGCACACATGAAGGATGTGTAATGGGTACCGTCGAGGGTTGCAGCCATGGGATCCTGGGTATGCAGAAATGGGGCTCGGTGTTGTTTGGCAGATAATCCGTTGTCCCGCCCCATGGGAGGGATGTGGGTGTAGCACATGCCTTACTAACCACAAATAATGCAAAGCATCCACCGGATAATGCTAAATGCAGGTGTGGAATGTGTATACAGATAGGGACTACAGTAGACACACCCCATACAAAGTCAGACCGCTGCTTGAATACCGCGCACAGCACCCACTCTGCCAGTAAGAAAATGGGGATCACACGCTACCATACTGTGGAACAAATGGGCGACCTGTGGAACACATATTAATGGCACACCAACAACGTCAACTAGGAAGGTCATAGGATGGTTAAACTATGGCGTTCCCAATTATAAAGAACATCCTTCAATGAATTAGTAGGATCTAAATGTTTGGTGGTGTTAGTTATGACAATACAGTGGCGGATATTTCCCATTGGGGCCTCTGAGGTTTATTTAAACCAGTTGCTAACCTGCATCATCGGATTTACACCATGTGGGTTCATTTCAGAAAAAAGTGGTTTTCGTAGCACTACATAATATGTGTAGTCAAACAGTCATCCGCGAGTGGGGAACATACAGCAGCAGTCAAACCCACTGGCCAGATGGACACAGTCCAACAAGTTCTACACTTTACATATGCACATTGGTGTCCATTGTAGGACCCCAAAAATTGATCTGTACGCCACATCTACCAGCTGCGATCGAGCGACCTAGAAGGAGTGAACAGCCGTGACTACAGCACAGCTAGACATATGCACGACCAGCGTTTTTAAGGTTGATGACAAGTGTCCATGAAATGCAGGACATATGAACAGAAATCCCCAGATTGTCGAGTCCATAGAAGTGCGTCCACATCTCAGTCCCGCACACATGAAGGATGTGTAATGGGTACCGTCGAGGGTTGCAGCCATGGGATCCTGGGTATGCAGAAATGGGGCTCGGGGTTGTTTGGCAGATAATCCATTGTCCCACCCCGTGGGAGGGATGTGGGTATAGCACATGCCTTACTCCCCACCAATAATGCAAAGCATCCACCGGAGAATGCTAAATGCAGCTGTGAAATGAGTACAGCCCTATACCAGTGTCCAGTAGGCAGTTCCCATGGATGGACAAACGTACGACCAAGATGGCACCCATAACTGCAAAGCTGGTGGAATTACACAGCTGCAGTAAGGCATAACACAGGAAATACACATAGGGACTACAGTACACACTCCCCATACAAAGTCAGACCGCCGTGCGGATACCGGCTTACACAGCACTCAATCTGCCAGCAAGAAAATGGGGATCACTCGCGTCCATACTGCGGAATAAATGGGCGACCTGCGGAATACATACTAATGGCACACCAACAACGTCAACTAGGAAGGTCATAGGATCTGTAAACTATGGCATACCCACTTATAAAGAACATCCTTCAATGAATTAATAGGATCTACATGTTTGGTGGTGTTAATCTGACAAGACAGTGGCGGATATTTCCTATTGAGACTACTGAGGATTAGTTAAAGCAGTTGCTAACCTGCATCATTACATCAACACCATTTGGGTTCATTTTAGAATAACCTGGTTTTCGTAGCACTAAATAATATGGGTAGTCAAACAGACGTCCGCGATTGGGGAACATACAGCAGCAGTCAAAACCACTGGCCAGATGGACACAGTCCAACAAGTTCTACACTTTACATATGCACATTGGTGTCCATTGTAGGACCCCAAAAATTCATCCGTACGCAATGTCAACCAGCTGCGATCGAGAGACCCAGAAGAACTGACAGCCGTGACTACGGCACAGCCAGACATATGCACCACCAGCGTGTTCAAGGTTGATGACAACTGTCCATGAAATGCAGGACATATGAACAGAAATCCCCAGATTGTAGAGTTCATAGAAGTGCGTCCAAATCCCATTCCCGCACACATGACGGATGTGTAATGGGTACCGTCGAGGGTTGCAGCCATGGGATCCTGGGTATGCAGAAATGGGGCTCGGTGTTGTTTGGCAGATAATCCATTGTCCCGCCCCGTGAGGGATGTGGAGTAGCACATGCCTTACTCCCCACTAATTGTGCAAAGCATCCACCGGATAATGCTAAATGCAGGTGTGAAATGTGTACTGCCCTATACCAGAGTCCAGTAGGCAATTGCCATGGATGGACAAGCGTACGACCAAGATGGCACCCATAACTGCAAACCTGGTGGAATCACACAGCTGCAGTGAGGCATAACACGGGAAATACAGATAGGGACTACAGTAGACACTCCCCATACAAAGTCAGACCGCCGTGCGAATACCGCGCATACAGCACTCAATCTGCCAGCACCAAAATGGGGATCACTCGCTTCCATACCGCGGAACAAATGGGCGACCTGTGGAACTCATACCAATGGCACAATAACAACGTCAGCTAGGAAGGTCATAGGATGGTCAAACTATGGCGTTCCCACTTATGAAGAACATCCTTCAATGAATTAATAGGATTAATGCCAATTGACCATGGAATACACCTAATCAACATCAAAGAACCGCTGGCACCTTATGGCACACAATCCAAAACACGCATAGGTAGATGAAACAGTCAACGGAGACATTGTCTAGGACAGGTCACAAATGGTATACAAAGGTTCCTTCATAGACATGTAAGCGCTTTCACCCGTAGGCTCCGTCAGACTTACACATAACATAAAAGCATCCAGGCTTTAAATATCCCCCCTTACACTTTCATTGGTTAATTTCTCAGCAAACAATGAACATGTAACCACAGCAAATAAAGCACAGACGCAATGTTAACTACACACACATATATTAACATCTCCAAAAACATCCTATTAACACATGTATTATATGATATTGTACTATGCCTAATACTCATCAATCAAAGATCTAACAATATATATAGAAGATATGCATATCATATCAATGTAATACAGTGGTACACAACTGAAAGAGTGGACTAATGTGTGTTAACTGTATATCTGTACCTAAACTACATTCCTGTTATGGGGGTTTAAGCCACCTGCTTCTCAAAAGAGGCTTCATCAGTGTTTCATCAGTCAGCCCTGGTGTGTGGTCAACCCTCCACCTAATAATCCATCTAAATCCGCATTCTAAAGCATAGTTGATGAGGTCCCCCCTCTGGTATTATAACCTAGCCTTCATAAAACACTGAATGTAGACGTATGCCTTGTGATGTGCTCATAGCCGGCCGTAGGCATACGCCAATCCTGCGGCTGCCTAGGGCGCAGCACTAGTAGGGCCACCTGTCTAGTAGGTATGTCATGTAGGTATACCAGGATGGGGGCACCATGTGTTGTGGTGGTGGGCGCCATGGAGCCCTATAGCCTAGGGCAGCGGTCGATCTAAGGCCGCTGCCATAGGAGGGGTAGTACGGTCTGCAGGTATGTGCAGAAGTGCACATGAAACAGTGGTCCACAAGGATTACCCATAGTGGCGACACCTGCACAGATGGCTATAGCGGGACACACACACGACCATGCATACAGCACAGTTAGACATACACACACCATAAATAGACAATTACACACAAGGTTTATGGCGTGCGGTACAGTGTCAGTACAGCAAGGATAGCTGTCTGCCACGATATCCAGCAGATGTCTCTAGGGTGTTCTGGAATACAGACGTTGCATGGACAATGAGTGGATATGCATCGTACCACAGTTCTATGTGTCAGCCGTGCAAATATGCGATACATGGGACAGACAGCTGTCCATGCAAGAGCAGCGCTATGGGCACAACATAGGTACATAGATATACAACGACAGAGATACAGACGGACACATGTGGCAAGCCCGTGAGTGTAATGTACACAGCACCACCCCACCACACCATAGCAGGGTGCACGTGGAGAACACGCTACGGAGGTCGCCAACAACAGCAGGCACACAGGCAGTCCATGAGCTGCGTCTCACCATCCACAAACACAGGGATGGCGGCAGGATATGAGTGTTCTGCGGAAACTCTAAAGCCATACCCTATGAATCCATGCAGCTGGGAGCATAGACACACACACACACATGTGGCAGGCATGGTGATTGACCACACCCCACATACCCAAACGCACAACAGTATGACACAGGTATGGAACGCGCTACGTGGACCACTGAACACAGCACCGTCAGAGGCACATGTCCAGGTGGGTGACAACATCCGTAAAGGAATAGCCGCCGATAGCCAAGGTATGTGTTGCCAAGCGTCTAAAATAACTACACTCTACTAGGGAAGCTGTGAACACACACACCCCAAACACACACGGGGAAGGGCTGGGAGTCGAACCTACGCCTACCTACATGAACTCACTACAGCATGATGCATTTACAGAACGCGCTACCGAGATTACTGAGCACAGCGCTGTCAGAGGCATACTTCTAGGCGGGTGACATCACCCGTAAGGGAATAGCTGACAATAGCCAAGGTATGTGTTGCAAAGCGTCTAAAAGCATGTTCATCTGCAGAGGCAGCTGGAAACACACACACACACACACACACACAAACGGAAGGGCCGAGAGTCGAACCTACGCCTACCTACATGAACTCACTACAGCATGATGCATTTACAGAACACGCTACCGAGATTACTGAGCACAGCGCTGTCAGAGGCATACTTCTAGGCAGGTGACATCACCCATAAGGGAATAGCTGACAATCACCAAGGTATGTGTTGTGAAGCGTCTAAAAGCATGTTCATCTGCAGAGGCAGCTGGAAACACACACACACACACACACACACACACAGGGAAGGGCCGAGAGTCGAACCTACGCCTACCTACATGAACTCACTACAACATGATGCATTTACAGAACGCGCTACCGAGATTACTGAGCACAGCGCTGTCAGAGGCATACTTCTAGGCGGGTGACATCACCCGTAAGGGAATAGCTGACAATCGCCAAGGTATGTGTTGCGGCTGCCTAAAGCATGTTCATCTGCAGAGGCAGCTGGAAACACACACACACACACACACACAGACACACACACACACACACACAGGGAAAGGCTGAGAGTCGAACCTATGCCTACCTACATGAACTCACTACAGCATGATGCATTTACAGAACGCGCTACCGAGATTACTGAGCACAGCGCTGTCAGAGGCATACTTCTAGGCGGGTGACATCACCCGTAAGGGAATAGCTGACAATCGCCAAGGTATGTGTTGCGGTTGCCTAAAAGCATGTTCATCTGCAGAGGCAGCTGGAAACACACACACACACACACACACACACACACACACACACACACACAGGGAAGGGCTGGGAGTCGAACCTATGCCTACCTACATGAACTCACTACAGCATGATGCATTTACAGAACGAGCTACCGAGATTACTGAGCACAGCACTGTCAGGAGGCATACCCCTAGGTGGGTGGAATCATCTGCAGAGGCAAGGCGGCTGATAGGGAATGAAGACAGAGTGCGCAGTCACACAGCCTGTTACCATCCCAAGGTGGCCGTACAGTAACGCGGTAGTGCTGCAGTCGGGAATACCAACTAACTACGGAGCAGTACATCACGACATGAATACGGGATGCACCACATACAGTATACCCTATGAGAGGGCATCCGGCGTGCAGGATGTAGGTAGCCATTGTGGCATAACAGCCACATATGAGTCACCTGGATGGTCACCATGGCTATGCAGGATGTCATTGTGTCATTGGCCATGGCTACACGCCTAGTAGCAGACATCGGTGCCGACTGTATTGTGTACCCCCAAATGGTGTACTGGCCATGCCTCTCACACCTAGCTGCCTAAGGGAGACAGACATGCTCACGGGGTATCAATGCAGACGGCCGCGGTGTGCACTGTACTGTGTGTCCATCTACACAGCTGCTTACTGGGCATGCTCAGACACTGTGAATCGGCACAGTGCAGACATGCATACACATGGGGCGACGGCATGGGAGGCAGAATGTGGACCGTCGTGTGTGTCCACCCACACAACAGCAACCCGGCCATGCCACAGACGTGGCAGTTGCGAAGGGGAAACAGGCATGCACACGGGGTATCAATGCAGACGGGCGCGGTGTGCACTGTACTGTGTGTCCATCTACACAGCTGCTTACTGGGCATGCTCAGACACTTAGAATCGGCACAGTGCAGACATGCATACACATGGGGCAACGGCATGGGAGGCAGAATGTGGACCATCGTGTGTGTCCACCCACACAACAGCAACCCGGCCATGCCACAGATGTGGCAGTTGCGAAGGGGAAACAGGCATGCACACGGGGTATCAATGCAGACGGGCACGGTGTGCACTGTACTGTGTGTCCATCTACACAGCTGCTTACTGGGCATGCTCAGACACTTAGAATCGACACAGTGCAGACATGCATACACATGGGGCGATGGCATGGGAGGCAGAATGTGGACCATCGTGTGTGTCCACCCACACAACAGCAACCCGGACATGCCACAGATGTGGCAGTTCCGAAAGGGAAACAGGCATGCACACGGGGTATCAATGCAGACATGCGCGGTGTGCACTGTACTGTGTGTCCATCTACACAGCTGCTTACTGGGCATGCTCAGACACTTAGAATCGGCACAGTGCAGACATGCATACACATGGGGCGACGGCATGGGAGGCAGAATGTGGACCGTCGTGTGTGTCCACCCACACAACAGCAACCCGCCATGCTCACACACGTAGTATGTACGCTACCGCCTGGCATGCAGACGGAATGCACACACCGCAAGTCACGCCAGGTAAACCCGCACACGCACAGGGTGGACACACATGCAGTCACACGTACACACACAGATGACAGCACAGGCGTCACGGGTGCAGGCTGAACATGTACACACCGTAGTGAGCACTGTAGCTGCTATGCCAGCACCATGTCATCGGTGCAGCAGTATGCCTTACGGTCCAGCAACTGCATGTGACATATGTCCAGAAGACTATGTGGCAGTGTACGTCTGTCGTGCAGAGTACACATGTACTATCAATGATCCCACAGGTGTGATGTAGTCCACCCGTACCGGTATACACGGACAGGCGTGCTCCACACATACCACGGGCCTGACACAGGTATGACACATGACTGCAGCTGTACCACAGTGAAACATTGTCCGGATATGTCACATATGTGATTTTCTGGCTGTGTGCATGGACTGCACGCAGGACACATACGAAGCCTGTGATGTACCACATGCATAACACAGGCGTACGCGGTAATACACACACGAAGGGAAGGCGGACACATGTTTGTGGTATGCACCCCCTACAGGGTGTAGCGGTGTTCACTGGGACACATACCCTTGTACAGTTTGCCTGTGACAGCTGTGATACCATACCACAGTCCATGTTCCATGTATGTTGACACACATGTCACAACGTAGCAATGCATACACACATGGCAGCAGGGGATACATGTGACACGTGTACTGTGCACGGTGCAGCCGTGCAGGAGCGGTGTCCGGTGTCCGTAACACAGTTGCAACCCTCTCCCACATGCATACCCATCATGGGGGCCGTCATATGGTGGCATAGTAACAGCACGCATGGCAGTCTGTGTGTACACCATTTGTTTAAACACCTGTCCACATGCATGTGTGCAGGTGCTGGTCACAGGTGTGTCACACACCATCCTACCCTGCCATGTGCATACAGTCTGCTATGTTGCCTTTACATGACAGTGCTGCCATGATGCATACCCATCGGTCATGCGTGATCAACCATATGTCACATTGCCACTGTAACCCCTACCACCTCTCAAGTGCAGATATTGGCACAGCTGCCAGATACAGTGGTAGTACGCAGGATGCACCTCATACCGCTGCACGCCTGCACAAATCCCATGTAGTGGGTGTGGCATTCCTAGCACCAACATGTGTGCAGGAATGTGTGGCCATGTATGCCACAGATCAGGGGGACTATGTGCCACGTGCCACACATCACTGTACACCATGGTAGAGATCTGTACCTACATCAGTGTGGGGTGCATCAATGTGGATGGTGTAGTACATGCAACACGTCATCCCTCCGTGTAGGCATGTGTGGCCACCACCATGTCCATGTGTCAACATGTGTGTATGTCTACTGCCTGTTGAGAGGGTGTATGCAGATATAGTGTTGTGACTGGACACTGACCACACAGGGTGACCATCCCGTACTGGTGCTGCATTGTACAGCCCTGTCATTGCCATACCTGTGAGCTTTACTGGCCACCTGTGCAAGACCACCCCCTGTGACATGGCGCCTCGGTGCATTGTCTTGTGAGGGTGCTGATCACACAGACAGGTGCCCCCATCTGCACACAATGGTGTGTGTGCCATAGAGGTGTACGCACTGCGAATGCGGGCATATTCCTGTACCGGTACAGCATCCGACTGTCGAACACCGTGCACCACAGCTGACAGGTGACACCTGCGGTCAGTAGCCAGCACACTGCATACGACACCTGCAGAATGTCACCATACCTGTACTGTGTCATGCCATGTATGTGATGTCTCTGTCCACCGTAGCCTGTGGCACCGACCACAGGCGTCAGGTGCAGTATATGTGTGGACATGTGCGTCATGTACCGTGTAAGCAACGTTACACTGTATCCGGCCCGTGTCTGCAGGTTTAGGTGTATGACGGCTCTTCTTGCAATCCCGACTGTCTGTTCTCTATATCACAAAAGCTCTGCACCTGCTCCCATAGTATTCCTACATAGGTAAAGTACATGTATACTAAATGGAGTACTACACTGGCCTAGAATCCCCTTGTGTACTCACTTCCCTATAGGTGCCTTCTGACCCAGTTACACAGCAAATGCATTCACGTTCTCTGGCATGTCGAAGGGTCAATTGCTAGCGACCTCTCCTGTTCAGATGGTGAATCTGGGCGTCCTGGCCACTGTTACAGGTGCCTCATGGACACGGACAAGCCGCACCTCCCCAATGAACATAATACATGTGACAGACGCAACTATATAGCCAGACAGGGGGCTGTGCTCTCTCAAAACATGACCGGCAAGACCATGCGGGAGGGGAAGGACACCATGCACACCACATACCCAGTGTCACATGTGACTATCGCAAATGCTAATCAAACACATGAACACACTAAGACATACCTGGAGGCACTGTGAAGACATGTCATGAACCGAACGAGCTCTCTGAAGCAGACACACAAGCAACTGCCTCCACAGGACATAGGACATGCAACACATAGTTCTCAACATCAGTGTGCTAAACTGTCAGAGCCTCAAAGGCAACGCACACACTGCCAGACACACCTGTAATGGGTGACGTCACTGTCAGACACACAGACGTCCCACCCACCAGACTGAACAAGGGAATGATCACAGTAGGCTGCCTGCCGGGTGCTGGAATACGCCACATAACACACACACTCAGGTCACTCCGCAGCATGTACAGGTATGACGCGGTCATTGCCCATGCTGGTGTCAACGACTGGAGACACACCACCCTGGGATACATTAAAGGAGACATAGAGGGCCACTCAGATTGTGTAGGCCAGGCCGGCATGTCCCTGACCCTGGGCAGTATCCCACCCTCATCAAGTATGATGCCACTATACTGGCTCAAAGTGGTCACCCTTGATAATGTGCCTGGTTACCAGTGTCAGTCTGAGGGGATCCAGATTCCTCATACCTGGGATGACATGCTTGGCACGCCACGCCCCTTTGCATGGTATGGCTCGCACCTGTCGCCCCTGGTCTTCAAGGGTTTGGCGAAGGCACCTGCCACCCCCACAGTGCTCACTGCAGGCACGGCTGGAATGATAAACCTACCACCCTACACTACAAACCTGGAGAACACACAGGATAATACTGCTCGCTGCCAGTGGTCTACGGCCAAGCTGCACACCCTCAAATGCCCTCCTCAGTATGCAGGACATCGATGTCAGTGCTGTGTCTGAAACATTGATCAGGGCTGCTGAGAGCACCCCAGCACTATCGGGTCATACCCCATATCACGCGTTCAGGACCATAACCCGGACCTAACACAGAAGGAGGGGGAGTCTCCATTTCCATGAAGGATACACACACCTTCATGTTGGCAGAGATGCACGTAGCAGTGGGGAATATCCAGGTGCAATTAACCATGGGTAGGACTGCCCTACAGTTTGTTGCATGCTACAGACCACCCTCCCAAACCCAGGATACCTGCACAGCCTTCCTGAAGACACTGGTGAGTGTGAATGCTCTCACAACACCGTCATATTGAGTGGCATCAACCACCCATACATAGACCGGGAACATTACCCAGGACACAACACCCTACACCAAAGGTCCCAGGTGTTCATACACCTGAATGCTGTGGAACAACCATGCACCATACCCACAATGGGGGGGACGTATACTAGTTCTGATCATCACACATGGGGACGATATGCTCCACACAGGATGTACATCCCTCAATGGTGATGTCAGACCATATAGTGAACCCACTGGAGATCCGCATCCTGCACCCAACACCGGCATGGGAGACCACAGTGACGACCTCTCCACAGCAAACCACACACATCATACAACCAGTGTGGTACCCTACAAGGCCTCCATGCCAGTGGTAAACACAGGCCACACTGCTGAAACCCTTACAAATGCCTTCTATGAGCACCCCCAGGAATGTCTGCACCAAGTGATCCTGATAACATCAGGACCTTGTCCACCGAAGGCAGGCAAATGGTCTGGTGGACCCCAGCCATTGACAAACCGTACAACAAGAGTTGGCGCTAATACATGACAGAGCAATATCAGTACCAGGGAAGGCATCACTGATTAATACCGGCGTTAACATACAATCACTCATACAATCTTCCAAGGCCGCCTGTGGGAGTGGTACTGCAAAGGACACATAAGACAACCATAGGGCCTTCCATAGCTGTGGTAGGAACATGGGTGGGAGCACACAGTCATGCCCGGAATTACTCCAGAATGGTACAATGATCACTGAACCCACAGACATTGTCAACAAACCAGCGGACATGTTCCATGCATACATCTACCCCCCCCAAGAGGGGACATATCCATCCCACCAGAGTCTAGCCTCCCAAACATCCCGTATGCCCAGGAGAGAGCTGATATCTGTTAAGCGGTGAACACAGCATCAATGGGACCAGATGGTGTCCCTGGCTGTGTGCTACACAACCTCATTGAGGCCCTCACCCCGCACATAAGGTCGCTGTTTCATCTTAGACTTACTATGGGCTACGTCCCCGATGGATGGCATATGGCAACTGTGGTCCCACTACACCAGGGTAGTGCTCTTATGGACTGTAGACATCCCTGCCCTATCAGCTTGACAAGCCTTGTCTGCAAAGCTGTGGGGAGGTCCATACTGGAGCCCATAAATAAAGACATTGGTGTACAGCCAATACTGGAACATACCCACATCGACTTAGTCAAGAGCTGATCCTGCCTCCCAAACCTGCTCGACCTGTCTGGAGGGGTCACTAAGGCCATTGATGGGGGTACGTCGGTTTGCACAGACTACCATGACCTGGCGGGAGCTGCTCAAACCACACTCCACGTGGGCATCATGGAAAGGCTCACCAGCTGCATATGTGGAGACATATGTCACATGATGGTTTGCCAACTGGATGGAGGTCACACCACACAGGGTTTGTGTTCCTGGTGCCATGTCAGTCTCCAAGCTGGTCTCAAGTGGTGGCCCACAGGGCTCAGTCCTGGGCCCCCTCCTGTTCGGCATTCAACTTTCCAATGTGCATGCAAACATAGGGGGATTGTGGCAGACAAGGTATGCAGATGACTGCACACCGGCCACCATACTCAACACCCCATCAGACACGGACATCCACCTGGGGTCTCATAGAAATGGATAACTGGTGCCAGAGCCATGTCCTGATGCTACATGCCAGGGAAGGTGTAGACCTACCCAGTGGGAAAGACATGTTCACTCCGACTTACCATTTAGGTGGTAATCCATTAAACATGGTGGACGTGATCAGGGACATGGGTACCAAACCTGTCGGTAACCTTTGTCGACACTCACATTGCCAATGTGGTTGGGAAGACATTCCACTGTGGCCACCTGGTCATGAAGGGATTCACATCCACATCAGGGGAGTTCATTGTACCCCTGTACTCTTCACACATCAGACCAATGATTATGCATAACGCCACATCTGGGATGTACCTAACCTGACACCTGCAGCACTCGGAAGGACCACAAACGTTCCACAACACAGGGATAAAGGTGCTGAGACATGTGTCACACGCTGCCTGACCGAGGGGACTCCGGCTGTATACCTTCTCAGCCCGTCTGCTCTGAGGTGATCTGTGCCTGACATACACGGCCATGTCCGACCTGGGTGACATGGACATGTTCCACCTCCTAGGCTCCAAGCAAACACGCGCACAGAAGCAACTGACAGAAACCTCAACATGGACATAAATAGGACGTGCTGGGGGGACAGGGTCATCACCCAGAGACCCCCTACAACATGGAAAGGATTCCCAGCCCATGTGAAGCAGAGCCCCTGACTGACTTTGTCCAAGAGTAATCCTGACGTGTGGATGTGTGATTGTAGGTATGCACCAGGCATCATCTCTGTGTCACTGCTGGACAGAGGGACAGCGGACCGATGGATGTAGTATCCGCATCCTAAGGGGTGGTGACAGCCACACACACTCTGGCTAGGCTTACACATGCTGTAGGGCACATAGCCTGGTATGTACCTATGCGCCTATGTACCTATGTAGGGGTCCATGCAGGTTGCGGGTACCTGTGGTATGCTGATATTGCCAGATGTGCCTGTGGGTAACCCACAGCTACACATGGGGGACTGATAACAGTGCTCCCAGTAGGCACATACAAGTACACCATATTTGGCATACAGGTTAACAGAACCAACATGGTGCAACACATGTAACCGCCACGCATACCGTGTACACAGATCAATGTATGCTGCACCTGCACTACATGGTATGTCTGCTGCATGATGTCAGTACACAACCCACGTCACATACGCACCTGTCACCTGTCATACACAACCACTGCAACATACACATCGCGCACTATGCGGACACAGGTATCACATACACCTCTCACTATCTTGTCCACCCTGTGCATCAGAATATGTTTGCATAACCGTGCACTGATGGTGTGGATCACGGTGCTGCGGCAGAGGCTTCATCATATGCACAGGGTGATATGTGTGCCAGGGGCATAGGCTGTCCCAATGGATGACATCATGTGTGTGTGTAAGGGCCGGTGCATTTACTGGGCATGACTATGCAGAATGCATGTGGATGTGATGGAGCCCTACAGTTGTGTCTGCTGTGTGTGGGTATGTGTGTACACAGTTCAGCCATCTGTGATGCCTACACGGGGTATACTTGGCAGCCCCAGACTGTACAGTGCAGGTTGTACGGCTCACTGTGTCCGCCTGCGGCCACGTGACCCGTACCTGCCTGGGGTCCCACGGGCACTAACGGGTGGAGGTATGGAGTGGCCACTCTCCAATGACACATGTCCGCTGGAACCGTGTCCACGCTGGGACCGGCCAGGGCCACGTCCATGTGGCCTGCTGTGTCCTGGTGTGGTTGGTGTAGCACCAGCTGCACTGCTGCTGCTACCAGCACTGTGTGAGTGGGCATGAGAGGTGGCATGCACATGTCAACCTGCACTAGGTGGTGTTGCTGGCCTACGGCCACGTGTCCTACGCCTCACCCCTACCAGGTGTTCCAGCACAGACAGCTCACGCTCGCGGATTGACATGCCTCGGTCGAGGATTCCAACCATCTCACCTAATCTCCTATCCAGAACATCGGCAAGCTGCTGTTGAGCATTCGCCATTGTCTGGATGTTCTCATTTAAGGAACGGATTGCGGCCCTCTGCAGCCTCTGCCCTTCTTGGTTCTGCCGTTCGGCATGTGCCTGTGCCGCCATTACAGTCTGAAACATGCGTCTGGTGATACCAGCTGCTGCACCCTGTATGGCAGGTGCATGTCTACCAGAGCTCCTCCTACGAGCAACACCAGCCACATGCCTGTGTGGCACATCACCAGTCATTACACTGGCAACATGGTGTGTACCCGCACCTTCTGTAGCCACCACACATTCCTGCTCAGTGCCAACAGACGCTGACTGTCCTTCCTCTATGGGCAACGGTGATGTGGTATGTGTCGGCATCTGAACCGTGTGCGGAGATGAAGGGGACATAGGTGGGATGTTAACCAATGGCACAGCTTCTGCCCGTTACGACCCTGCCTGTGCCTCATGCATATGGTCATCATCGATAGTATCTGTGGGGACACTAGCATCAGATGGACCACAGGAGGGGAACGCACCTACAGCACCTGTGAATACAAAGACATACTGTAAGATACATTACACACACACAGACACACACACACACACATGCGGAGACACACACACGCTGACACACACACGCAGACACACACACATGCAGACACATCATGCATGTGATATTGCAGATGGAATGCAGCATTCCCACACCACAGCTCAGTGAATGCAGGCCAGACATTAATAGTGGTAGTATGCATACTGCCCTGGGGTGCACACTACATCAAGCAGGTGTCATTTCAGTAGGCTTGCAGTACACACATTCATGGTAGTTTGCATGCATCACCGTGATACACCGTGTGGCCACAGGCGGGTTAACAGTACACATGGCTGGTGTCACTTTGTCATGTACACCGCAAACATGTGCGATAACATGTGGACATGTGACAATGGTGTCCCACCACATGCACCACATCAAACTGGATGTCACAGTGCAGTGTTATGTGTACAGGCTACAGATAGAATGTATGTGTAACAAGGATGTCTGTGCAGGTGTGGTTGGTGTGAGCTGTGTACATAGCTGTACAGTGGGGAGTATGGGCACTGTGCCACTGCATGGCAGCAAGACACAGGTATGTTTCTGTGCGATGCGTAACATGGACGCATTGCATTGCCATGTCTGCAACACAGTCATACTGTTCCACAGCACATATATGGTAGACATTGGTGGCACCTCAAGTGGCTGCAGACAGGCATTTCGTTTGTCTGGTGTACCACATCAGATGTACAGGGGGTCCATTACAGCTATGTACAGGGGGTCCATTACAGCTATGATCGCACTATGTGTGGACAGGGTGCAACGGTGACTACCCACTGCAGATGTACTGTGTGGCAACATGCCTGTGGGTATCACCCATGGCCATGTTTGACTGGGTCATGGACAATTGTGTGTGATGGGCATCGTGTACACATCCCTGTGGTGGCCCATGTGACATACACCCATACTAGTCTGAGGTGTCACATTCCCGAAGGCTATGCAGACATTGTGGATGTCTGCTATGTCATGCGTAGGTCATGTCATGGTGTGACAATGTTGCAGACAGAACACCACGTGCATGGGACATGTCATGTGCCATGTCACAACGTGTGCACACAATGCAGGGGCATAGGTCACATTGGTAACACCTGTGTGCTGGCCAGATCACAGCTCACTATGTGGTACTGTGTGCGTACCGCAAAGGCATTCCGATGCATACTACACATGCAGCCATTGTAGAACACCTCCACCATTGTATGCATAGCTGACTGCACATATCACACCAATGGGTTATGTGGTGTCATGCCGGTGTATACTAACGGTTGTATCTACTGTACATGTGTGGCGTGTGTGTCGGGTGGTGCAACCTGTATACCGTGACTGGAGCAGACCCAGGTGTGCATGTCATACCTGGACACATGGGGAATATCTATACACTGTAACATGCCTATTACTAGCAACAGTCTCACCTGCGACAGACCCATGTCTGTGCGACACGCCAGAGGTGCCTGTATAGGGGCAACACAACAGTATACACATTATCCATTACTGTAGCCACAGTAAGCACTGTGCATGTCACATCATGTACCTGTGTAGTAGCATGTGTTATGCACATGTCTGCAAACACAACGTAGCATACTGTAGTATGCAGCTTGTGTGGCCATATACCTGGCATGTGTTGGTACATTATGTGGTGTACTATGACACCCACACCTACGTCAGTTATCATACACACATGCAAGACTGACTTACCAGGCAGCTCCAGGCTCGTTGGTTGGGAGACACCCACCTCCACGATGGCAGCGAGTGTTTCTGCATGTTGTTCCCTGGGTGTCCCCAGACTGGCCAGGAGCTCCTCCGTGTGTGTGAGTGGGGGCTGGGTTGGTGGCCCACCACCTGTCCCACCTTGTTGTCTGGTGATTGCAGCGGCACGCTGTTTCGCGTGCCGAATTAGGTCTGTGCAGTGTCGGCGGATCTGCTGGTAGGTGCGGTTGTTGCCACCCACGTTGTTCACCCTCCTGCACATATCCTGCCACACGTTGTCCCGCTGCTGTGCTTGTTGTGGCACATGGCTGAATAGTAGATCGTAGTTGTCATGGAGCAACGGGATAATCACGTCATCCTCCTGGCGGCTGAAGGCTGGCAGCCGGGAATGTGGCATTATCTGTAAGACATAATGATGGTGACAGGTCACATTTACACTGATGTACTGGCATACTGCTGGACATACATTGCTATGACATGTACAACACTTGCACAGTAATCTCTGCGATGCATCATGGCAGTGACACAGCTGACGTGTTGCCGTCACACCATTAAGCAGTGGGTTTCATATCATATCTGTGTGTCAACTCATCACACTGTACACACACCATGTTGATGGTAGCCTGCTGTGGACATGTGTACCTGCCTGGACCTGTGTTCATATCAGTTGGCATGTGTCCCAATGTGACAACAGTTCTACTGTTCACCTGGATGCTGTGTATATGTCAGTAGGCATCACGTACGCGGCCATTATGAACGTCAGCGGTGGCACTGCACACATACACATGGACACCTGTACATGCATGTGTTGTGCCATGTACATCTACACAGCACTGTACGGGTGTTGGCCAACCTGCCACGGCTCACCTGTATTGCACATGTGATACACATGGGACAATGTGTAACCATGTGACATTAGCAGGAAAGGTCATGCATAGCATGTGCGCACGCACGTTGTCCACGCCAACACACAGCACCTGTGACACCACAGGGTGCATCAGTGCCACATTACTGCTGTGGACGGTTGATAGTGCAAGTGCCATTTGTCCATCGCACCATGTAGGACTGTGATAGCACGTGCAGCCTTGCTGGGCAGGGCTGCATGGTATGGCAGGGTATGTCACATACATGGCACTGGGATGTGACCCACCTGGGGGGTACTGATATTGGCAGGGTGGCTGTCCATTCCATATGTCATTGCTTATGTGTATATGGACATTACACATGTATATCATCATGGTGTGGACACTGGCCTTCTGCAAGGTAGGCTGCACGCTGCTTGGTGGGGGTGTGTATGGTGCATGCAGGTATCGCACATCCATGCATACACATTACCCCTGACAGGTGCTATGTACTGCAATATTGTTCAACACAGTGCTGTATGTGCCCACACACTGCTATCCCGTGCACATGGATGGTTGCCTGGCCTGACATGGGTACCACATATGTCTACATCCAGTGCCTGCTGCCACCCCCATGTCAGCTGGTGCACCGCACAGCGCCATCCCTCCCACGGGGAGCGTGGTGTTGGGCACAGCATAGGTATCCATGTATGGGGACAGGGATGTTCACATAGCAGGGGCACTGATGGTATCGTCGATCGGACCATACACGTATGATGCACACCTCACATACACAGCCCATTCAGTATGTTGTTCGCAACACTGACACAGCTATACTGCTAGGCCGGGGACATTCCCAGACATACATACACAGATGCGTGCACATCTGTCTGTGGCATGGGCTGAAATAATGGTGGGGTTCGACACATAACATGTTTGAGTGTGGCTGGCGCAGACCTTCTGTGCACATGTCTACACAGTAAGCCTGTTCTACAGTAGGCAGCGGTGATGTGCTGTGCACATGTCAATTCTGCACATTGTGTTGGTGTCTGTCTGTCCACGGGCCAGTGTTGGGACACACAGGGGTATTAGTGAACATATATGCATGCCACCCTGTACTGCTGTACTGCTAGCTTCTCGAGTGCTACTGTGTCATGGACATGCACACCTTACCCGAACGGGTGGTAGTGGGTTGCCACCCGTACCCATCTCCTCTTGTGGGTTGCTATGATCCAACACCCTCTTTGTATTGTATGTTCAGGCTATGCACCTGTGTGGGGCATGTGGGCATGCAATGCACTACTGCGTACCTTTGCACCCATTGCAGAACATGTCACACAGGTACACTGGCAGCCATACACTTCACAGCTTGATGATGGTACAACACGTGTTGTACACACATAACACATATCCTGTGGAACATGGTCATATGTGTAGGCATGTACAACAGTCACGTACCACTGCTACCCCTACATGACAGATATGCAGTACATGTGTCGGTACAGCAACTGTCACATGTAGTCGTGAAATGCCCCCCTACCTACATGGCGTGGTACTGCCTGTGGGGGATATGCGTCTGCATCCATGCTATGGCCATAGCTGACAGTTGTACATCGATATGTGAAACATACCTCATTTGGTGTTCTCATGGGTGCATGTCCAACATGGCTCCGCATTGTTTGTGTCTGTCACACAGTCATTGTTGTACATGGTTTACATACCAGCCATGGCGTACTGTGTGTGATTCCATGTACTTCATTGGGATACCAGCATTATACATTATGACAGCGTATTCCAGCCATCACATAGCCTTCCTAGATGACACTGTTAGCCAGCCAGTAGGAGGTGTTCTGCCATCTGCACATAGGTCACACAGTACGAGGGCGGCTGACACCCGTTCTGGGGACAGGGTTCTGACAGCTGTGGATGGGTGTGATGCCGTCGACAACCATGACTGCGCCTGATGGTCACATCTGGATGGGTAACATTCACAACACACATCTACCTTCACGTAGCAACACATCATCCACAACAATGGACATTCCTGCCAGAACAGTGTGTGCAGTATGTCTGTATGACCACTGCAGGCACCACTGGTGGCCCCCAGCATGGCAGCCAACAGCACCAGTGTATATCCCGTGGAACCATGGGTTACACCATTCACAACACACCTGTCTCAGATGACCCTGTTGTGGATCACAGTGCAGTTCCACACATCATGTTACACTAGGCATCATGCACTGATATGTTGCGGACGTGTGAACGGCTGTGCAACTCAACATATGTGCACATGACACATCACCTAGTACAACATGTCTGTCATACCACATGTTATTGTGACCACCCTGTGATGGCATTATACAGGCTACGTGTACTGGGACATGTGATGGCTCACCGGTATATTCACCCTCTGGGTGTGTGTCTAGCCAAGTGTATGGTAGGCGGTGGTCTGAACACGGGGACACTGTACATTGACCTACTCTGTCACTGCAACTGTTGACTATGCTCATACTGTACTTATACAGGCATGTGGTATCAGACCACTATGACAGTCCTGGTAAACCACACTGCTGTTGCACACATGACCTGCGGACATCTGCCTGGGGTGTGGAGCACACATGTACATCTTCACATGCTATACTGCCTCTGTGGCGGTGTCACATGACTGTCTACAGCAGGGCTGTAACAGGCAGGCACGGCAGGTGGTCATATGGGACAATGCTTGCACCTTCCACTGTGCTGCACACAAGCAAGGCACACACACTAGTGCATGACTCACATTTATCTGCAGTGCCTGGGACCTGCCTCCATGCTCTGCACAGCACACCTGCAAGTACAGATTGTACATGGATCATACCTCACAAGCACATACCTGGACTGCAACATACACAGGTGAGGGGATCCAACATCACACAATGTTTTGCACACATACTGGATATTTGCCGAACACAATGCATCGTAGGTGCTCCATGTTCAGATACCCATGTTTGTGACCGCTAGACACATTGTAACATGCAACAGAGCTTACACTGTACACCACAGGTTACATGCTGTCTGTGTTGTCATACTGTACATTGGGCCTCGGACAGCTGCTACTGCCATGTGCTGACAGCATCCCACACTTCCCTAGAGTGAACACCCATGTACCCACACATGCTTGGGCATGCACTCCACCTAGCTGGGTGACACATTACACAACACATACCATACCTACACTACCCTCAGCATGCACAATACCTCCATGTGTATGGTGTGTTAAACCTGGGGTTATCCCCCCTTTGGTAGATGAACATATATGCTTCACAGCCCTGCTAGCCACACCCTGGACACACACCCATCGCAGCATACATGGTACATGTATTCTACAGCCGGTACTACTGACGTCTGCTGACAGGGGTTGTTAATGGCATGGCACCCCGGCAGATGGACAGTGTACATGACTATGCTGACGCATATCACAGTGCACTTCCGTAGCATGTACGCAATGGTAGGGACCATGCTATTCCACACAGAGACATGGCGGTACTGGCCTTTTCACAGACACCATGGTGGTGGTGGTCATGTTCTATGCACATCTGCTGTATGGGCACATGTGCAGGCTGTTGCACGGTGGGTATATTCACATGTGTGGGGTGCATCACTTGACAGCCATGGTGGGTCCTCGTGGTCCATCACATGCTCTAAGGCTAGCTACCTACACATGACTGCCGCACATTGCAGTGTGGGTCCTCAGGCAGTGTGGTGGTATGTCTGTGTTGTTTGGCTACATCCACATTCGATGTCACGTACAACAGTCACCCAGGCATTGCTGACTGAGATAATGTTGGCAACATGCCAGGCAATGGTGTACCTACCAACAATACACACTCTCACTCACTACAGGGTTGCAATCCATACATGGACATCGTAATGTCCCTGTGGACACATACATGGTACTGCCATGCACACGTTATGTCCTAAGACACTGTCCCAATGTCACCTTCCGATCTCCCTAGCTGTTATGTCCCGCCAACCTGTTTGGTATGTGTCTCCACACCAGCCCACTGACTTCACTGCTAGCCTGTTGTCGGACATTGTGTACCTTGACCGTCACACTGCCGCATCTATCGCACTACACATGGGTGGCACTGCATTGCACGTGTGGGACTGCATTCGTACACACATGACTGGACCATTCTGTATGGCACTTGGGCACATCCTCACAAACGTGCTTCACACACTCATTGATGACCTCCATGCCTTTACTGGCACCCTTGTTGGGCTTCTGTGTGCCACAGCACGCCACATACACATGCTGGCCACCTGTCATACCATTGCATGGGTGGTTGGTGTAGTACAGAGGGCAACAGATCAGACATTGTCCTCAGATTGCCCTTCAGCACCATTCCACATTCTGGTATTGGCAATGTACACATCCACCGTCACATCATACCCTGTGTCTCAGGATGTTAGGCTGTATGACTCCTGGACAGGACACACAGTGGTGCCAGCATATCATGCTACCTACTACATGTCAGGTACATGTGGCATTACACAGTCCTCAGTCATGGGGCCCCTCATGTTCACTATTTGCTTACATACACAACATGCTGTCACAGAGTACTGTCCATGCCTAGATATCCCACATCTACATACCTGGCACCACTATAGCTCCACCAGCTCATACAGATAACAACTGTATGGGTGTCGGTGTGGCAGATACATCATGTGGGTGTCATGGCATCAGGATGCATGACACATGGTGCATGCACATCACCTTTGCATAGCAACATTCATCCACTGAGTATCACATGGATACTGTCCCCGTACATGCATATCAAATTGTACATGGTTGCTGTACACAAACATGCCCCACATGGTGCTGTGGTTGCCGTATTCCACTGTGGCATGGGTACACATCTGCAGGGCCAAACCTATCTGTACTGTGTGTGATGCTGGTACATAGGTAACCATTGTACCTGTGGCATACACACATCTACACACGGGCAGGGTTACAATACCACATTCGTGGTGTACCTTCCACAATGGCTACGACTTTACATGGCACAGCATTATCATGCCATGATGTGTACCAGGCTCAGACAGTTTACATATGCGGCTGACAGACGGGTAACACATCTGTACACATCTGCATACCACATACACAGGGGTGTCTTCTGCTCTGGCATGGACCATGTCCTCCACATTACTGATGCATGTAGTACTCATACATGGCAATTGCAGTGGGCAGTGTGAACGGACCACTCATGGATATGTGCACACATGCCACATTGCATGGGCTGGGCTTCTGTGTTACTTACGCAGACACAACACACACTGTGCTGTGGAACATAGGTCCTGTGCACATCCCAAAGGGACACACAGTGGCACTGTTCATGTGATAGCTCCCTTGCTGTTTGAGTGACATGTAGTCATGGTACCACCACAGCAGCAGTACTGTGTAGACATGCAGTTGACACCCACCTCTGCTGTTCACTGGACACTACCATGGGGAGGTGACACTACTGTGTCCACTGCACATGTGTTTACACATGGACCTGCCGGACTTCATTGTTGCCCACATTGCACCTGCTACAGATCGTTTGTCCATGGTTACTTGGAGTTCCTTCCATTTCAGATGGCTATTATGTTACTACTCTGTCCCATATGTACAGGCCATACGTATCCTGTTATTGTACATACCAATAGGCCATAACTCCATTATGCATGATATGCCTGTGATACTGTGTATGATGTCTGTCATGTCCACCATGACAGCTTTACATTGCACATAGTTGACATAGAATCCCCTACTGCAAGGCATACGTGCACGTCGTGCGCACATTACGTATGACATCGACGGTATATGCCCATACACATGTGTGCTGTGACAGTATACATACATGTCCTATCCCCTGCTATGGCACTTCCTTGTTGGACATCCACTGCCAGCATCGGCGTGTGGTGTGGCATTGTTCTGTGTTATGCCTTCCTGTGGCAGCCCTTGTGTTATCCCGGCTGTGTACATGATGTCCCACTGCTGTGCACACGGTGTCCACAGTCGTTGGTATGCTCAGCAGGATAGCACTACATAACCACCTTTCACCACTCTCTGCATTATGTACAAGTATCCTTACTTACAAACACCGTTCACATACAGTGCAGCTTCGTCATACACATCATGCGTTACACACCCGTACATATTGTGGGTTCTACATACCTTTTATGTGTTTCCTTCCATTTTTCGTTGCGTGTCTCGCTATTGCGTTTTCTCACTATATCCGTTTGTGGGTTGTAGTTCGGTATGAGCATACGGTTTGAATATCCTGGGAGTCATCCTTATATCCGTCGTTACCTGCAACATGTAGGTTCATCACACCAATGGCTGTTCCTCAGTGTGTACTTGTGCGCATATCACCTGTGTATCTACTCCATTCGTACATTACGCGTCGTAACTAGGGCATGGTTGCATTCCTCACCTGGGCGTTGGTTATTTGCCCTACCTTCGTGGAGATGGTCTGTATTGTGTTATGTTATGCGTAACTGCAGCCGCTATGTGTGGCGCGAGGTACATTTCGCACTGGTGTTAGCCGTGGATTGTGTGTGTTGGGTATGGTATTCTGTTCGACATGTGGGTGTCCCTGTCCTGACGGCGTCTGTTGATGGCGTTCTGCATTCGGATGTGCAACATAGCTGTTGTATTCCTTTAAACAAAGGATGCAAGTATGCATCCGCTGTTGATAGTGTTTCCCACACGAGATGTTGCAGATATGCAGCTGTCATTGACTGCCTGTATGTTTGTGCTGCTATTACGGCTTGTATCCCTTTGATATGTGCGATGGGGAATATCAGAGGTTGTAGGTGACGGATACGGGTTGTGGGCCTTGCATCTCTACATACACGGTATGCTTGTCTGTGTGCTCCATCCCTGCCTGGGAAGTTGGCAGTTACTTGTCTGTTGTCCTGGGAGTGTAGGTTGTGTTGTTGTCATGTGGTGTTGGTATCGCCTGCATGTGTGCTTCCTGCATGTATTCCTCCATCACATCGGTGGTATGTCTGCGGTTGTTTGTACGTGACGACTATCCATTGTCATTCTGTCCCGGATATTTACAGTCATTGTGGTCCTGTACTTGGGACGGCCTGTTTGCTAGTGGTTGCCACCTATTCAGGTGGCGATTGCTTGATTGACACTTGTAGAACACACAGCGGTGTTTACGGGCCGATACTTGGCCACGATCAGTACCGGGGTAGCATATGCGTATTTCCGCGGTACATACCTATTGCTGTGTAACTTTGCCGATGTATCATTTTGCAATTAGCATATCGGTGTCATACATACGGTCATGATTTGTACATACGTCCTTTCCATTTCATGTTGGCTATATTCCTGTGGTACATTCTGGGACATTTTCACTTTGCATCGTTATACGTCGCCACACGCCTAGCCAGGGAGGGGCTCTCAGTACTACTTTGGGAGTACTGGTATACATACGCCTGTGGTTCCTATACTGTATGCCTACACATGTTGTTCCACTCCGCCTGTCACATGGCACTGACATACACATTTTACAGTGGCACACACATTACACTCGCACAGCGGAACACACAGCACCGTCACCGCACACATACACATACTGCGGCAGTCACAGGGACGGTTGCACACAGTACCTGCATGGCCCGCATCACCGGCGGCAGTGTCTACCTCCCCCCTCATATCATCATAGTATTACCCGCACATGTACTGTTACTGTACTGTGGCCTGGCGATCATACCGATTCGCGGTTATGCATTTCGATATGTTGACCTTTCCATGGGTGGTGGTTTCCTGTTCTGTTAAACCTCTCGGATGCTCAGGTTGTAGTTCACTATGTTTACTATGTACAGATATCGCGTGTTACTTCTCTGTCACCTTGCATCCCTCTGATTCCCTGTCTTACCTGTTGTACTTTATATGTATATGTGTACATATATTTCTATGTGTGTAATTATATCTATCTCCATATCTGTATATGCACATATGTACATGTCTATATGTATACACCTTGCAGCGAACGTGGCAGCATACAGCAACGCCGTCTGCTGTAGGACCCACATACGGTTCAGGTGTTGGCGTTCCATGCTCCGCTAGCTGTTGGGTGTGCAGTGTTTGGGTGCTGCCTATGTTGGAGTCACACATGGGGCCACCCATCCGGTACACTTTACGGGTGGCCATGTTTGTGTGCCGTCCATTTCACTGTGTGTGCAGGTAGGGAGGTGTCAGTCCATGGGGCCTAGGCTGTCCCTCTTTGCCAGGGCATAGGCATATTGGGTACACCTCCGTCTGCCTACTGGGGCTGGCACAGTGTGTTCATGGTCCTGAACCCTCTGTGCCTGTACTGGCCTTGGCAGTTGTGGTGGGCTTTGTGGCCCTTCACCATTATGTCCCTGCAGCAGCTGCATCCGCAGGATCATATTATGTAGCATGGCACATACTATGAATATGTGGGCACATGTGCCTGGAGAGTACTGCAGGGCTCCACCAGATGTATCCAAGCACCGGAACCGTGATTTCAGCATCCCAAACACACGCTCTATGATTATTCTGGTTTGTGCGTGTGCCTCATTATGGCGTTCTTGCATGTGTGTGTGTGCATTTCTGATGGGAGTCATCATCCACGGCTCCAGTGCATAGCCAGCATCCCCCACAAGGTGGCCTTGTGGGATGTCCCCCCTTGCGAATACCTGATACAGCTGTGAGGCATGCCAGATATGGGAGTCGTGGTAGCTTCCAGGGCTGCCAGCACACACATCCATGATAATGCCCTGCGCATTGCACACGACCTGGCAATTGATGGAGGGGAATCCCTTGTGGTGTATGTAGCATCTACTCTGCTCCCCAGGTGGTGACTTGATTTGTATGTGCGTACAGTCTATCGCACCCAGTACCTCCGGGTATTGTGCCACATGGTGGAAGTGGCGCATATTGCTAGCCAACTCCTCCTGAGATCTGGGGAAGTATATATGCTCATTGGCATGTGGTAACATGGCATCCAGAAACTGGTGTAGTACCCTGGATGCTGATGCCTGTGAGATACCCATTATATCCCCAGTTGGCCTTTGAAAGGTACCTGTGGCCAGTATTCGCAAGCTTCCACATACCTTTGTGTCCACTAGGATGGGCTCCCCTCTGTTGTTTCTTGTTCTCAGGCATGGCCGGCACAGCTCCGCTATTTGCTGTAGAGTGTCCCTATCCACCCTGTAACGCTCTACTATCTCCAGGTCTTGTAGCCCCTGGTAGGTTACCCTTGGTCTGAACACTCTCCTTCTCCTCTGAGGCCTACGGTAGTTGTCTGCACCCTCCTCCACAACTCCGTCTGTCTCTAACGCATGCTGATGGATCACGGCCACGGCGGCACCCAACATGTACATTTTAAAAGTTCCCCGTGTGTTTACACCTAGAGTGCGGCGTTTAGGAATACACCGCTGTGTGTTGTGTGCATTCACACTTTATACTGTTGTGCTGTACACCCGGTGATGTCATAGGGTGTGTCTGTGCCGTATCTGTGGATTATCTTCCATGTTTTACCGTTGGCACTGCAACGCTGTTGCCTTTGGTGTTGCATTACTGTTGCCTGCATTGGATTAGCTTTCGACCTTACCTTACTGTTTCTGCACGTTGCGCCTACTATTTCCTGGCTTGCATCCTGCAGAGCCCTGTCATGTGTAGTTTCTGGGACATGGCATATCGTGCATTTTGTCTGCCGCCGCCGTTATGCTGCCTGTCTACTTGGCTCTGCTGTGTCGGTTCTTCACTCTTTGCAATCTGCTACCTCCCCTACTTTCTTTGCATTCATATGCCTCCCCTATCCCGTTTTGCAGGTTTCTGCATGCAGAGTTGTCAGCTACCGCCAATTGGCCTTCATGGGTTGATTGGTGTTGATTGCTCATTACTACT
The DNA here is from genome assembly GCF_019279795.1 of Protopterus annectens. Classification (NCBI taxonomy): domain Eukaryota; kingdom Metazoa; phylum Chordata; order Ceratodontiformes; family Protopteridae; genus Protopterus; species Protopterus annectens. Next base: position 619,476,960 of record NC_056751.1, on the reverse strand, counting down.
CCAATTTCACTGCTTCCGCATTTCCTCATATTCTCAGCATCACCTTCCTGTATCCGTTGTTGTTGACGGGCGGCACATGACTGGGTTAAGGGAACGTAGTCATCCTCGTGCATATGCATCTCTGCGCGCCTTGTGTTCTCTCAGCTCAACTATTTCCCCACACGCCGGTCCTGCTGCTGTGATGTGCGTTGTACAGCCCATGTTTGCTGGCCTCCAATGTGCTTCCTCCTACAGTGGCACACCCCTCTGCAGTTGACATGTATTCCCTCTGAGCCACTCCTCGGTGTATTACCGCTGTGCCGTTTGGTCCAGCCTTACGCCGGCGGGGGTTTTGTGATTCAGTATCATCTGCCTCATTTGCATGGCATTGACTACTAATTCATAGTTACCGTGCCGAACACTGCCTCGACTCCTTGGCAACCCTTGCACCGTGGATGTGGCTTTCCATGCATACCATGGTGTATTGTGGCTGTGAAGCTGATGTGTATTACACTGCTCTTTTATGACATTGTCATATTATTTCATTGTTTAGCACCTTCCGTGGACATGTCCTGGGGTTCTGCTGTGTGTTTCTGTGGACATACCATTTATGTCATTATTTACGTGTTGTGCATGTTTTCTTTTGACATTCTTTGTGTCTTTCGCCATTGGCATGTGGCAACAGTGTGATACCTGACGTTGACAGCCTTCCGTTACTCCTATGTCATGTTTGGGTAAATGTAAACCATTTTTTTGGTTTACATTGCCGTGCCCTTATGCTACGCCTGCGCCACTTCGTGGATCGCTATATGCCTTCATTTGCATGGTGCAACACCGCACATGGGGTGTTTAACATACCTACGCCAGAGGCGGTGCAAATCTGGCGCACGCCGGTAGTGCACGTGGAATTGGATCGTACCTGAATCGCTCGGCGGCCATATCTGGCGTTGTAACGCCTACGCTATGCGTCCGCCTGGCGCAAGGTTCATGAATCCCGGGGAAGGTTTTTATTTTGGCCCAAACTGAGTTAATAACCCCCCCCCCATCTTAGCAATATACATTTATTTCGCCATTTTTAAAACCTAATAAAGATCCAACTAGATGTACTTCATATCGGCCCATCTCATTACTTAATGTTGATTTTAAAATGTTTATGAGTATTTTTGCTGATAGATTGAAGACAATCATCCTCAGCATTATAGATATAGATCAGACAGGCTTCATTGTAAATAGAAATACTTTTGATAATATAAGAAGAACTTTAACATTAATTGATTTTGCAAATAGGAAAAAGAAAGATTTAACACTTATAAGTCTTGATATAAGTTCAGCATTTGATTCAGTAAGCTGGGACTATCTGTTTACCTTACTGAAGTGCACAAACTTCTCAGATGCATTTGTAAATCTAATTGAGCATTTATAGAAAGGAACATGGGCTTATATTAAGGTAGGAACATATGTTTCACAAAAAATACCCATTTTTAAAGGTACAAAACAAGGATGTCCACTTTCTCCACTATTATTCACTTTAGTAATGGAGCCTTGGGCTAATTTGATCAGAAACAGTACTGACATAGAGGGTTTTGAAATAGATGAAAATACAACATCCAAAATTCAACTTTTTGCAGATGATGTTCTAATTACATCAGCAGGATCTAATTCTTCTATGCAGTCTCTATTTGATAAAATGCTGAATTTTAAAAGTATTTCTGGTTTAATATTCAATGAAGAAAAAACTAAAATACTACCTATATATACACGAAAAAATATTCTCATTAGTGATTTTACTAAATATGTACCCAATTCAGGTCAGATAACTTATTTAGGTATAATACTATCTAAAGATATTAAATCTATTATATATAATAATTATAATACCTGTTTTCTTAATATACAAAATTCTTTTAATACCTGGAATAATATGTTTTTTACTATGGAGGAGAGACTTACAATTATTAAAATGATAATATTCCCCAAGATTTTATACTTAATACAATCAATAATACTTCCACCTACAAAAATAATTATCAAGAAACTGAATACACTAATGTTAAATTTCCTATGGGCACCTAATAGACCTAGGATTGCATTAAAGAAACATACTAATAGCTGGTCTCAAGGGGGTATTTCTTTTCCAGACTTTAATTTATATACTATCTCTTCTATTATAAAAGTTATTACTTTATTAATAGATCAGTCATATGTCGCAAAATGGAAAGATTATTGGGAGCTAATTATATGTACTTCATGAAAATCTCCTTAACACATAAAAATATGATTGTAAATAACTCCATGTTATGGTTACTAAAGGAATTTTGTACTTCATCTATTACACCTAAACATACGGTTTGTTACCCATTAAATATTATTATTAGCTATCGTAACTTTATATTCATGCACCCTAAGTATAGGGAATGGAATTTTATTATATTCCCTATAATGTATACACAGGGTATGCTTTTGTCATCTACTTCTGAAGGAACTCATTTAGCTATAGATAATGATCTAAAGTACTGGTATCAGTTGATATCTGACAATAAAGTTAAAAATCTAGATTTCTTAAAACAAGAATTTGATCTAAGGGAGGGGCGTGGCCAAGGATGAACACAGGATAGCAGCAGATTTCTTCAGCTCCACCAATTTCATTACACTGACAGGAATTAATTACTTAAAACATTAAATTTTGAAGTAATTTTCTTTCTAAATATGTTTGTTTTATATAGTTCTTGAACTATATCTAAAAAAGAAAGGAAATTTTAACAATATTTCTGTCAGAAATCACTTTGGAAATTTTCCTGTCAGTTTATCAGTCTGAAATGAGTTCCAGTAAGACAAATTCTCAAGACTCCAGCATCAAGAAAGAACTTCAGTCTCTGATAACTATAATCCAGCAACATACTGCTAAGATGGATAAAATGGATACTAAAATAGATACCTTCATAGAAAAAACTACAAAACAAATAGACTTGTTACATATAGACCTGCAACAACAGAAGATCCAGATGACAGGCATAGAAGAAGCTGTGAATGACATGGAAATAGAATCCAAGAAGAGGAAATCAACATTGAGTTTCTGCTGAAACAAAATACACATTTACAAACAAAGCTGGATGACCTGGAATATAGATCAAGGCGCAATAACATTAGGATTTTTGGACTGCCAGAAAATATTGAAGGTAACAATATTACTTCTTTTTTAACAACATGGCTCTCTAAAACTTTAGACTTACCAGAAGCATTCTCTTTTGGTATTGAAAGAGCACATAGATCTATAGCTAATACTAACTCTAACAAAACTATCCTAGATCAGTTATAGTTAGATTTCTATCATCTTTTGATAAAGAGATGGTTCTTAAATCTGCTTGGGCTAAAGCTCCTGTTAAGATTAATGAGACAACTGTGCGTTTTGACAATGACTATTCTTCCTTGGTAATAGCTAAAAGAAAAGTTTTTCTGCCACTAATAAGGGAGCTTAAAAAAGCACAGTTTAAAACATACCTTCTGTTTCCTGCCAAGCTAAAAATCTTCCTTCCTGATGGTCCTAAAATTTTTGATGACTTAGACTCTGCTTTACTGTTTATCAAAAAAAATAAGATTTTGGATAAAATAGAGGAAATGGAATGGGCTAGTCCTTCATTAAAGAGACTGCCAACTGAAACTTAGTGGAAGACTTCAGAGAAGAAGAAGAGACTAAAAAACAAATGATTTGTTCTATGTTTTTTTTTCTTTTCTCTCATCATTTTACTTCATTATTAATCTTTTAAATATAGTTCCTGCATTTCCAGAAAGCCACAAATATTCTGAACAAGATTTAATCAAAGTTATTCTCTGTGTGCAAAGAAATGTTTTGTTTCATAACCAGTCAAAATATCTGAGGAACTAATAGCAAGCTATTATTCAATTTGTTTCTCTTTCTGAAAAAGAGAAGTAAGGTCAGTAATTTGATACATTTTTTTCTTTTTCTCCTTTTCTTCTTTTCTTTGTTTAAACAATGACATTCTATTTAGATTATGTAGTGGGTAAAGGGTGGGGAGGGCAGGGAGAGAAGAGTAATGAAAATATGATTAATAGAATAATAACATATTTATTCCTTGTAAAAGTGTATATGTTCTTCAAATGCTATTCCTAATTATACTTTCTTGATTATACTGCTTATGCTTGTTTGTAAATAATCTGTCATGCTTTAACTAATAATAATTAGAACTAAATAATAGTAAATAATATGTTTTATTTTTAACTCTATTAATATAAACAGTAAGTAATATTCCATTGTATATACTTCTTATAGCTTTCTCTTACATTTTTTTTATTTCTGCCTTACACTCTTTTATTTTCTACTCTCTTTTTTTTTTTATTCTTTCTCTTTATTTTTTTTTTCATATTAATATATAGAAATGCTTTTGATCATATAGACACAGTAAATAATAAGATTTGCATAAAAATTGAGTTGGGACAAAAATATTGTGTTTTATTACTTATTAATAACTTTGGGCTTAATTTCACTTACATAGAGGCTGTAATAACCTGTAAAATACATCGTAAAGGTTTTGTCATGTTTAGATGCATTTATACTGCCAAATGAATGTTTGTCACTAGTTTTTAAAAGTTTCCCGCCAAAATGTTAAGGGAGACAATCTGGGATGTGGGCTACCTCATGAACAGTGTCCTCGAGTTGTTTTAAAAGCTTCAACTCAAAATTCTCACAGAGAAGCTGAAAGCAGTCAATCTGACCTTTGACCCAGATATCACACTGACACATTGCAGATTCAGGAAGAACACTCTACCAGGAAGTAGAACTGATGCAAATGCGACTATGTGAAGGAAAATGAACTCTTTAACATCTAAATGTGAATTATTTTATATAATTACTTAAATATCTATGTTATAATTCATAAAATATGTCAGTTATAATGATTTTAAATGATGCAGTTTCTTGTAGTAAGTAAATGTCTTATTTTAGAAGGCATAGAAAATGAAACATTTATTCAAGTGTTTTTGAAAATCTACTTGACTGCAGCATACTAATCTGTGTTAAAAACTTATGTTCCAAACATATACATTACTATAACTCATTTAATTCATCTGATTGACAAGCATAAATAACTTTATAACTCTATTCTGGAAGAAATTGTCATGTGATATATTTTAAAGCAGTAGTATAGACATACAAAATACAGATGGCTTTTTTTTACAATAATGCAAGTGATTCTGAGAATTTGCATAACTATGCAGTATGATTTATAACAATTTCTATAAATATAATATTTTATTCTATTGACAATAATGAGTATGAGTAAAATGCTGATATACAAGCAATTCAAGGTTTTTTTTTTTTTGGAAGCTGTTGACTGCATTTACATGACAGAAAATAGATGCATCTTAATATATGTAATGTCTGAACCATATTAGCCAAAGTTTTTGATTTAAATGAATGTTAGAACTTATTTTTACATACTTTGAATAAATTAATATGTAAATATGCCTTCCTTTTTTTTTCTCTCTCTCTCTTTCTTTCACTCTCTCCCCCTCTTTCACATCTTTTATTTCTCTCTCTCCTCTTGGTTCCTAATATCAAGATTATTTGAATGCTATTTGAATACAAGTGTGTTATATTACATAGATGTATATAGTAGTATGAATAGTTTTTTTTAAAAAAAAGTTTATTTTAGTTTATATGATGCTGTTTTACCAAATGTGTAGTCTTGTCTTGCTAGATAATTGAATTGAAAGCTGTTAATTTATGTTAAATATAACCAGTATTAAATTGATAAGGTGGTAGCTGAGGTACTGCTGCTTAGGGTAGCGGATTAACTTGAGTGGTAAATACTACTCTAAGTTGGAGTTTTTAACTCCAGGGTGGATGCAAGGTTAAATCCTTACATTATTTTCACTTGTTCATTGTTATATGTATATAGTTTTGACATCCACAATATATTTTGTACACTCATTATCACTACAAACAAAATTGAATCCTATACAAAATCCCATAAGAGATTCAATAAATACAGCTATATTTAAAGGTACACCTAAAGGAGGAGATGTAACATTACTTATGTTGTTATTTGTTATTTTGATCATAAGATTCTTAAGTTTTAAAAATGCCAAATGACATCTTTAAAAGGAATTTCTTTAAACATTAATGGATTGAATAATCCGTGTAAAAGGGCAAGCCTAATAAGATACATTAATTTACATAAGGCCAACTTAGTCTTCCTGCAAGAAACCCATCTCTTGAAAAAAGATATTGATAAACTAGCCACAAACAAATATACAGTATTGGTTAGTTCATAGCACACTCAGAAAAAAAGAGGAGTGGCTATTTTATGGAATAAAAGTATGCCCATTCCTAAAACCATTAAATCTTATCAGGATGACAAAGGAATGTTTTGTATGGTTACAATACAAATTAATGGTAAGACTTACACTTTAATTAATGTATATTGGATACCTGGAATTGGTATTAATACAGTGAAACATCATCTTGATAAGATCATATCATTCTCTATAGGAGATATTATTTTAGCTGGTGACTTTAATTGTATACTACATGAAAGTGATACTACCACTATAGGAAAAAGAAGAATTACATCTAATGCAAAACATTTAAATGATTTTGATAATTCTTATCATTTGAATGATATTAATAATCAGATAGATTCAAAATCATTACCATACACCTTTTTTCTAACAGATACAAAACTTATTCAAAAATAGATAGGGTCTTTATTTCTAACCAGATGGTAACAGATTTAATTAATTCCAAAATCATTTCATGTCCTATATCTGATCATAATTCAATTGTTTTTGAATTCATGATAAAAATACTCATAATGTTAAGATCAAAAGGATACCAGCATACTTAACTCAACTAAAAGACTATAAAGAATATATACTTTCAGAAGTAAAACATTTTTTAGACATAAATAATACTCCTAAAGTCTCCATTGTCTATGTTTGGGATGCCTTAAAATCATATCTATATGGACAAAGTATCAGATGGTATAATAATAAAAGGAAATCTTGGGATAAGGAATTGTTAGATATTCAAAGTAAATTAGACTCTTATAAACATAATAATAAAGAAAATATTATGGACAAGAAAGTTATTGAAGAAATAAACAAACTAAATGAGAAATACAAAGAAATTTTAACTCATAAAGTTAAAATAACTTTAGAGAAATACAAGTTTTTGTCTTATTCAATAAGCCCCAAATACTTACATAGACTTAAAAATAAAACAAAAAGGTTGAATAAACAAAACCATATCAAAGAAATCTTTTCTCTAAGGAAAAAGAAGAATGTTTCTAGTATACCAGAAATACTAGATGAATTTAGACATCATTTTCACAAAATTAACCATAATAAAATTAACATGGAACCTAAAGATAAAATAAAGGAGTTTATAACCACAAACATGAATAAAAAGCTTAATAAACAACAGATTAAACTATTGGACAAAAGTATTTCATATACAGAGGTTATTACACAAATAAATAATCTTAAATCAAACAAAGCACCGGGTAATGATGGTATTATACCAGAGATATATAAAATCCTTTCTAAAAGTACATATTCATTAATACATAAGGTTTTTATTTTGGCCCAAACTGAGTTAATAACCCCCCCATCTTGGCAATATACATTTATTTCGCCAATTTAAAACCTAATAAAGATCCAACTAGATGTACTTCATATCGGCCCATCTCATTACTTAATGTTGATTATAAAATGTTTATGAGTATTTTTGCTGATAGATTGAAGACAATCATCCCCGGCATTATAGATATAGATCAGACAGGCTTCATTGTAAATAGAAATACTTTTGATAATATAAGAAGAACTTTAACATTAATTGATTTTGCAAATAGGAAAAAGAAAGATTTAACACTTATTAGTCTTGATATAAGTTCAGCATTTGATTCAGTAAGTTGGGACTATCTGTTTACCTTACTGAAGTGCACAAACTTCTCAGATGCATTTGTAAATCTAATTGAGCATTTATACAAAGGAACATTGGCTTATATTAAGGTAGGAACATATGTTTCACAAAAAATACCCATTTTTAAAGGTAAAAAACAAGGATGTCCACTTTCTCCACTATTATTCACTTTAGTAATGGAGCTTTGGGCTAATTTGATCAGAAATAGTACTGACATAGAGGGTTTTGAAATAGATGAAAATACAACATCCAAAATTCAACTTTTTGCAGATGATGTTCTAATTACATCAGCAGGATCTAATTCTTCTATGCAGTCTCTATTTGATAAAATGATGAGTTTTAAAAGTATTTCTGGTTTAATATTCAATGAAGAAAAAACTAAAATACTACCTATATATACACGAAAAAATATTCTCATTAGTGATTTTACTAAATATGTACCCAATTCAGGTCAGATAACTTATTTAGGTATAATACTATCTAAAGATATTAAATCTATTATATATAATAATTATAATACCTGTTTTCTTAATATACAAAACCTTTTTAATACCTGGAATAATATGTTTTTTACTATGGAAGAGAGACTTACAATTATTAAAATGATAATATTCCCCAAGATTTTATACTTAATACAATCAATAATACTTCTACCTACAAAAATAATTATCAAGAAACTGAATACACTAATGTTAAATTTCCTATGGGCACCTAATAGACCTAGGATTGCATTAAAGAAACATACTAATAGCTGGTCTCAAGGGGGTATTTCTTTTCCAGACTTTAATTTATATACTATCTCTTCTATTGTAAAAGTTATTACTGTATTAATAGATCAGTCATATGTTGCAAAATGGAAAGATTATTGAGAGCTAATTAGTATGCACTTCATGAAAATCTCCTTAACACATAAAAATATGATTGTAAATAACTCCATGTTATGGTTACTAAAGGAATTTTGTACTTCACCTATTACACCTAAACATATGGTTTGTTACCCATTAAATATTATTATTAGCTATTGTAACTTTATATTCATGCACCCTAAGTATAGGGAATGGAATTTTATTATATTCCCTATAATGTATACTCAGGGTATGCTTTTGTCATCTACTTCTGAAGGAACTCATTTAGCTATAGATAATGATCTAAAGTACTGGTATCAGTTGATATCTGATAATAAAGTTAAAATCTAGATTTCTTAAAACAAGAATTTGATCTAAGAGAAACTTGCTGGTTAGAGGTTCAGACCTTTAGACAACATCTCATTAATAAAATAGATCTAATGTCTATAACAGTTAAAGAATCTATTCCAACACTGATTGATTACTTGATATTAAATTTACAACATAAAGCTTCTGATAAAGGTAAACTTTCATACATACATACAATTATCAGACAAGAAACTTTTTACAGTGTAGATTCATACTGGAATTATTTCACTTCTATTAATGGGGACCCACCAAATCAACAAGATAAACAATATATATTGGAATCTGCCTATAGAACTACATCTTCCATTGTCTGGAGACTTTATACATGGACATTTTTACATAGATCTTTTTATACACCTTTGATGATGAATAAAATAAATAATAAAGATAATCTATGTAAGAGATGTAATGTAGAAATTAATGCTGACTGGGCTCATATGTTTTATGACTGTATAAAATTGAAAGAATACTGGAAGTCAATTAATGAATTTTTGCAGGCTCTTTTTACAGATAATTTCATTATTTCTAAATCTCTTATATTATTCAACACACCTGTACCTCAAAGTGTTAAAAAGGTTAAGCTTCCCTTGTTATGGTCTATTCTAGCAGTGGCTAGGAAAATAATAACCAGAAATTGGATTTCAGATACACCTCCTTCGTTCAATGAATTTAAAATGTTATGAATATAGTGTGCCATATGGAAATAAACACAATTAGGTCAAGAACAACTAGAAAAACATCTTATTATATTGTATGGGATAATTTACAAAATTTGTTAAAAAAATCCTAATTTCAATAGCATGGTATTTTAGTTTAATTAATTTATCTGATTGTAGTGGATGTCTTTGTAAATACTTTAGTTGTTTGTTGAATGTTATAATCATATCTATTTTTAATTACTTGTATAAAATTGTTATGATATTTCTCTTGTATGTTAAAACAATAAACCTGTTTTGAAAAAAAAAGAAGTTGTGTAAGTATACTGGCTCATAATTTGTCAATGATATGGCAGTAGTTATCTAGCCAGCCAACACAATTACTAATTATGCTGTAGAGGAGATAGCCACAAACCATGAGACACACCAGGAGAGATTAACTTACCTTGGAGAGACATGGGGTAAGTATAATTCATGAAAAAATTCAAGCCATATTGTTGTTTTCATTCTCTTGAGCACTAGCATATCAACCATGCATACCTCATCCTTCATCTCATGCATACAGGAATTTCCCAATAACTCCTGCTGCTTGCATTAGGTGATTAGAATACTAATTTTATATTGTGTGGGTTTAGTACCCAGAAGCAGCAATTATTTTATTTTTTAATTGATAATTATTTATAAGATCTTAATAGCAGATTGTCAGGAAGAATTACATTATGGTAAATGTAATTATTAATTTAGAATGCATAAATCTAGTCAGTCATAGTGAAATAAAGGCAGCTGTTTCTTATATCAGCGTAGTGACATTTGTTTATTCAATGACGCATACATTAGTTTTTAACATATATGAATGTTGCAAAGATGTGCAACAGTAAATTGCCTTATTTTTTATGTATTGCAAAACCAAATTTGTTTAAAATATACAGTACTGTGATATGCCATGTATCAAATTAACTCTTTTTTGTCTACCCCACCATTTCATTCTTTTTTGGGGGATTTTAATTTATTAACAGTCTGCTGTTTGTATAATTTGCTGATGAAAATTAATCATCAACAGCACAGAGAGGTAAACCAACCACTGTGGCTTGGCCCATCCTCGTACTTCTCAACTATTCTGAATTCCTCAGTATTTACCAGTTTTGAGGGCAAAATAATTGGGTGCCATGATTTCCCAAGTGGCCCGTTTAATTCCTGTTTATATATTTATTTATTTATTTTTTTTTTAAATTTTTTTTTAGTCAAAATTGTTGCTGATGTCATCTCATGCAGGGGCATGCGTGATCATGTCAGCTTTATGAAGCAGACTGCCAGCCTGTCAGAATTTGGCTGAGGGCTCAGACTGTGTCTGTTTAAATTTTTATGTACATTCATATTTTGAACATTTATGCTGTGTGGATTTAGAATGGTAGGGATGAGTGGGAAGTTAACCTTTGCATTCTGCCAGCCAAGCCAAGAAGTAGCAAATATTACTTAATTTTCTGCAGTGGCTCGACTTCATCTAGTACCAGGTAAAAAAATTAAAAAAAAAAAAAAAAAGCAAAAGGGAATTTACTAGATTGAGCTGTTAGTGAAGGCACCCCCTTTGATATCTTTTCAGGCTGTGCAACAAAGTTTTGATGGATTTCAGCTATATTTTTATGTTTTTGAAAAGTGTTACATATTGTTTGGAAACAATCATCAGCTTGGTCTTTGGACAATAATTCTAGTTTAATAGGCATCACTGCATTTATTGGCACCATATAACATTTTAAGTTTAAAAAAAAATAGTTTTTATTTACCGTGCAAGAACTGGTTTGATGAAAGCAAAGTATTTTACTTCATCAACCCCATAGCAGGCATTATAAAATCATTTAATTACATCCTGTATTGTGCATTGTACTAGTTAAATTGAGATGTGAGGAAAGTTTTTTTTTTTTCTGTTATCTCAACTACATAAGCCGCGGTGGTGCAGCGGTAGTGTTGTCACCTCACAGCAAGAAGCAAGAGGTTATCTCATTCGATTCTTGACTGGAGCACATTCTGTGTGGAGTCTGCATGTCTTCCATGTGTTCGAGTAGCATTCAAAAGACATGTGTGAATGGGCGTGTCTTCGTTGAAGGTTGGGCATCGAGCTGGCACCATAAAAATCTACTGACAATCATTAGCGGACCGGAGTTCTGCTGTGTCGACCCCTAACCGGGAAAAGCTGAAAGAAAAACAACAAGAAAAACAACATCCCAACTACACTGGTGGAATCTTGTTATGTTTACAGAGGCTAATATTAATGTTACAACTCCCGACAAATCTTTAGAAAGACTGTCATTTTCCTTTGGCTGCAGGATAGGCTGCATTGAGGATATATGCCATTTAGACAGATGACTTCAACACTAAGTAAATAAATAAGTAACAGCATTGTTCTGTCATTTGGATATGTGATGTTGGCAGAATCAAACCAGTGAGTACTGGAAGCACCTTATTTGCTTATTTCATTCTGACATTGGACCTCTAATAAATGTGGAAAAGCATTTTAATATCATTTTTAATTTATTTTCATTGAGATATTATTGTGTCAGGGTAAAACAACATATTTTTTAACCTGCAAAGGCCATTAGTAGCAATCAGTAGTAAACATTTTAAAGCACCCAGAACCAGTATTAAGATTATGTACCTATGCAAAAATCTAAAGTGTTATTTGATTTCTAATAGAATATATTATAGTATTACATGATAGCCTTAAAAGTAGTAATGTAGGGCAATATATTGTTTTATCGGCAGAAGGAAGGTCTTGATCTGAGATTTATTTGAACTTTGTTTGTAATGCATTTTACATATGGGGGAGGAGAGGCTGTCTACTAGAGTCTGATTGTATTCCATGATTTCAACAGCAAGGAGAGTTTTCCAGCTACAATGTGTCTGGGAGATGAGTGTCGTAATGTCAGATCTTGTTTTTTGTACTAGTTATGGGTGGATGTTCAGTTTGGGGCATACCTCTCAATCTCTTAGAGCAAGAAATTTGGACAAAGCCTAAAATAATTGGGGAACAAAGGCCCAAAAATAGGAACAGGTTTTAAATATTGCTCATATGAACTTAGGAAGTTGCTAAGGTAATATGATTTGTGTTAGTGTGTATTTTCTGAGGGATATACCTTAAACTCAAATGGATGTGATTATTTAGTGACTTCAGTCCTCAGTGACTTTCCAGAAACCATACATTGTATGAGGAAACGAGTGAAAATATGAGGTGAAGATAAGGACAGTTAAAAGGCATTATACATGCATACTGTTCATAGCTACTAAAATATGTATGTGGTTATCAGAGAGGGACATTTGCTGTAATACTTAGTTCAATGATGTGTGGAATATGGTGCATACCAGGGGAAATCAGCCTGGAAAAATGTGGGTGTTTGGGACTCGTATATTTGTTATAAATCAGCTGTTTGATAGCTATCCATTCACTGGTATTACAGATTTGTACCCAGCAGGATAGGTAGCTGAATTAGCACACTACCATTGTCCCCTGCAGAAATCCAGCTTTTACCTTCTCATAATAAGGACTTAGCATACTAAATATATGTTTCTGAATTGGATGTAGATATTGCTAAAATCACTAAGATTTGTACACTGATTAATTTGCAAGTGGTGTACAATCCTTCTTTCAGGATTGCTTCCATTATGTGAATTTCCACAGTATAGGACAGTAACTTGTCCAAGAGTGAAATGTTTTTGAATCTGGCCCAGAATTACTTTACCAACCAGCAATACCCCTTCTATAACTCTCCATTTTGCCATTAATCTCATATAACTAGCTTTACTTCCAACAACTCATTTTCTTTCCTTCCCTGAGCAGGCCGGTTCTGCATTAAAGAATGATACCAAGAACAAAGGCTATTGGTACTAAAATGGTCATAAATTGAAGTGACATTGCAGTTTTATTTTCTAGAATTTTATATTAAAAATTATTTAATCCAATTTGTAGCACCTGTTTTTTGTTTTTGAAGAAAATACAGGTGCTGCTCTCCACTTGTCATATTCTGTTGTCTCTTTTATTGTTTTTATTTTATTTATTTATCAATTTTTTTTTAAATAGTAAATATTCATGTTTATTTCTCAACAGACTTTAATTTCATCAAACATACAATAGAAGTCTAGTCATTTAGACCTGGCCAGTTTGTAGCATTAAGTCTCAATTTCCACTGTAGTTTGAATTTCTCTAATTTGAATGTCCATGGACTCCCTCCTGCAGGTATATCAATATGATTAATAATAAAAAATGTAAAATTATAATTTGGATATTTCACTATATGCTTAGCAAGAGCATTTATTACCTTTCTTTTTTTTTCAAATATTTTTTTTATTTTCCAAATAATATAATGTTCAACAATACAATCATCAATAAACAAGTATTATAAACCTTTATATACACTATGTACAATTGACCTGAACAAAGGAGGTAAAAAATAATAAAATATATGAAATTAGTAACAAAAAATTATAATATTCAATTAATAAAGTATACAGTTACACATTAATTATTTAGGGTTCATTTTTAATGTCTCAATAAGAGTTAAATATTTTCCCAAGGATTGTTTGTCCATGTTTTAGGTGAAAATCTTGATTTCTTCACCTTCAGTTCTAATGTCGCTGTTTCTTCCATCATTCTCAAGAATTTTTCCAGAGTAGGTTCTTGTGAAGACTTCCAATTTCTAGTTATACATTTCCTTGCCACAGCTAGTATGGACCAAAGTAGGTATAGATCTGTTTTATTCATTCCAATAGTATCATTAAAATTTAAGAGGACTAAAGATTTGGTTAAAATAAAGGTATCTATGAATATAGCTTGGCAAAAAATAGTAATTTCTTCTCAGAATTTTTTTATATATTAATGCAATCAAAAAATATATGAGACCAATCAGCTTTACAGTTCAAAGAACATCTCCAGCAAATGGATTTATCAAGTGAATTGAATTTGGATAGTTTATCAGGTGTAATAAATGCCCTGTGAATGTATTTCCATGTAAATATTGTCCATACTTGTAAATTAAATGTTAAGTTAACAGAACATAAAAGATTTGTTTTACTCTCAATTGATAGATTAGTGTGACATCCTTTTGCTATGAAATTCCAATATATTGCATTAGGGTTAGTTTTATATGTTATCAATATTTTGTATAATTTTAAAATTAGATTAATCCAATTATAATTGTTATAAATAACTTCAGATATTAGACTTATTAAATTTGGGCTACTTTTATAAGGAGAATTAATAATTTTACTATTAAGGTCCTTAACATATGATAATATGCTTTGTATTATTAACCAATCTGCTGATGGAATGTCATATCTATTCTGCATTTGTTGCATGTCTAATACTACTTGATTCTCTATACAATGTTGCCAACAAGTGAAGTTTTCCCCTCCCATCTAGTTAAAATAGCATTATGAATTTTATTGAAGACATTCTTTGCAGTGCTAAAGGGTATTATCAAGTCTAGCCAAATCTTAATATCCGTGTTAGTATATATAAATCTTCTGAATAAATTGTAAGTATTATTTATATAATTTAAGTTTGTTGGTTTTGTTATATTATATTGAATATTAACAGTCAATATGTGCCACATCCTATTATTTTGTTCACTTAATATACAATTTTTAATTATTTTATATGAATTGTATAAGATATTTCCATCTTCAGTAATATCATTGTTTCACAAAACTTTGAATGAAATTCTAGCACAAAACACAACTCCAATTTCATGGAGATACTCCTTAATTGCACCCATTATAAAAGAAAACAACGACCCTTTACAGTGTAAATCTTATAGGCCACTATCTTTACTTAACAATGATTATAAAATCTTCATGTCAATATTAGGAAGTAGAATTAAAAAAATCATTAACACACATAATAAATGAGGATCAAACAGGATTAATTTATAAAAGACACACACATGACAATATACAAATAATTTTAACACTCGTAGATTTTCTAAACAGAAGCAACCAAGAAGTTCTAATAGTAGCTTTGGATATAGAAAAAGCCTTTGATTCGTTGAGCTGGGATTTTATTTTTAAGGCTTTAGAATTGTTTGAATTTCCTACTAATTTTATTACGCTAATAAAGAATGTTTATAAAAACAATTTGGCTGATGTAAAACTTGGGCCATTTACCTTGAAGGCTATTGAAATAACCAAAGGTACAAATCAGGGATGTCCGAAGTCTCCCATCCTCTTTGCCTTAGGAATTGAATTATTTGTCTCATTAGTACGCCACAACTCTAATATATCAGGCATAGATGTATACGGTCAACTCAATTCAAAAATTATGTATTTGCTGATGATGATTTACTTACGTTATCTGTCTTGGAGAAATCAGTACAAAACTAGATGAAATAGTGGAAATGTTTTTATCAGATTTCTGGCCTTAGATTTAACAAGGGAAAATCTAATTATATACATTTGAATAAAAAGAGAGAATTTACCTTAACTATAAATTGTGTGATAGAAAAACAAGGTCCCATAATAAAATATGTAGGAATAACACTATGTGATAATTTAGAATCTACGTTAGCCACAAATTATAACAACAAAATTAATAAAATAAAAATGTTAATAGTAAGCTGGAATAAAATGTTCTTGAGATTTGAAAATAGATTACAAATAATAAAAATGACACTACTTCCAAAAATAAATTACATTGCACAAGCTAGTCTTATAGTACCTAACAAGAAAATCTTGAAAGAAATAAATAAAATTCTATTCAACTTTCTTTGGCATCCAAAAAGAAATAGAATAGCCTATACACATCATATTACATATTGGGAAATTGGTGGAATTAAACTTCCAGATCTAGAGTCATACATAAAAGCTTCCATATTAAGAGCTATCATTAATTGGATAGATACTAATTACTCTTCAACATGGAAAACATTGCACACTATTATTTTTCTAAATGAAAATAAAATAATTAAAAATTGTATATTTATCCATTGTTGATTGAGTTAGTCCCACTAGGTTAGTAGCTTCATTTCATGGGAGACTCAAGGTGGTACTTATACTACTAGGGGGAATTTAGCCAGGCCATCAGGAAAGTTCCTCTACTCTTAATCAATAGGTACTGTGAGATCTTTTACATTCACCTGAGTGATCACCAGCTGAAGCAGATGGGTCCTTGGTTTAACACCTCATCTAAAAGATGGCACACTCAGGAGCACAGCACCCACTCATGCTGCATTAGTAATCAGTCTACCTGGTGTGGGAAAAGAACCCACAGCCTTCTGCACCAAAGGTGAGTATGCTACTTGTTGCTCCACTGACACAATTCTTACGTATATATTATTATCATTATAACATATTATGTTATGTTCATGACTTTGTGATTTTTTTTCTAATCTGAAATACTTGTGAAATTAGAGTTATTGAATATTTTCTTCATAGTCTGTGCCAATGTCTGTTATAAACATGGACAATAAACATACATGACATGCATTGTGGCATATAAATGTCCTAATATATCCTTGTTTGGCCTGTCTCTGAGTTATTCATATGCAAAATATAAGGGCTAAAAACTGCAATGGAGAATGTTACTCTAGGCTTCTAATGGTCCTCACAGATCAATAGCTTAGTAAGTATCGCTGAATATATGAACTAATGCAAAATGTTTTATCAAATAAACTTTTAGATTAAACTTTTTTGGACATGTTTTTATTAGAATTGTTTAAATTCTTGCATTAAATCTTAATAGATAAAACTACTTATTTCAGAATGTGAAACTGCAGTGAAGAATTTGTCTGCTCTGTTCAAAGTTTTGAATTACTTCTCTTCCAGAAAATTCAGATTCTGGATAGTTTACTGAAGGCTAATAAATGGACCCCATTCTTGTTACCTAAAGTTAAGCTATAACTGCCTAATACAACATGATCCAACTACTCCACTCGGTACTAGAGTTATCCATCCGTGGCTTCTAGTGTGCCATATACACCAGTGATATGTTGTCTGTTCTTCAGTTTGCATTAAATGCAGTCACTCCAGTAGAGCTTAGGAAGTTTGCACTGTAACTTCCAATGGGCAGAGTCTAAGCCTTTTGACAGACTAAAATTATTGAAACCAAATGTTCATATCTCTAGAACCATATAGGTTATGAAAGAAGTATCAATGGCAAACTCTTCAGCACAAACTATTTTTATAGTGGCAGTTTTCTTTAGGTTCTAGGTCTTAAACTGAATTTATAAGTCACAGTAAACACTACATTTGTAATATTTTGTAAACAACTTACTGTATCTCAGCAAGTTACACATGTACTGTTAGCAGCATTGTGTTTATCTAGCTGAGAGATTTCATATCAGGCCAAGGAGTTCTGTGTTACTTGGTTGTTGATATATTTAGAAAAATGTGAAAATTATATCCACATAAATTAATATCATAAAAATAACATTTACTATTTCTTTACCAGCAATAGACAGAGGTCAACTATTAATGCAGTTGAGATTGCCATTGTGTAAGTTTTAGCCATTTCTTTAAACCTTGTACATAGTATGGTTTTGGAATTATTGATGGAAATATGAACTAACAATATCTGACACCTGGAGGCATCAGTAGGAGTTTACTGCAGATGTACCGGGTGACATTACTTGGATGTAATGAGTTAAATGTTGGTATCCCACAATCCCATTGGAGTGGGCAGGGTTATATAATTATGTATGTACATTTTATGTTAATAAGTGTACAGATTTTTGGCCAGTTGTACCTATTTTTCATGGGCATTTGTCCAGATTTTCTATGACTCCAGGTTGAGAAGTTTGCCTCCACAGATGGCAGCCCAAACACCCAGATCTTCAGGGTCACAACCTATTAGTGTTTTCTCCACAATTCCTATCCTACCTGCTCCAAATGTGTCAGGTAGCTCTGCCCTGGCTGTTGGTGCAGTGCTACCCTTCATAAGCAAAAGTAGTGAGGGTGGTGATTTTCTCACTCAGCCAAAGCTGACAGTGTTAGTGCATGATATAATGGAGAGATGCCTTGGTGCATATAATGTCAGGGCTGAAACAGTCCTGCAGTACATTGCAAAGATGATACCACATCTGGCACTAACCCAGGGAATTGATGCAGGAGACAGTGATGATATTTCTGAGGGTAACGTGCAGATTCTCAGTGTTTTTAAACTGGATGTGGGTGTGTTTCTGATTTCTTTGACCTAACCCCAGTTATGGTGTCTCCCAACATTTTGTCTCTGTCAACATACCTGTCTTTCTTGTATGTCCTATATCTCTGCAGATGCCTCATAAACTACCCTACCAACCTGACTCTCTTGTTCCTAAGCACCTTTCCCAACATTCCTCTCCTCCCCACAAAAAAAAAAAAAAAAAAAAAGAATTGGGTACCTGTCCCACAAAAAATTACATCCAGTGCATAGCTCTCCACTTCACCTATGTGTCATGCTGCTACAATTGATTTGGTCCATCTGGCCATACAGCATTATTCAGTTGTTACCCATCGCTAGTGAGGTGTTTCTGCAAAGTCATGAAATAGTATGTACAGTTGTACTTTAATGTTGTGAAGAAGTGGATAGAGTTGGTGTTTTCTCACATTCCTCCTGCAAATTCCTGTATTCTTTCACCTGCTTGCCACTATTCTACCCACCTCTTTTTAACACATTTAACTTAGTCAAAAATAGATTCACATACAACACACATAGCCAGAAATGGCCCATGTAAAATCCTTAACTTTATGTCCTCAGCATTTGTGCATAGTTTGGCATAGTGCAGCAATGGTGAGTGACAATAAATGCTGTTTACCTTCTAATTGCAAAATTGGAAGATTTCAATTTAAGCCACCATGGTCAGGTTACTGTCATGCAAATGTGCTTAAATCTGCTTTGCTATGATAATACTGAGTAAACGGATTCACTTCAGAATCTTGGAATTCCAAAACATCAAATTTCATATGACTGAGACCATATGATCAATGTTTCGGAATATCAAAATTCTAAAACAAATCCCAAAAAAATAACAATATTCCAACTCTTAGATCACACTACAGTGAGGAAAAGGGAAATCTCCCATTCCACGCTGTATTGCAGATCTCTGTTCACAATGTCGGGATTCTGAAAGTTCGATCATATGGTCTCAGCCATATGAAATTCAATCTTTCAGGGTTTCAGTATTGTGAAGTGTTCCTGAGCAAACACATAATTAAAGGCAGTACTGTGATACAGTTAATTAAAAACTTCTTAGGCTGCTGGATGTATTACATTAGGAGTTCCTATTTGCCATGTTGAGTTTATTACAATTGGCATCCTGACATTTTGGCACAGTGTCACAGGGTTGGTTACAGCTGCATGTCAGTTTATTACTTCATAACTTATCATATTCCCATAACATATTTAATTGCAGATTTTAACAAAAGTATCCTTTCTGAAACATACAGATGAGGTCATCCTGACAAAAGTATAATATTTTCCCTTAAGAATCAGACTACTTCTGTGGCACTTGAAAGTAATACAGTGCTACCCAGATAGTTAAAAGGTTCAATACCCACTATGTGTATGTGTGTGTGTGTGTGTGTGTGTGTGTGTGTGTGTGTGTGTGTGTGTGTGTGTGTGTGTGTGTGTGCATGTGTGTGTGTGTGTATGTGTGTGTGTGTGTGTGTGTGTGTGTGTGTGTGTGTGTGTGTGTGTGTGTGTGTGTGTGTGTGTGTGTGTGTATGTAAAATGCATGTTAGTGTCTCCATATAAATGTGCACACAGCTTCCTTACCCCAATTTTTACAGAAGCATCCTGTATGGCACACAGCAATGAAATCATCCTGGCAAAAAAGTGCAATATCTCCCTTTAAGAGTCAGTCTTCTCTTGTGGTGTTTGAAGCTAGTGCAATGCTCTTTAGACTGTGTAATCTAGCTAGGTAGGAGGTACAATGCCCATTATGGTAGACTTGTAAATGTATGCATGTATAATGCCTGTTGCTTGCTCTACTTCCCTTGAAAAGAATATATTTAAATGTACATACAGCTAACATCTTGTATGTCATACACTGTTGAGGTTATCATAACAAAAGTGCAAACTCTCCCCTTAAGAATCAGATTTTTCCTGTGGTGCTTGCAAATAGTATAGGTTCCTCTAGATTATGTAACTAGAGAAGTGAGAGTTTCAGTACTCATTATGGAAACCTTGTGTGTGAGTGTGTGTGAGGGTGTTTATAGTTAGAGCATGCCCTCAATAAACTTGTATTCTGGATGAATGTATTTAAAATAAAAGATGACTAAACCATCCCCAAAAGCCCACCATTCACATCCACAACTTTACTGTAACACATGGGTGTAGCTATGCATGCTGTTTGTCTTGTAATTATTACAATTCTATATGTATCATGTAAAGAATACACTGATTTTTTAGGAAATACCATGTCCACACATTTGTTAAATAATGAATCAACTAACAGTGCCATGGGTTAAAAAATATCTATTTAATGTTTTTATAGGGGAAGTGATGCAAACATTTGTTTAGATGGAGAAGGGTGTTTCCATTGTTCAAATGGCAAGGGTATTGTGTGGCATCAGTATGACCACATGCTTACAACATTACACTGTCTGCCTATATCCCTAGTTAAACACACTGATGAGGTCAATGTTTTGCAAGTGAAGTGAAGCTATTTGAATGTCAGACTTATCCTGTGGTGCTTGCATGTCTAATACTATTCTCTATACTTTGTAGCTAGATATGTAGGATGTGCAAATTCAGTAGTGCTTAACTTCTACAAATGTGGCTGCCAATGGAGTCTGAATCGCGTTACACTCCTTTGTAGTGGTAACTTTTGCAAGCCCTGATCAGCTGTAAAGATAATGTTACCAGATACATCTCCTTGGTAATACACTGCTGATATCATCCTTTCATAGATGCTATATGCCTCACTTGTAGTCATGATTATCCTTTGGCACTGGTTGCTAAGAATGTGTGTAAGTGGATAGGCAGTTGTTTTGATTCCATCACTGCTTCAATAGTGTGACAGTTATTATTGTCATATACCACTGGCCACCCCACAGCCACCTTTATGTATCCTTCAGATTATGATACTGAATTACAGTGCCACTTGTTTACAATACAAAATCCTATCTTCACCATCGAAAATTACTTTATGTCCACATGATGATTACATACCGCTGAAGTGTGCATCCTCCTGTGTTGCATGACTTTGATGGTGTGCTTTGCACATTGTGTAGCTACATATGTAGGATGTTTGAGTCCAGTTGTGTGTCATTCACCCTTATAATGTATATATTACTTTGCAAACACAGATATGATGTGTAGGTGTACAGTGTTATTGTGCACTTCAGACACTTTTTGGCATGAACATCCAAATAATAAACAGTGTTATGACATCCATTTAACTGTGCACTGTCTCAGCTGTACCTGAACATGGTTGTATGTTGGATGTGATTCAGGCAATGGTGTTTAACTTGTGATCTTAGGTAATTACTTAAAATCCATCCATTACCACTTAGACTATGTTGTGCCAGTGTTATTATGGCAGTACATGTCACTAAGACTTTTCTCAGTCACATTTGTTTCATACACATACTAAAAGCTAGGACAATTTGTTACATAGCAATGCTTTTATTGAGAGCAATGATGCCATTTGCTTTCATGTTCCTTACATAACATGTGTATGAAGTGATATCCTCTGGCATGAATGTTATCTGTTGTTGACCTGCTACAGCAATTACAGGCACACATATTTCTTGCAGAAATAACAAGATATAATGATTTTGCATAGCTGCATATATCACAGTTGTACTGATATTTCTACTGTGGTGCATTCATCCTGTCAAATATCACATACTGTCTGTAGTCAAATGCTGACATGTTTGACATCCACATTCAGTGTCTGTTAGCATTGTTGTGGCTTATACTGTAAAGCACGAATGACATGTACCACAGTTATAATGCATCCATTTACAGTGTGAGAGCCCTTCATGGTGCATTTCCTTTCAAATACTGTTTACTACACATACATCTGATGTAATAAGTTATCATAGGTGGACTGTCATACTAGTTGTAAGACTTCCACTGCGGCACTTGTGGCACATTCAGATGTCATTACTCATCAGGGTATTGAGGGGGAATTAAAGACTTGCTTCCTGGGGATGAGAGGAGGGGGGCAGGTGCTGGGGATGTCCTGGTTTACTGATGGGGGGACAGGGGGGTGAGGTTTTCACTGAACCTGTCTGCCAGCAGATTGGCTATATCTATGGCATTTGTATATGTAGTGATACTGACCACCAGCTCAAAACAGACTTGGGTGTTACCTTTGAGATTGCAGACATATATGAAAAAGACCTTGTGATTGTCCTTAGTGGATGTTGCAAATTGGACTCGAAGTTAGCCTTAAATGATTTCATCAGTGGCCTTATTTGCTTGTTCAGACAAATGAGAGATTGCTTCCAGTTTGGCACCCATCCCTTCTTGGTCCCAGACAGTATTTTTTTCCTTTTATTATTGAGTTTGTTTATTGCTGCTGTTCACCAGACAAGTTTAGTCTTCCTTGAGGAAGATGATTTGGTCCTATCGGGTATTGCTGAGTCCATACCACTAAGTAGGTGCTCATATAGTTTTTGGTGTAGGCTTGGACATTAGGGCTAGTAACAGCTGACAAAATGGTGGCTGTAAAGCTGCTTATACCTGCTCTGAGAAGATTGTAGTCAGCTTTGGAAAAGATTTTTTTGTTTGACCTTGACAATGGGGGGGGGTCATGGGAGATGGTGGCTTCAAAAGTGATTGCTTTATAGACAGATCTTACCAAGGAGTATGACACTGTAGGGGTGCTACAGTGGCTACTCATGTTGGTTAGGACCGGGTCCAGAATATTTTCACCTCTTGTAGGAGTGTCAACCAGTTGATCCAATGCATTGTCACTGATGAAGTTGAGGAATCTGTGGGTGTTCATGTTTGGGCTAGAATTGGTCTTTCACTCTATGGATTGGTAGTTAAAGTCCCCCAGGATAAGGGTAGAGGGAATGTATAACCATTGCATAGAGAAAGGCCATACACTATAGCACAAAGTATGTATTGCATGTGCCACGGAGCTTATGTTAAGAAGAAATACACAAAAGTATGTTTTGTTTAAAGCTCTGTATGAAATAAGACAGTTCACTTGCGGCTAAATTACTGGTAATGTAAAGTTCTTTGTGTGAAAACCAAGTATGTATATCATAGCATATGTTTTGATGGTCACTTCTCGGAATACTTTGAAATGTGTATAGTCAAGATTCATAAATCCATTGTCTAATTTACTTTAAAGTTGCTGCAATAAAGATGCAAGTTACAATTATAAATGAAAAATAAATCCAAAGCGGCTGGAGCGACACACAGTAGATCAGCAACAAAATCATTCAGTGTCCACGAACCATCAATAATCCATGAATTCCAGCATACAAATGGAGATGATAAAAATAATAACTCAAATTGGTACATGATAAACTTTTAATGGAGTAGCTATTATTGATGGTTCGTGGACATTGAATGATTTGGTTGTTGATCTACTGTATGTCGCTCCAGCCGCTTTGGATTTATTTTACATTATTGTGTTTGGCTTTTCTGGCAGGAGCGCTTACTCCTAACAGGCATTATTCTAAAGGATACAATTATAAATGGACTTTTTTGCTCTCAGAATCAAGCACAGCAATCTTTTTGATGTATATCTCTATTTATGACTGACTAATAAAAAAAATTTCTAAGGAAGGAAATATAATAGTCTAGCTGTCTGAGGAAGGAAGTGTGAAGAAACACCTTTAACTCAAATTCTATTTTTTAAAAAGGCTACATTATCTTGGCTATCTGCTGTTGCCTTGCCAAATGCTATTTAAAGAATGTATAACACATATGTATAAAAAATCAATATATAAGAGTCAGAGCAAGGCAGTCTCTGGCATTCCTATTGAGAATTCACAAACATAGCAGTATTTCTTACTATTTAAATTCTGCCTGGGATGACATGATCGACAGACCATGATGCTTTGCCAGAGATAGTCTGCACCTGTCGCCCCTGGGATTCAGGTTACTGGCTAAGGCTCTTGCCACCCCTATAGTGCCTTTTTTAGGCAAAGTTCAAAGGACAAAACCACCACCGTAACAGGTACAAGCATGCAAAATCTGAAGGTAATGCTACTCAATGCTAGAAGTCTAAACCTCAAAATGGAGAATATCGATACCTGTGTAGTAACTGAGACCTGGTTCAAGGCTCCAGAGAGCACCCCTGCAATACCAGGCTACAACTCTTACCACACTTTTCGGCCACCAAACCAGGATCAAAACACTAAAGGTGGAGGAGTGTCAATATTCACCAAGGATATTCACACCACCAGGCTAGTTGCCCAACACAATGCGTATGAAATTCTCCAGGTGCAACTAACACTAAGTAAGACTGTAATCCAAACTGTAGCTTGCTACAGATCCCCCACCATACCCCAAGATTCTCACTACACCTTTCTAAACATACTGGAAAATATTAAGATAGAAGCAAACACCCTAATACTGGGTGATTTTAACTACCCTGCCATTAACTGGAAAACTACTCATGTACCAACACCTTTGCCCAACGGTTCTTGGAATTCATAAATTCCAATGCCCTGGACCAACTAATCCATTGTCCCACCCAGGACTCCAATATCCTAGACCTGGTCATTACCAGCATGGGAAATCGATGCTCCACATCTATTGTCACCCCCTCGTTAGTCAGGTCTGACTATAAGCTAATCACACTTAACATCCACATCCCACACCCACCCCACAGTAAGGAAACCTCTATATAAAACTTCTCCAAATCCAACTTCATGCTACTCAAGTCAGAAGTGACAAACTTCATGACACCCATGCAGACAGGAACTGAAAGTTCAACTGCTGAATCCTACACTAAGGCACTGTACGAGCACATCCACTTATGCATGAATTGTGCCATCCCAAATAGAACCAAGATGCTCTCATCCAAAAAAAGGAAGCCAATCTGGTGGTCCCCTGCCATAAACAAACTTTACAACAAAAGGAAGAAACTGTTGCAGAAAAGAGGAAAATCCCAGGATGCAAAAAACTCCCTTACCAGCCTCAGTAAGAAACTGAAATCCCTCATAAAATCCTCCAAATCTAGTTATGAAAATAAAATTGCCAAAGAAGACAACCACAAGATATTCTATAACTATGTCAAGAATCTAAATGGCAATGCTCAGATCTGTTCTGAGTTAAAACAGAATGGCATTAAATATACTGATCCCAAGGATATTGCCAATATCCTTGCAGATCGATTCAGTGCCAACTTCACCCCCCTCTCACCCCCTAAATGGCCCATCTCAATACTGGAAGATTGCCAAATTCTAGTAATAACGGCCACAGAGGTAAAAAACGCACTTTCAAAAGCTATGAATACAGCATCCATGGAACCAGATGACATCCTGGGCTGTGTACTACATGAACAACAATATGAACTGGCACCTCACCTAAGTGTCATGTTTAATCATAGCCTCACCTCAGGTTTTGTGCCTACTGAGTGGCGCAGAGCAACAGTTATCCCACTCCACAAGGGGCGGGATCCACCTTGTATCCTGGAAACTACCATCCCATCAGTCTGATGAGCCTTATCTGCAAGGCCATGGAGCGTATTCTCATGGAACTTATAAACAAAGACATTGGCAACCTTCAAACACTGGACCCCACCCAGTTTGGGTTTGTAAAGGGACGATCTTGTCTCCTGAACCTGACTGACTTTTTCAAATCAGTCTCCAAAACCATGGACAAGGGTAAGGTGGTCCACACAGCCTATCTAGACCTTGCCAAGGCCTTTGATACCATCCCCCACTCTGGAATTATAGATAAACTTACCAAGCTGGGCATTAATCCCTACATCACCCAATGGGTTGTTAACTGGCTTACCCACACTGTAAAAGTAGCCGACTCCAAATCCAGCTCCAGACAAATGACAAGTGGAGTACCTCAGGGTTCAGTCCTGGGACCGCTCTTGTTTGGCATCAACTTCTCTGAAGTACAGGCCAACACTAATGGACTCTGGCTAACAAAGTTCGCAGATGACTTCAAACTGGGAGCCATTATTGAACCCCCAAATGATGTGGATACTCTACAAAAGGGCCTTACAGAAACAGATGCTTGGTACCAGAGCCATGGGCTCAAGCTCAATGCCAAGAAATGTATAGTTATCCCCTTTGGGAAAAAACATGTACAAATGAATTACCATATAAGTGGCAGTACACTAAACAATAAAAGTGTGATAAGAGACTTAGGGACACAGGTGGACTGTGGTCTCACCTTTCATAACCACATCGCCACAATAGTCAGGAAATCCTACTATGTGGCACACCTCATCACTAAGGGCTTTTCATCCAGAAAAAAGGAGGTCATTGTCCCACTGTACTCATCCCTCATTAGACCCATTATAGAATACAATGCCCCATTTGGTATGTACCTCTCAAGACATCTGCAACAACTGGAAAGGCCACAGAAATACCTCACTAATAGAATCACAGGCCTAAAACAGATGCCCTACACTGACCACCTTAAAAAACTCCCACTGTTGAACATGCTACACTTAAAGAAATCCCAATCCCTCAGAGCCACACACTCCAGGGATCTAAACCTTGTCATCACAATAAACAAAACATGCTGGAGGGATAGGTTCCTGACCCAGAGACTCCCCAGACTCTGGAATAGATTGCCCATACATGTCAAGCAGAGTGCCTCTTTGGCCCTCTTCAAAATGAACCTTGATGATTGGATGGGAGAAAGGAAATTCACCACAGGGATCACTTCAGTCACCCTGCTAGACAGGGGTCCAGGGAAGTAAATAGTGTGGGAAGAAATAGCCAGGGAATTGTTATGGCTAGGCTTGTATAGGTCCTAGGGCTGATAGCCTAGTACCAACTTATGAACTATGAACTATGAACCTATGAGTGAAATGAAGTGTGATCTAACAATAGGGAATAACTGTTGCACTCACAGTGCATTATGAACAAGAAGCATCTTTGCAAGAAAAAATAATTTCAGCATATCTTCCCCCATGTTAATATTCAGACAGGTTTGAACTGTATAGAACTTCATGACAAGGCAAAAACATATGTTTTTTACAGGTTCTGTACTTATTGATAGTTGAAAAGCAAACTAAAGCATTTCTTATGTATAGTTTGTAAAACACACACACACACACACACACACACACACACACACACACACACACACACACGCGCACGCGCACACGCACACACACACACACACACACACACACACACACACACACACACACACACACACACACACACACACACGCACACATTAAATATTTGCATTTCTTTATCAGGATAGTCCACTGGGTCATTAAGAGCTCATTTTCACTAGAGGTCCAGAGAGAAAAGCTCCACGTTAAAATTCACAAAGAGGTGAATACATACAATGTGAATAAATTTCACATATGACAATGTCAATACATTTTGTAAATATATATTTGTAAATATATATTTACAAAAGCTAGATCAAAACTGTATTTGCTACTTGTTGATTTTAACTTTTGCTATGAATAAAATGTTTGTGGTCCTTTCATAGTTTCTGAGCCAACTTTTTCATAAGTTTCGTCAAAATAGTTACTTCAAAGGTTAAGGAGTAAGCTAAAAAGGTCATGTCAAAAAAGGTAGCAAGGCTTAAATAATATGACTTGCCATATGTTTCTTAACAGTGCATGCCAAAACATTGTATATTAAAAATAAATCTACACAACCACAAGTCTAAACAAATGTGTAATGAACTCATCTGCCAGACACCAGAATCTACACTAAAAGTCAATAAATGAAAATGTTTTTGTATTATTTTTGCCCTTCATGCCTACACTTAATCAGACATTGCATTTTCCAAAATAATTCTTCTAGGCAGCCTTGACATGCTCTGTGTTCCTGGTAGCATTTCAGCAATGAGAGCATTTTCATATATTGCCTTACCCACCTATGTCCTTCTGTCTACACTTCTTCCAACACACATCTGCTACTTACGTCAGCTTTAGTAGCTATGCCCATGTTTTCCACTGCTCCACTTCTCCACATCATGATAAGTCTCAGCTCTCCAGCCTAGACTCTGTTAATGGAGCAGCAGTAAGAGCTGAGTGGAAAACATTAAACTGATCCCCCCAACCAATGGTATGCCATTCTTCCTTTCCTGTATCCGCAAATGCTCAAGCCTTTACTCAAACTTTGGTCACCTAGATTGTAGTCAGATCTTTAATGCTCTACACTACTGGTACAGGCTAATAACTGAGTGCATTTCTGCATCTATAGAATGATGACTTAAAGCTTCCATCAGTTTCAGCACCACTGTGGAGACTGTGGAGACACCCTAAGTGCACCTCAACAAGCCAAAAAATGGTATTTCTTTATCCTTTGTAGACCAGGTTTATCCAACTAGCCTAGTGAACTCTTTGCAAGGAAGACCTGAGGTGGCCAGAATAGCCGAGAACTTACTCTGCTCTTTTCAATAGGTGCAGTGGGATATTTTACATCCACATTAGCTGCCAGCAACTTAAGCAGAAGGGACCTATGTGAAGACTGGTAGAGAAGAGTAAAGGCTGCCAGCCTAGTCAAATAGAACTTGATACATAATTCTGGCATTTGTAAATATAAATGCAAAATATAGCACTGTGTCTTAAATGAAAGAAAACACTGTAACATGTTGGACTTCAGGATTGTAGCAATATTGCCATTTGCTGTAATGAAAACTAAGCCAAGCATTTCAAATGTTCTTTGAAATTAAAATTATGTTTTGTATGTTCTTTGATCTCCAGAGTTTGGAGCCATTTGATCTGGGCTATGACATTCTTTCTATTGTTTTAACTTAAGGAATACTTACTAGAGTGTACATGTGAAATGTCTTTTTTTGTTGTGGCTTCCTGAACAGGTGTTAGATTGTTAAATAATGTAGCCTGTTGGCCTGGGAACTCCAGACTAAGTGTCAAAATGATGTAATGTGTATAGTGGGAAAACCTAACTGTCAAAAGGATGTAATCTGGGAGGGTCCAGCAGAGATGTTTGTTAGTGATTTTAAAAACTATTGCTCAGAGAGAGAGAGACTGTAAGTATTTTGATTTTGGACATCTAATGCAGCACTGCCTTGTTCTATGTAAGTAAGTTATCTTAAAAATATGTTTTATTGTAGAAATAGCTAGAACTATAAAGTTTAAACTATGTTTTTTCTGTTTGTATCAGAACTTTCCTACTGTATTGTTTTAAGTTTCTGTGTGATCTCTGAACTCTTGAATAACACTGTGGTGTAGTAATAATGTCTTGTGTTTTAATTATTTATTATTAAATATTTTAAAACCTTTTACCTGTGGCTGGTTTGTGTAGAAGCAAATTAAGCTGTAGAGTACATTGCATATTATAGAGTTTATTGTACAAAGCCCTCTAATAAGCCTTAAACTGATTAGTCACATTTACTAATTGGATAATAATATTGCACAGTAATAATTGGATACCCTTTTAAGGGCCTTTGGGTAGCTGATAATTATTAGCTGGTGGTGGCAGCAATTACTACCATATAGTCTGGGTAAAGGGGCACAGCTGGAGAATCTGTGTCAGCCTTTCCAATGAGTGTCTGTGAAGTTGTATAAATACTTATCACAAAGTGTGTTTCTTTGTCAGCTACTTGGGCAGGGACACAAAGCACTGGTTGGACAGAGGGGGTACTGGAATTTAGCTCACCAGCTAGGCTGAGATCTGGACCCTATAGCTGTGCCAGTGGGGATTCTTATTGGGAACCTGGGGAACAAGGAAGCAACCATCCCCGAATTGACTGTGATCTCTGTGTGCACTTAAGGGAAATTGTACTTTGCTGTGTGTATTTCTTATGATTTCCTCTTATATGAGACACCCTCCCTGGTGTTAGTGGTGAGGATTGAGGCTCCTTGATTGCTCGGCCAGGGCACGACCGTCACAGCTTTAATTTAACATCTTACCCAAAGAACAAAACACTTAGGAGTACAATACCCTCCTAGTGCTGCTCTAAGGTGTCAATAATGCAATCAACTTGAGTTGTAATAGAACCCACAGTCTTTTGGTCTTCCAGCACCATAGGTAAGTGCGTTACATGCTGTGTTACTGACACTGCATATAAATCAAAAGTGGAAGGCATTTAAGAGTTTTGAGTTATAGCTCAATGGAGAGCGACTTGAAGTCGAATGAAAAGTAATTTCAGAAGAGCTGATGCAAATATACTTGAGTTAATAATTAACTACTCCACATAACTCAGCTAACTTAAACATTGAAGAGAAAAAGGGCAACAATGAGGTACTTTTGTGTAGTAGTATATCACCCCACTCAGAATAGAAGGATAAGAGCAAAAATATGAATACAGAGTACAATTGGGTGAAGTAAATATATGAAATAAAATAAAAGTAGAAACTGCACACAACCTACAAAGCAGAAACTTTAATATATAACAAAAATCAAAATAGAGGTATGACTGCTGAATCCTACACAAATGCACTTTATAAGCACTTACATGAGTGCATGGATCCTGCAATCCCTAACAGAACCAAGATGCTATCCTCCAAAAAAAGGAAGCCAATCTGGTGGTCCCCTGCCATAAACAAACTCTACAACAGAAGAAAGAAACTGTTGCAAAAAAGAGTAAAATCCAATGATTGGAGAAACTCCCTGGTCAGCTTCAGTAAGAAGCTGAGATCCCTCATAAAATCCTCCAAAGCTAGTTATGAAAGCAAAATCGCCACTGACTCTAAAGACAACCACAAAGCATTCTATAGCTATGTCAAGAATCTCAATGGCAACACTCAGATCTGCTCTGAGTTACAGCACAATGGCACTAAATATACAGAACCAACGGATATTGCCAACATCATGGCAGATAGATTCAGTGCTAACTTTACCCCACTGTCATCTCCTAAAGGGCCCATCTCTATACCAGAAGAATGCAAAGTTCCTGTAATCACGGCTGCACAGGTAAAAAACACACTATCCAAAGCCAAGAACACAGCATCCATGAGACCTGAAGACATCCCAGGCTGTGTTCTACATGAACTACAGAACGAACTGGCACCCCATCTAAGTAACATGTTCAATCATAGCCTCACCTCAGGTTATATGCCCACTGAATGGCGCACAATGACAGTTATCCCACTCCACAAAGAGGGAGCCACCACAGACCCTGGAAACTACCACCCCATTAGCCTAACAAGTGTGGTCTGCAAGGCTATAAAGCGTATCATCATGGAACTTATAAACAATGACATTGGTAATCTCCAAACTCAGGACCCCACCCAGTTTGGGTTTGTAAAAGGCAGATCATGTCTCCTAAACCTGACAGACTTCTTTGAAGCAGTCACCAAAGCCGTAGATGAGGGTAAGGTGGTTCACACAGCCTATCTAGATCTCGCCAAGGCTTTTGACACCACCCCCCACTCTAGAATTATAGATAAACTCATTAAACTAGGTATAAATCCCTATGTCACAAGATGGGTTGCCAACTGGCTCACTGACAGAACCCACACTGTGAAAGTAGCAGACTCCAAATCCAGCTTCAGACCAGTGACAAGTGGAGTACCACAGGGTTCAGTCCTGGGTCCTCTCCAGTTTGGTATCTACTTCTCTGAAGTACAGGCCAACACAGAAGGTCTTTGGCTAATGAAGTTTCCAGATGACTGCAAACTAGGAGCCATAATCAAAACTCCAAAAGATGTGGACATCCTACAAAAGGGCCTTGCTGAGACAGATGTCTGGTGTCAAAGCCATGGCCTCAAGCTCAATGCCAGAAAGTGCATTGTCATTCCTTTTGGTAAAAACTCAGTACCCATGAACTATCACATAGATGGTAGTCTACTTAACACCAAAAGTGTGATAAGAGACCTTGGGACACAGATGGACAGTAGTCTCTCCTTTGAAAATCACATTGCCACAGTAGTCAGGAAATCCTTCTATGTGGCACACCTTATCACAAAAGGTTTCTCATCCAGGAAAAAAGAGGTCATTGTTCCCCTCTACTCATCACTCATTAGACACATTATAGAGTACAATGCCCTTTTGGTATGTACCTCACAAGACATCTACAACAACTGGAAAGGCCACAGAAATACCTCACAAAGAGGATTACCAGCCTCAAGGAGATGCCCTATGCAGACCGTCTCAAAAAACTGCACTTTACTCCATTGCATATCGCCTACTCAGAGGTGATCTCTGCCTAACATACAAAGCTATGTCAAACCCAGAGCTTTTAGACATGCTCCACTTAAAGAAATCCCAATCCCTATGAGCTACACGCTCTAGGGACCTAAACCTCATCACCACAATAAAAAGAACATGCTGGAGGGATAGATTCCTGCCCCAGAGACTTCCCATACTCTGGAACAAACTACCTATCTATATCAAACAAAGCTCCTCATTAGCACTGTTCAAGACAAATCTTGATGATTGGATGGGAGATAGGAAATTCACCCCGGGGATCACTTCTGTGGCTCTGCTTGACAGTGGCATAGGAAAATAATTTTCTTGGGTGGCGAAAGCCAGGGTACCTTTGGCTAGGCTTATATAGGCCCTAGGGCCAATAGCCTAGTACCTACCTATGAACCTATGAACCTATGAAATAAAAATAAGGTAAGCACTTTCACGACTCACAGGCCGCTTCATCAGACAATAGTAAAACTAAAGACATTTGCTTATATAGTACCATGTGATAAAATTAGGCATTTAAAGAAATAAATACACATCAAAAGCAGCTGGGAATAAATCTTTGTAAAACATTGGATCATAAAATCCATATGTAATAAATAAGCAAAATAAATATATATTCAAAAACATATACAATCTAAAATATTTTACAAACATAATACATATTTAATATTTATGTTTAAGAGGTCGTGTTTTTAAAAAAGGTTTTAAAGAGGACATATTATTTAAGCCAGGAGGTTTCTCTGCATTAAGTAAGAGAATCCATTTTTGTTCAGCAGCTTCTGTCCGAGTTTCTCTGTTACCACCTCTAATAGTATTATTAATAATTTGTAAGACTAAAAGCTTAAAAACATGTGAGGAATCTGTATGCATGACATGGGTAGCTAGTGTATTTGTTGCTTTCTTATTTCTAATGCCTCTGTTATGATCTAAAATTCTATCTTTAAATGACCTATTGGTTTTCCACACATAATATGCATGGCATACTTGACAAAAAGTAAAATAAATAACATTTTCAGTTTTACAGTCAGCATAATGATGTAAAGACATTTTAAAATGACAAGTAGGGTGTGTATAAAAAGCATGACTGTAAACATATTTTCAAGCAGAACAATTTCTACAAGAAAAGGTGCCTATCCTACTAGAAATAGGTCCTGTGAAGTGTGAGGATTTGTAATAAAGATGCTGTTTGAGAAATTTGTTATTTCTAAAAGAAAATGATGGAGTATTACCAAAAATATTCATAGAATTAGGAATGGCACTTAAAATGTTCCAGTGTTTCTTAGTAATGTTACAATAACTATAAATATCACTAGAATATTGTAGGGCCATTCTAAATCTGTCTAGGGAATGAATTAAAAGAGTTTGGCTAGCGTTTGTCGATCACTAGCAGTGTCAAAGAATGGTATGCATCTGGTGGATCTATATGTCCATGCTTCTTCAATAATATTATCTATTTCAGTTTCTAAATATCCTCTCTCTATAAAATCAGATTTAAGTCCTATGAGGGCTTTTTTAGCATCTAAATCATTGTTATGCAACCGTAACACCCTGAAAATTTGCCCTTTAAGAATATTTTTAGAAATATGTTTGGTATGGATAC
Source organism: Protopterus annectens (assembly GCF_019279795.1). Lineage (NCBI taxonomy): Eukaryota > Metazoa > Chordata > Ceratodontiformes > Protopteridae > Protopterus > Protopterus annectens. The sequence continues at coordinate 619,442,382 of NC_056751.1, read as the reverse complement.
TCCTTTTATGGAGAAGGGTGTTCTTCTTTATGGACTTCTTGTAAATGCTACTAGAAACATTATTAAGTTCTGATTTAGTAAGTAGCACATCAAGAAATTCAATCTATCAGAGTAATTATAAGTAAATTTGAGGAAGTGCGTAGTATTATGCATAAAAGTAACAAAATGATCCAACTCTAATAAGTCTCCCTTCCATAATAAAAAAAAATGCCATCCACAAAGCGCACATACCAAAGAATATTATCAAAATATTTGTTAATTGGTGTGAGAATATATGTGTGCTCCCAATGTGCTAGAACAAGGTCGGCGTATATATTGGCACAAGCTGTGCCCATCGCCATGCCAACCTTTTGTAAATATACATCATTTTCAAAAACAAAAATGTTATTTTCCAGCACAATTTGTAGAAGTTCACATATTAACATAACTTTGGTATTTGAGAAGCAATTATTAACAGTTAAAAATTCTCTTACCATATCAACACCTGTGTCATTAGGGATACATGTAAAAAGAGACTCAACATCTAGTGTAACAAAGATATAATCACTATCAATAGTTAACAGACGAGCATAAAGTCTCTCAAGAAATGACTTAGAATCTTTCAAAACAGTATGACAGGTATCTAAAACAATATGTAGATTATTCTCTAAAAAGATAGATAACGGCTCAGTGCACCAGCCATGGCCTACTACAATAGGTCTCATAGGTGGCACACTATAGTTCTTATGTATTTTAGGTAAATCATATATTGATGTAATTAATGGATGGGCCACATTAAAAAAATTAAACAAGTCTTCATCTATAAGTTCCATCATTAAGAGGTCAAATACCAAGAAAAACACTTTTTCCAAAATGCTATTGGCAATGGGCTTCAAGATGTATTGATAGGTATTGGTATCATTTAATAAAAGCATCATTTGTTTAATGTACATATCTTTATCTAAAACCACAATCCCTCCACCTTTATCAGCTGGCTTAATAACAACTGACTGTATATTCCTTAGTTCATTTAAAGCTAACATATCACTGTTAGTCATATTGTAAAACTTGCACTTAGTTCCTTCATTAAAAAGCTGTCTAAAATCAGTTTCACAGACATTAATAAATGACTGAACAACTGGATCAATGATTGGACTATATGTACTAGTTTTTGTATAAAGGCTTGTAGAATATGTACATTAAACAAATTATGCTTTTATTAAATGATACCAATACCTATCAATATATCTCGAAGAAAGAAGATCTTCTAGAAATTGTGCTGGAAAATAACATTTTTGTTTTTGAAAATGATGTATATTTACAAAAGGTTGGCGTGGCGATGAGCACAGCTTGTGCCAATACATACGCCAACCTTGTTCTAGCACATTGGGAGCACACACATATTCTCACACCTATTAACAAATATTTTGATAATATTCTTTGTTATGTGCGCTTTGTGGATGACATTTTTTTTATTATGGAAGGGAGACATTAGAGTTGGATCATTTTGTTACTTTTATACATAATACTACGCAGTTCCTCAAATTTACATATAATTACTCGTGAGTGTCAGATTGAATTTCTTGATGTGCTACTTACTAAATCAGAACTTAATAATGTTTCTAGTAGCATTTACAAGAAACCCATAAAGATGAACACCCTTCTCCATAAAAGGAGTATGCATCCCAAACATATTTCTAAAAATATGCTTAAAGGGCAAATTTTCAGGGTGTTATGGTTGCATAACAATGATTTAGATGCTAAAAAAGCCCTCACAGGACTTGAATCAGATTTTATAGAGAGAGGATATTTAGAAACTGAAATAGATAATATTATTGAAGAAGCATGGACATATAGATCCACCAGATGCAAACCAATCTTTGACACAGCTACTGATCGACAAATGCTAGCCAAACCCTTAATTCATTCCCTAGACAGATTTAGAGTGGCCCTACAATATTTTAGTGATATTGATATTTACTGTAACATTATTAAAAACCACTGGAACATTTTAAGTGGCATTCCTAATTCTGTGAATATTTTTGGCAATACTCTATCATTTTCTTTTAGAAATAACAAATCACTCAAACAGCATCTTTGTTACAAATCCTCACACTTCACAGGACCTATTTCTAGTAGGATAGGCACCTTCTCTTGTAGAAATTGTTCTGCTTGTAAGTATGTTTACAGTCATGCTGTTTATATACACCCTACTTGTCATTTTAAAATTTCTTTACATCATTATGCTGACTGTAAAACTGAAAATGTTATTTATTTTACTTTTTGTCAAGTATGCCATGCATATTATGTGGGGAAAACCAATAGGTCATTTAAAGATGGACTCTTAGATCATAACAGAGACATTAGAAATAAGAAAGCAACTAATACACTAGCTACCCATGTCATGCATACAGATTCCTTACGTTTTTATTAGAGGTGGTAACAGAGAAAATCAGACAGAAGCTGCTGAACAAAAATGGATTTTCTTACTTAATGCAGAAGAACCTCCTGGCTTAAATAATATGTCCTCTTTAAAACCTTTTTTAAAAACACGACCTCTTAAACATAAATAATAAACATGTATTATGTCTGTAAAATATTTTAGATTTTATATGTTTTTAAATATATATTTATTTTGCTTATTTATTACATATGGATTTTATGATCCAATGTTTTGCAAAGTTTTATTCCCAGCTGCTTTTGATGTGTATTTATTTCTTTAAATGCCTAATTATATCATTATAGGCTTACAAATGCCCTAGGGCAGATAGCCTAGTATGAACCTATGAACCTATAAACCTCGAAAAAGGGCATAGTAAAATTCATTTAAATTGGTGGCGAAAGCCAAACACACTCTGGCTAGGCTTACAAATGCCCTAGGGCAGATAGCCTAGTATGAACCTATGAACCTATGAACCTATGAACATGATTTATGTATGGTACTATATAAGCAAATGTTTTTAGGTTTACTATTGTCTGATGAAGTGGCCTGTGAGTCATGAAAGTGCTTACCTTATTTTTATTTTGTTTTTTGTTATATATTAAAGTTTCTGCTTTGTAGGTTATATGCAGAATAGAAGGATGTTGTTTGTACCATGGTAACTATAAGAACAAACTCTAAGGCCATTAAATCCAGGGTATGTTATATTACTGTGACATGGTTGTCTATTCAGTCTCTAGGGTTCTTAAGGACTCTGATGAAAAGCATTGCAATCAACTACACAGATCCTTCTGATGTATTTGTTTCTACATGAAAGTCACTGTTTTCTAAGGTACAGTAGAATTCTCAGAGCACACAAGTTTCACACCTTCTGCATCACATCAGTGTGCCATAGCAAAACACAAACATATTGGCCATGTAGGGAAGTAGAAGGTAAAGCTTCCATAAATGACTTGTTGATAGATCCTATACTAAAATCTTAATCTGAAGATCTCATGATAGCTAATGACTGATTCACTGGTACATTTGACATCTTAGTTAAATCTACCGAACAGGTTCTTGGCACATACTGCTGCTTCTCTATGATATTCAGCAAAATCTTTTGATTCAACCTATACAGCTGCAAATCATCATTTTTGAACTACATAGGGTCTCTTGGATCTGACGATGACCTACAAACATTATCAGATTAGATAAATTCTACACAAACTTGAGTTGTAATGCCATTTCACCCCTTCTCCTTTCTTTAACTATAACAAATTTATAGCACATCAGTAATAAAACTGATGTTGTTTAGCTGCCTTTTCCTTAAAAGTTCTGATGTTTTAATTCTGCTTTCTGGAACTAACAATAAAGAATGAGACATTTGATATTTGTCTTATTTTCAATAAGAATTGTGAAGGGGACAATTTTATGGATTTTAGGGGAATGTTTTTTAGCCTATCAATGTTAAATGAAAATACATCTGATCTGATGTATCTTACTTTTTCAGAATATTCTTCATAGTCTAGAACAAGGATTCAGCTTGACAATCAGTTGCGAAAATATTGTTGTTAGTATAGCATTCTTGAAAATTTCTAAATTCTTGGTGCAAAAACTGGGGACTGTTATATGACATCATCTATTCTACTGTTCATTGTCTTGCAAATTTTGATTTAAAGTGTGTTAATTACTGATATAGTAGTTGTTGAGTATTAAGAGTAATGTCAACCCAAAAAAAAAAAGCTAAGATTATTATGCTGAAACAATTAAATCTCTACCTTCAATCATAGAAATGTTGGTTTTCACTGAGGTACTGGTTCCTCCTTTTATTCAGAATTTCTCTGTATGCCACAAAGAATACGATTTTGCATGCCCTGCTCTATCATATTGGCCACCATAATATATCTGGCTGAATCTTTGCATCTAGACATTTTGTTTTATAACTGGTAAGCTTACAGTAATATTTGGCTCCTCAAGTATGATGAAATGCTGACATTATCTGCTTTGAATAAGAGACCCTGTATATATCGAACAGTTCCTCTCTCAAATTGCTATATAGTTTGATTAATGGATGAAGCTCCTTAACATCATCTAGACATCCTGACATTATGGCACTTCCTTATAGCTGTGTTTCTTTCTCATCCCTGAGCTTCCTTCAGTTCCTGCAGTTTCTCAGATGTCATTGGTATTCAAATCAAGATCCATAAATGTTCCAGATAATCTTCTAGAAAAACCTTCCTTGTTCTTATTCAAATAACTTCTACTAATCATGTCAGCAATATATATAATCACAAATGTTTTAAAGAGTTAGTACATTTTTTTGCACTGTATCAGGTGTTTTTTGCATCTCTTTAAATACTTTCTTAGGGTTTGTGAGCTGTCTAAATCTTTAGTTTATTTCCCATCACAATCCTGAAATTTCTTGCAACTAAAGACAATATATACCATGCCCTTCTCAAACTGTTCACACCTGTTCTGCAATGGCTTTTGATGCACATGCAGTTTGTTTGCCTTTTTTAGTAACACTTGCTACTAGCCTTGCATGGCTTGCATCCACTTACAGTGTCAATAGAAAGGCTGCATCATAATAGATAAATGTAGGTTCAGGTGTTACCATTTTCTAATAGTTAAAAGCTACTAGTTTCCTCCTCTGACCAACTCCAAACCTTCCTCAAGCAGTTTTCTTGAGGTACTGTTATATCTGGCAAGTAACACATAAATGAGACAAGGGATTGTATCATCTCCAACAATCACATCAATAAGCACTTTTCTGTTAATGTTTGTACATTTACAATAGCATTTATTAACAAGGCAAGCATTTGCATACATTTAAGCTCATCCACTTTTTTTTTCCTGACTGATATAGGCATTCTATGGAATAGGGTTCCTATCACAAAATCGAATGTTGTCAACGCCCAACACCGGAAGGCCGAACTTGGTAGTTCGAAAGTTGAGAATGTCAAAGCCGCGGAAACCCGAAATGTTTCCCAGGGAAGAATTCAGTTGGCCATTTCTGCGGCTTCAGCATTTTCGGACTGGGTCAAGGTAAGTGTACGAATGGGTAGTGATGGACTTTAGGGTTAGGGTGCGGGTCAGGTAAGTGTGCGATAGTGATGGACTTTAGGGTTAGGGTGTGGGTCAGGTAAGTGTGCGGTAGTGATGGACTTTAGGGTTAGGGTGCGGGTCAGGTAAGTGTGCAGTAGTGATGGACTTTAGGGTTAGGGCTGGGTTAAGGATAGTGCATAGATAGTGGTGTATGTTAGGTTTAGTGTAGGTTTTGAAGGTGTTTTTTGTGACTGTGTTATGTGGGTTAGGGCTGGGTTAAGGATAGTGCATAGATAGTGGTGTATGTTAGGTTTAGTGTAGGTTTTGAAGGTGCTTGGTGTGACTGTGTTATGTGTGTGTTTTTCGGAACAGCGAATATTTTCCCTGGGAAAAAATTTGCTGTTTTGAAGTGTCGATGTTATCCGAATGTGATCTACCAAATTTGAACTTATGGTGTTCAACATTTTGGCAGTTCGATTTCGTGATATAGACCCTATGGAGTATGCATCATAGGTAAAATTTCTGGAAATAACTTGCTTTTTCTTTCAGGCAACTTAGATCCTCAAACTGATCACAACAACTTTCTAAACCATTTATTTTTGACACTGAATTTTGCACTTAATGCTTCTGCAATTGCAGTTAGACACTTAATACCAACTAAATTTTTCTAGTCTCTCTTTTCTGCAAATGTTTTATACACACACACACACACACACACACAAACATATATAAACTTTGACAATTCTTTTATTGGATTTATTTGTTTAAAGTTTGAATCAGACAGTTTCTGTACTATGTATTTCATAGTAATGCTCACATGTAATCCCACAATGCCTTGTTTATTCTGGTTGCCTTGTGAATATGTGATCCATCCACTGTCACAATATCACTGAACTACATCACAGACATAATACTTATGCTTAAGTTCCCATCTCTTTGACCTATGCACAGTCTAACTGTAAACTGTGTCTTCATTCCCTGCCTTCATTTTCCAGCTGCTTTGCTGAGTCATCTTAATCACACCCAAAAACTCACATGCATCTTTACCTACTATACTGGGTTGCTGTCACTGAATTTGTAGAGATGTGGCTTGAAATAGCTGCTTGAATACTTAATTGTTTATGTATTTATTTATTTATTGCTTGATTGATTTACTTAAATGTGTTTACTGTGGTAGAACACTAGTCAAACAATGACCAATTACAGGCTCAGCCAGAGTTACATCATAATGTAACAAAACAATATACAGTATGCAAATAGTGTGTTTTTTTACATTTATAAGTAAACAAAATCTGTGAAACAATATATGCGTGCAAAATCAAACAAATCAAATATATGTGCAATTACATACGTTGAATAAAAAAGGGAGAATAGACTTAAAGCAGGAGTAGAAGTGGTGAACATATGGCAGTAGTAACAAGGTAAGAAAAGTTGATACAGACTAGTAATATGAAAAAGGGGACTAGATGATGCATACTAGTTTTAGATTAGTAGTTTGGCAAGATGAATCACTGTTTAGGATGAGTGAATTAATCAGGTGGATCAAGTATGTGTGAGGTAAAGGCACTACGCAGCTGGAGATATCAGTTTAGGTGACATGTCATTTAGATGGACAGATGCATTTAAATTGTTTTAGTAGAAATTGTTTAAATTGTGGCCTGAAAGGGGGAAGTTTGTGTGAACAGACAAATCAGTAGGATGTGACTGCCATTGCTTTGGGATCAATACAGAAAAGCAGTGTCTAGAAGAGTACAGTCTGAAAGACGTGGTTTGAAGGGAAGGACTAGCTCTGGCTTGGGTTCATGGCTTATAGGTTTGAGTGCAATACAAAAACTGGAAGAGGGAGAGGGTGTCAAGTTTGAGTATTTTGATGAGTTTAAAAACCAATAAGTAGATTTGAACAGGCCTGTGCTGGGAGCTACTTAGCCTTTGAAAGAGTACAGCAGTGGTTTTCACTCAATGGTGAGTTTGAAATTAATTGGTATATTTTATTGCAGAGTGTCTGAAGTGTGACAGTGTTTTTGCTAGAGGCAGATGCAAACAAAAAAAGTGAGATAATTAAGGGGGATGCCTTTTTTATAACTACTCTTGTTGAATGTGAGAGGAACTGAGATATTTAGTGAGTAAACTGTTCATCTTGACTGTCAAATTTTCTGTGTGCTCATGAAGTTTAGTCATTGGTCTAACCGAATCCCCAGATATCTGAATGAGGTGCTGGTTTGTATATGACTGTTATCATACTCAAGAATATGAAATGACTGAGAGTATTTTCATTTTCTTTTATGGGTGCCAAACAACATGGTCTTTGTTCTTTTGGCATTGAGCAGTAGTTTCCTGGAGTTTAGACAGTGCAGATGCTGGAGACAATTTTATTGAAGTTGAGTTTAAGTTGTATGACATGAGGGATTAAATCTATCAATGACTATATTATCTGCATAAAGGATCGCTAGCAAATGGATCAGTTCTATTTGAAGTCTGCTGATGAAGATTGCGAGCATAAGTGGGTCTAGAATAAAGCCCTGTGGTACTACAGAATGAATGAGGGAACTGGTGGTAAGGGTAGGTCCTATTTTTACTGGGAATGAACAATTGGATGGAAAGTCTTTGAATCATGTAGTGGCATCAGAGTTGATCACAATGTTTTGCAGGTGGATAAGTAGAATTGGGTAGCTGACAATATCAAAGCATGAGTTAAGTCAGTGAACAGAGCTCCAGTAAAATTTCTTTTATGCATATAAGTTAAGATGTTATCAGTCAGGGTACATAGAGCAGTCATTGTGCTCCTACCAGTCCAGAATCCATGGTGTGTGATGGCAAGCAGGTAGTATTTTTGTAGGTAAGTGGTAAGTTAGTTATATAGGAAATATTCTAGAATTTTACCAAGGATGAGTGGGATGGGGACAGTGTAGAAATCACAGCAAGAAGAGAGCTTGGTTTCTTTTGGTATTTGACTGACAAAAGAGGATTTCCAAATATTTTGCATAATATTAATGGCAATGCAAAGGTTGTAAATTTGCTTAAAATATATATGTGGTGATGACATTTCTCCAGTAGGACAAGAAACAAGGGCAGACACATTCACATCTAGTTGGTGAGTACATAGCAATCTGTTCAAGTAGGAGTAGCATTTGCTTAGTAGTGATTTTGGTGAAGAAAAAAGTTGAAATGAACTTAGGGTTGTTAAGCTGTCTTTGTTAGGTGATTACATTAGGAGAAGCTGGGGATGTGGGAAGGCTTGGGAATTCTCTGTAGAAGTCAGAAGTTGTGAGATTATGAGATTGACACGGTATATATGCTAAACTGGATAATTCATTCAGTGTGGATCTTCCTGTTAGTTTTTTGACTTATTGACAAAAATGTTTAGGTGAGTGAAGAAGGTGGGTTTGTTTAAATTTTAGATGTTTCATTTTCAGTCTACAGGTGGCCCTTTTGGTCAAGTTCCTCAAAGTTTTAAAATGTCAAGACTGTTGGGAGTAATGTATTGTTTCCACATTTTCCAAGTTTCATTGTGTAATTTCAGTAGGGATTTAAGCTATTTGGAATCTCTTAAATTTGGTGTTTTTTCAGCAGCTTTGAGATCACTAGCAGGTGAGTGACCAGAAGTAAGAGTAGTGAGCCTGTTGGCTTACTTGTATCAATGTTAGCATCAAAAAGGGAGAGTAAGGAGGGGCACTCAACAGTTGCAAGGTCTGAGTGCAAAATGGGGATTTTAATAGGTGTCTAAGGTCTGACAACTATTAGTCTGGGGATGTTGACTTGTAGATTTTGTAGACAGAATGTGATGGGGCAAAAATCACTAAATGTGATGTGCATGGGTAAATGGAGATAAAAGAGATATTGTTAGGTTGGGTTCTAATAATGAGGTCAAGAAGTGAGTGGTGATTAAATTTAGGGTTTGGTCTAGTAGGGATATCTACTCAATGGATTAGGCTGAGATCTGCAAGAAATTCAGTTAAATTATACTTTATTGGGGTTAGATGTTTTACATTAAAGGGACCCAGGATGATTATGCACTTATTTGGTTTAATGTGAGAAAGTATAGACAGGGATATATATATATATATATATATATATATATATATATATATATATATATATATATATATATATATATATATATATATATATATATATATACATATATATATTTACTTTGTGGAGAGAAGCAGGTAGGGGCAGATATACAATGGCCAGATATAGGGACTGTCAGAATATGACAGAAGTTTAGTTAGGAACCAGTTATAGACAGAGCCGATAATAATTCACTTGGGAAATAAGGGAGATGTTAACAGAGGATTTGTTACATAATGCTAACACCAGGTCTGGCACCTGGCTATGCATCAAATGGATAAGTATGCACAGAGAAGTAATGCTATATATGATTATGGTTATTCTTTAGCTGTGACTCTCTTATTGCAAGGAGATCATGGCAGAGTGACTTCAGAAAATAGCTTATGCTATCAGTCTTGTTTTGGATGGCAGTTCAAGCAGTGGATTAAGGAGCTGTTACCGAGTGTTTTCTGTAGTCCAGAGTTGGAGTCCTTCAGTTGTGTGACACTGAGTAAGTCACTAACTTGTCAGCACTTCCAGGTTGAGTCTGGAAAAGGTCAATGGAGATCAGTGCTCTACTGGCATTTATAAACACAAACAAAATAAATAAATAATGCTTTTACTATTAAGAAGTGCACATGCAGAGAACCTGACTTTGTAGTCTGTGTGGGCTTGTGAAGTTGATGTTTAGTGCTGATACCATTGATGCATTCAGGAAAATAATAGAAATGCAAGAAGTTGATGTAAATTGGTGAAAATATATAGTGCTGCCAAAGGTATAATGTTGTCAGACTACTGGTATGTGGGATGGGAAGAATGGCTGTTTTAGAATGTAGCATATGGGATTAAATATTACACTAAGACTTAGGCAGAAAATGTTAGAGTAGTAGATCAACAGATGATGTTCAGAGGTATGAGGATGTGCTTTGACTTGAGTTTGAGTATCCTGAATGGAGTACAAAAGTTGGAATAATATCTAAGTTAAGGGTAGGCGTTTCTTTAAATGTGTTGTGTGGCTTTAAGAGGATGGTCAGATAAGGAAAATTGCTGGTGTAGTACAGAAAGGTTAACTTTGAGGATCCCGGCTAGTGATTTGGGAGTGGGAGGGGAGCAAAGCAGGACACACAAGCCACTCTTGTGGACATCAGTCAGTCTGTACCTGCTTACTTGAGCTGCAAGGTTTGCCCCTACTTGTGAAGGATTTTGAGGTAAGTGTATAAAAGAAGAAGTAATACACAAGTATGTTCACTTAAAATAAAAAGTGGGAGAAGTGACAGATTGGCTACCCAGTACTGATGGCTATTATAACCTCAGGGAAGCAGTGCCTTTTGACCACAACTGGAAGTTATTAGTGTGTTGTTTCTGTCAGTAACAGTCATGATCTCTATGGCAGCCAAAACAATGGACTGTGGCTTTTTTGAACAGTCCTTTTTTTAAGACTACATAAACAAACAGCACACGACAAAAATACAGGTAAATCTTTTCACATTACATGCCTTATTTTAGCTACCAGGAGTTCTGGAAAGCAGATGTATAAATCTCAGCAAAAGCAATTTGTGGGTTTCAGTTTTGCACAGAATGAAACCCATGCCTGTAGATTTATTTAACTTGCAGTTTACAGACAGCATTCTGAAAGCTGGTTCAGACATTATATTACAATCTGCTCTACTGTCAAGATTAACCATAACAAGTCTGATATTCTTCCATGTTTTACTCTAGTCAGATTCCTCGAGAAATCTTCTGGCACTCATTTTCAGTGTTAATATATTTTGTCAAAAACAATCTTTTACTCTCTCTGCTGTTACCTTTCACAGTATCTGCAAACCTCATTTCTGCCATACTTGCAAGAATTTCTGTCATCTGATTTGTCTCCAAGGCATTCATTTGTAGCTTCTTAACTTTTAAAATATTCTCATATAGTGGTCAATAGCACTACAGCTTCTATAGACTTGATTCTCTCTTTTTTTGCCTTCTCTCAGTCTAATTTTGCCAAATCAGAAGACTAGCTAGTTCAACCAGTGCCATGTGATGGTACCACAAACTTGCTCCCCACCCCCTCATCTGTTCAAGTGAAGAACAAAAATAAATAAATAATTAGTAGTTCTGCGGGATGCCAAATGACTGGCTTCTTGCAAATAGTACCTATTGTATGCCCCTCTTCCTCCAGCTCTTTAGCTCTTCAAGTGAAGAGCAAAAAAAAAAAAAAGGCCTGATACACAATATGCCCCAGTCCCTCCTGTAACAGCCAATCAGATCTCATTTATGCCGCTTACTCCAACCCTCCACTTTTCATTATTTTAGTAAAACAAAAATGAAAGAAAATCTTTATTAAGTAAAAATACTGCTAGTACTGGATCTGAAGAAAGAATGCCACAACCTTATTTTAACGAGTTTTCATCCAATTTAATGACCATGAACTTCATCAGAAATGCCATCCATACGCTTTCCATCATTTAAATGAGTTAATCTGTCTCATGTGATCAAATAGACCAATAGAATACGTGAAACACTTAATGTGTTCCTTTAAACAATAAAAAGAAAAAAAACACAGTAGTAATTATAAAATGTTGCACTAAAAACATCACTGTTTAAATATGTAAATTACAATAAACAATGAATCTTATATAAAAAAATGTATATGTATATATTATAGTCTTTGTGCTTCTAAAAAGCACTTTATATTTATCATGTCATTCAATCCAGGAAGCTGGTACTTTTAGAATGTAAAGAGATTCTTTAGCAGATTTCATTTAATGAAATCTGCTAAAGAATCTCTTTACATTCTAAAAGTACTTTGAAGTTTCCTGTAAATGTGTCATCATTAACTTTATCTAAAACAAAAAAGGAAAACTTTTTGTAACTAGAACAAGTAGTAGCATGTTTAGCTAAAGCATTTGTCATGTCTTTTTTGAGTGTAGCTAGAGTGTGTTCATATATACGCCTATTATGCGCTCTTGTAGTTTTCCCTATGTAAAAATGTTCACATGAAACACACATAGCTACATAAACCACATTCTTGGTCTTACAAGTGTAGTGTCCCTTACACTGAATTGTCTTGTTTATATGCTTAAACAACACTGTGCTGGTACCTGAGATGTACCTACATTGTTTGCATGTTCCACAGGGAAACATACCCAAATTGAAACTAGTGTGAACATCAGTACGATCATGAGTGCTTCTCTCTAAAATGGTCTTCATGTTAACTGTCTTTTTGTACGTGAAGAGGGGAAAATTGCCCACAATTTACACAAATCAGTATTACCTAACATTACTTTCCAGTTGTTCCAATTGATGTTTCTAATGAAAACCATCTCAGTAGTGATATGTAAGTGATAAGTAGTTTCCTATTCCCATCACTACTGGATAATATGTGATACCATAAAAGTCTTGAGAGGTAATGCAAGCCCATAGTATGGTTAGTTTTCATTTTTTCACTGTGTATTGCTATTTTAAGTAAGATCACTCACATCTTGTTCTGGTAAAGAAAAATGCAGAAAACCATATTCACTAAATTCGGACAAACCACATCTGGAAGAATAGAAATGCTTGTTTTTTACCAAAATGGCCTAAAACTTTTCCTTTTTAAAGATGCAAGGTCCTCAGTAGTGCTATTTAAAAACAGTATGAGTACAGTAGTGTTGCAATATGATAAATAGATTTTTGTGACAGGCATGATTATCATATAAGGAGTGCCATTGTATTTAGGGTATCATTTAGTCTAACTTTTTTCAGTGAACTGTTGGGTGTTTCATGGACTTTTTCAATGTTTTTGTATGCTCAACAAACAATCACTAACTGGTCAAAGCTGTTTTACTGCAATTAGCAAGTTGAAATAAATCTGTAAAACTTTGGTTTTCTTTGTGTGTGTGTGTGTGTGTGTGTGTGTGTGTGTGTGTGTGTGTGTGTGTGTGTGTGTGTGTGTGTGTAACGGCTATATTTCTTATGCAGGCAACATCCTGTACCTTTTTCCTATAAGGTCTCTAGACCTTGCAAAAATGCTTAGTTTAAAATGCTTTGAAAGCTTATTTCAGCTGACTAGCCCAAATTGAATGGACTGACTGAATAGATGTCACATTTAAGACAGAATACTCTTTCGATAGTAAAACATAATAAAATTAATCTAGTTTTAATGAATTGTCACAGATCTAGTTTAAGTTAGTCTGTCAATGATGAGCTATATATTTCTGCTTGCTGCTCAGTGAACATAAGCCAACTTGTGATCACAAGGAGGCAGGTAAAGCAAGAGAGATACTACTCATTTAAAAATGCAGAATTAGATAAAAACGGTAAGTTAACATACATGCATATGACATTTCTTATTTTTAAAGATCTTAAACTGAGGATCAACTTTGATTAAATGGTTAAGAATGCAGTGTAACATCTCTTACATATGGTGCAATTGTTTTATTTTTCATAGCTCTGCATAAACCAAGCTTGATTACAGATCCATTTGCAAATTAGCATAAAGAAGAAATAATAATAAGCAATTCATGTAGGACTTGGATTTGATCAGTTTTTGTGATGGCCCATTTATATTTAAATATAATACATTACATTGGTTTCAGATCTCCATTTCTTGCTCTCCTTTTATGCATTCATTATATAACTTAATATGTACCTGTACATTTTGTCTGCAGTACTGGCACTTGTTTGTCTATATGATGACTGCAATGCAAATGTAATGTTTGTACTGTGCAAACTGTATGCATGAATGCGTGCTATTGAACATAATTTACTTAGTAGTTTATTACTGACTCCAACTTATCTTATATTTGTGTATTCAGATAATAACCAAAGTAGAACCATGCCATTTAGGCTCCTGATTAAATTTTAGCACAATAAAATGTGTGCATTGATGAAAAAAACACTATTGATACTAGAAATTATAACCACTAAAACAGATATCTAATTCCAATTTCATAACATCACATGACAGAAAACTAAGGCAATAGGTTATCTTCTCACATGGTTTCTTAATAATTAACAAATGTTTCTTCCAAAATGTATTCAACTATCATGATATATATAGTATCGTTTATTTTATCCATAATATATTACTGTTTTTGCAAAGCCTGTTAGGAGCAGCAGTCACTCAATTGTCAAACATGAGTTGTAGCTGAACGATTTTTTGATGCAGTAATCCAACTGAATGATAAAGACCTTTCTTGATGTCTTACAAAAATAAAGTAACAAGATGTCTGGCAAGGAATTATGCATGCAGAGTACTTAATAATTTCCTTTGATAACACAGCATTCTGCCTTATTGTTGCACACTTCAAAAATGAAAATGGGTTGGCATGCTGTTTTCACTCACTTTCCTTATTCAGGTTATGTTTCTATAACCTAACATTCTGGTATTCCAACATTAAACTAAGGTATTCCAGATGCAAAGCACTGGTGTAGTTAGTATGCAAAGCAGGAGCCTGTAATAACAGAAACAGCACAATCAGATGTTTGCATGGTTAATTATGATGTTTCTCTCACAAGATCCCAGGACAGGGTAAAGTGTCTTGCTCACCCATGATGCAAGGCCTCACACTTTATCCTTACTTTATAGTTACAGAGCTGAAATGCCCTGAAGAATAGATATCAGGCTACTTATATCACCTTATCGCTTTGAATTACCTAGTGTCACATGAAGGTTTATGTCTTTTACCACTACAGCAAATAAAAAAAAAGACAAACATATGTCAGCAAGAGTTCAAGAGATCATGTTGTGACAAGCAAATAAATGCAAATGACCCTTTAAGCAGTAAAGGTAAAATTCAAAATATTGCACAATTGGGATTAAGGCATGTCTTACATTGCTTATTCAGAATCTGAGCTGGCATGGGAAAAAAAGTGCATCTTTAATAAATTAAAATAAAATGTAGGGTCTTTAAAGGCCTGAATCATCTTGCTGGGAAAAGGAGAGCATTACCAAGTTACTATAACTCTTTAAATATAACATGCATACTTGCAATAAGAAAGGACGCCTATCTGTGGCAGAGCTCAATAATCTAAGAAGACACACACACAACAACTTTTGTTGTTAATACGTAAGGCCATTTAAAAATCTAAGCTATATTGCCAGGTAAGAAGTTAAAATGTTACCACTACTGCAAATGGCAATATTTTCCATTACAAAATTCATACGCCATGAGATCATCCCCAGAATGTAGTCTATACTATTTGTGGTGGCCCAGCTGACATTCCTTAATCCCATTCAATTTACAGTTCCTACACAAACAAAATCATCACATACTTCATTACTGGTTAGTGTCCACCCAATGACAAATCTCCAATGATAATGAGGGTGTTTCATACAAGCAAGCAGAAAGGGAAATGCAAGTCACTGGATTCCAAACCTCTGCTATTTTTAGATCACTGTTTCTGGCTACTTATTTTTTTTTTATCTGTTCTCATTTCCCATTTCTAGGGAAAAAATCAGTATTGAAAGATCGTTAAGAATGACTAAATTTTGTTACATTACTATTTAGAAGTCTAATGGCAGCATACACTGGAGGAGTTAGAATAGTTTGTGGACCCTCTTCAGCTGCAGTTAACACCACTAGGCAAGGGTATAAATAATTTATCAACATCTGTCTATCTATCTATCCATCTATCTGTATATATGATAGCATATTTGTTATATAGTCATTTTGTCAACATCTGTTTAGTGGACATAATTGGAGTAAACAGATGGCTGATAGGTGATGGCAGGTGTGTGAGATTGGATGATTCCTGGGTTTGGAGAAAATGCCTTTTCATCATGAACTGTACGATTGCAGACTCAGTATATTTAATTAGTGGGTATGTGGGGGTCACGGGGGGGGGGGGGCTTGCACCAGCAAAACACAATCTTTTAATTTTTTATTCCGCTTTTTATTTTGTATGCACCAGGGTTGTTGTTTGGTGCATGTGTTGTAGCATGTTGACATGTGCAGTGTTGATGGGTTTTATGTCGATATTGTACACATCGACATTTGGGTCATTCAGTATATTTAATTAGACACAGACACACACACACACACACACACACACACACACACACACATATATATATGTGTGTGTGTGTGTGTGTGTGTGTGTGTGTGTGTGTGTGTGTGTGTGTGTGTGTGTGTGTGTGTGTGTGTGTGTGTGTGTGTGTGTGTGTGTGTGTGTGTATTGTTAACTAAATTATGTCAGCACAGTAGGGTTGTCCACCAACAACTACTTCTGTAAGTTCTTTCAAGTTCATGTTCATTACTTCTATAATGGTGTCTATCCATCGCAACTTCTGCAAATCATTCTTTTTGCCTTCAGTATTTCCCATTATCATTGTCTTCGCTAGTGAATTCTGTCTTGGCATTATGTGTCTGAAGAAGGTGAGTTTTAGTTTTGACTTAAATCCAACCAGTGAAAACGCACACACAAATAAATAAATCAGTCACTCCAGACTAAACTACTGATGATTTGATCTTCTTGCAGTTCATGGAAGTCACAAATGGGTAGATAGATAGATAGATAGATAGATAGATAGATAGATAGATAGACAAACAGACAGATAGATAGATAGATAGATAGATAGATAGATAGATAGATAGATAGATAGATAGACAGACAGACAGACAGATAGATAGATAGATAGATAGATAGATAGATAGATAGATAGATAGATAGATAGGTAGA
The DNA here is from genome assembly GCF_019279795.1 of Protopterus annectens. Taxonomy (NCBI): domain Eukaryota; kingdom Metazoa; phylum Chordata; order Ceratodontiformes; family Protopteridae; genus Protopterus; species Protopterus annectens. Next base: position 619,425,236 of record NC_056751.1, on the reverse strand, counting down.
TAGATAGATAGAGATATGATTATGCCATGAAAAGTAGAAAACTCAAAAAACAAAAGAATCACAAATGGTAGAAGAAAAAAGAGAGAATCACAAAGCACTGAATGACTCATAAGAGTGAATCACAAAGCCCTGAATACATCTCTCCTACTAATACAAGCCCTATAGACCTAACCCCAGACACAAAACCAAGATCAAGGGTAACCTTGGCAGTGGTACTGTTAGAGAAAGTGTTTCTAGTAATGTAATGTGTAGAGTTAATGTTAGGGGCTGGGGTAGGGAGAGGTTTACATGTAGGGTAAGCACATTTGAGTAAAATGGCGTTTTAAGGAGACAACTTTGTGATAAATAATCAAAAAGCCAAAACTCTGAAGTCCGTTTTATAAAGCAATGAGAGAAAGTGTTTTTAGTAATGTAATGTGTAGAGTTAATGTTAGGGGCTGGGGTAGGGAGAGGTTTACATGTAGGGTAAGCACATTTGAGTAAAATGGCATTAAGGGGACAGCTTTGTGATAAATAATCAAAAAGCCAAAACTCTGAAGTCCGTTTTATAAAGCAATGTAGTTTTAAAAATGGACTAATTAAAGTGCAAAAACAGTGTTTTTGCAGGGAGTTAAAAGAAGTGAGGCTAAGCAATGCAATCTCATTGATAACAACTAAATGAGTAGTAAGCACAAAGGCACTGGAAAAGTCAATAAAGATTGCTGTTGTGCGAGTTCTTGCACTCACTGAGCTGGAAATTTTATCTGTCAGTGTGTAAAGTGTAGTGCTTGTCCCATGATGTTTTCACTAACTCATGTTGATGACTGGTGAGAAGACCACATGTTTTAATATGCACTTGCAGATGGGAGGCCATTACTTTTTTAGAATTTTGAAAAAGATGTTGCAGAAGAGCTGCACATCTATAAGAATCAGAATAAGGACTTCTTTGGGAAATGTGATGCTATTGGTAATTTTCTGGAAGTCTAGAAATGTATCCGTAGAGATTGCTCATTGATGACATACTGTACTGGAACTATAATAAAACATTGAAAGCTTTTTAAAGTTCAGAAAGTGATCATCTTCTCCAGCCCTTCCAGAGCTAGAAATATCTTATCAAGCATTAATAAATGGCTGTCAATTAAGTGCTTTAAATTGAAATTCAGTTTTAAAGCTGAATATATCCTGTGCAGGAATAGTAGGCTCAGTCTAGTGATCACTAGTTCATAGGTTCATAGGTTGGTACTAGGCTATCAGCCCTAGAGCCTATACATGCCTAGCCATAACAATTCCCTGGATATTTCTTCCCACAATATTGACTTCCCTGGACCCCTGTCTAGAAGGGTGACTGATGTGACCCCAGAGTGAATTTCCTATCTCCCATCCAATCGTCGAGGTTCCTTTTGAAGAGGGCCAAGGAGGCGCTCTGCTTGACATGTATGGGCAGTCTATTCCAGAGTCTGGGGAGTCTCTGGGTCTGGAACCTATCCTCCAGCATGTTTTGTTCATTGTGATGACAAGGTTTAGATCCCTAGAGCATGTGGCTCTGAGGGATTGGGATTTCTTTAAGTGGAGCATGCCCAATAGCTCAGGGTTTGATATGGCCTTGTATGTTAAGCAGAGATCGCCTCTGAGTAGACAATATGCCACAGAGTATAGTTGGAGGTTTTTTAGACGGTCAGCATAGGGCATCTGCTTTAGGCCTGTGATTCTTTTAGTAAGGTATTTCTGCAGCCTTTCCAGCTGTTGAGATGTCTTGTGAGGTACATACCAAATGGGGCATTGTACAATATAATGGGTCTAATGAGGGATGGGTACAGTGGGACAATGACCTCCTTTTTTCAGGATGAAAATCCCTTAGTGATGAGGTGTTCCACATAGAAGGATTTCCTGACAGTTGTGGTGATGTGGTTATCGAAGGTGAGACCACTGTCCACCTGTGTCCTCAAGTCTCTCATCACACTTTCAGTGTTTAGTGTACTGCCACCTATGTGGTAATTAATGGCTATATGGTTTTTCCCAAAGGGGATAACTATACATTTCTTGGCATTCAGGTTGAGCCCATGGCTCTGGCACCAAGCATCTGATTCTGTAAGGCCCTTTTGTAGAATATTCACATAATTTGGGGATTCAATAATGGCTCCCAGTTTACAGTCATCTGTGAACTTTGTTAGCCAGCGTCCCTTAGTGTTGGCCTGTACTTCAGAGAAGTAGATGCCAAACAAGAGCGGTCCCAGGACTGAACCCTGAGGAACTCCACTTGTCACTTGTCTGGAGCTGGATTTGGAGTCGGCTACTTTGGCAGCCTGGGTTCTGTCAGTAAGCCAGTTGGCAACCCATTGAGTGACATAGGGATTTATGCCCAGCTTATTAAGTTTACCTATGATTCAAGAGTGGGGGATGGTGTCGAAGGCCTTGGCGAGGTCCAGCTTGGCTATGTGGGCCAACGTAACCTTGTTCACAGCTCTGGAGACTTATTCGAAGAAGTCAATCAGGTACAGAAGACAAGATCAGCCCTTTACGAACCCAAACTGGGTGGAGTCCAGTGTTTGAAGGTTGCCAATGTCTTTGTTTTTAAGTTCATTGATAATGCTTTCCATGCCCTTGCAGATCAGGGTAATCAGAATGATGGGACAGTTATTCCCGGGATCCAAGGTGGACCCCCCCTTGTAGAGTGGGATAACTGCAGCTATGCGTCACTCAATGGGCATGAAGCCTTAGGTGAGGCTATGATTAAACATGACACTTAGGTGAGGTGCCAGTTCATTTTGTAGTTCATGTAGTACACAGCCCAAGATGTCATCTGGTCCCATAGATACTGTATCCTTGGGTCTATATCAGAACATCGAAGTATTAAAACTTCGAATGTTCTGATATCGAACACTATTCAGCGAATGCTAAGAATAGCAGTCAGAACATGAGGAGATTCAGTTTTTTTTTTTTTAAGAAAGGGAGAAAGGAGGAACAGAAGGAAAGAAACTAAGTGTGTTGGCCTTCTGAGATGTTCTCTCTGTGTTAAGTAGAATAAACTAATGACTCTAGACTGGGAGGATTGTCCCAGATCAAATTTATAGTAGGGATGGGCAACTGCAAAGCCACCAAGTATAGCAACAACACACCAACAGGGTGAGCAACAATACTAAAGCTATTAGCCTACACTCCTTTAGACAGTAAACACTACAGAAATGTTTATCACAACAGTGAGCCACAAAATGAAAGTTTTTAAACAGATGAAGGAGCAAGGAGACTCTACAGAATGCTTTTAACTGCAAACAAATCAGTTACCCATGCAGATTAGTTAATAGCAATAAAATACAGTAAAAGGTATGCAGCAGGCAATAAAAAGTGCTATATATAAATTTCTAGAAGCAATAACCAGTATCAATAAGCCAAAAATAGGATATTTATTGGTATATATCTCAGATCAGGGTTGTAATCAATGCCCCTCCTCCACTCGGCTCAGTGTAGATGAAGAGGCAGGGAAATGGAATAAACAATGTTCTGTAAATATAAATCACAGGTTGACCAACAATTTATTATAGGTGAGTAGGAAGGTAGAGGGGTAGCTATTCCTGAAGTTTGTTAATTTCTTTTCAGAAAGTTTTGGGGGTGCTGAAACAGAGCTTCCTGATACTTTATGACGTAAAATGTCCTGTCTCTTTAGCTAAGCATGTGTATTATTTTCTGATCAAAGAGTAATGTTCATAATACTCAGATTTGCTGGTATGTTTATCTATGCTCCAGGTGTTCTAACAATTTAATCAATTCCTGTGATAACCAAGACGTTCATTTCTCATTGTTTCTTTAAGTTTGTTTGGGTACTGTAAATCCTTTAGTGTCAGGAGAATGTGCAGGAAAAACAATTGACAGTGTTATAGTCTTCTTTATCCAATACTGGACATTAGTCTAGTTTTGCCAGTTCAGTCCAGACCAGGGTTGTCTTTCTTACTTTATGATATGATATGTTATTGTCTTATAGAGTATATGGCTTTGTTTTATTGGAGCTGAGAGGAAAGTACATTGTTTGATAAAAGCACATTGACACTGGAAAAATATACAGACTCAATGTCTGGATACATCTGGAAACACCCCAGACAGAAAGCTATAGGTAAGAGATCAGAGCACGGCATCATGATGCTGTCAAGTTTCACTTGTATCAACTGCCATAACATTATAGTAGATAGGCTGTTGGCCTCCTTTTCAAGGTAATGCTGAACTTCATCATTAATATGTTCCTCAAATAGTCACACCTCCAAAAATCTTATAAAAACGTGTTCTTTGTACAAAACATATCTTGTTAGTATATGAATAAATAGCAGTGCAGTTATACACTGTGTTTATGGAAGAGTGTGGTGGAATAAATATAGCATTTAATTATGCATCACTTGGGTAAGTGACCTGATCCAAAACACTATACTCATCTATGATTAGCATTTGGGCTTTATTTTCAGGCTAAAGATACAAGATTCTGTATGCAGAATAGTGTGACCCTGATTAGTGTTTTGTCTTATAGGTTCATAGGTTCATAGGTTGGTACTGGGCTATCTGCCTGAAGGCATATATTAGCCCAGCCATGTTTTGCGGTATTCACCTCCCCTTTAGTAGTTCCCTAGACCCTTGTACTAGCAGCTAGTACCCTTGGCCCCTATCTAGTAGTGCTGTTGGTGTGATCCCCGGTGTGAACTTTCTGTTACCCATCCACTCATCAAGGTTCCTCTTGAAGAGTGATAGTGAGGGGCTTTGTCTTATGTAGATCGGGACCCTGTTCCATAGTAAGGGAAGTCTCTGCAAAGGGAATCTATCCCTCCAGCATGTTCTGTTCATTGTTCTGTTGAGGTTTATATCCCTAGAGCATGTAGCTTGAGTAAATTTGGTTTTGCTAAGATGGAGCATGTTCAACAATTCTGGGTTGGACATGGCTCTATACGTTAGACAGAGATCGCCTCTGAGAAGGCGGTATGCAACAGAGAACAGTTTTAGCTTTTTCAGTTGTGCTGCATAGGGCAACTGTTTGATGCCAGTAATCCTCTTGGTTAGGTACCTCTGTGGTCTCTCCAGCTGCTGGAGATGTTTAGCCAGGTACATTCCAATTGGTGCATTGTACTCAATAATGGGTCTGTTGAGGGAAGCGTAGAGGGGCACCATTACATCCTTAGATCTTGATGTGAACCCTTTCCTGATCAGATGGGTCACATAGAAGGATTTTCTAACCACTTTGGCAACTTGGTTATCAAAGGAAAGCTGACTATCTACTTGGGTCCCTAGATCCCTTATTTCTTCTTCAGAATTCAGGGGATTACCTCCTATGTTATAGTTTGTGGGTACTCTGTTTTTTCCAAAGGAGATTACTACGCATTTTCTTGCATTTAGCTTGAGACCATGGCTTTGACACCATGCATCAGTCTCATTTAGGCCCTTCTGGAGGATCTCCATGTCGGCCGGAGACTCTATTATAGCACCCAGTTTGCAGTCGTCCGCAAACTTAGTCAGCCACAGCTCTTTCATGCTTGCCTGTACTTCTGAGAAGTATATGCCAAACAGGAGGGGCACTAGGACAGAGCCCTGAGGCACACCGCTCGTTACTGGTCTGGATTCGGACATAGATCCCACTACTCTTAGTTTATGGGATCTGTCTGAGAGCCAGTTTGCGATCCATCTTGTGACGTAAGGGTTTATGCCCAGGCTGGTGAGCTTATTAATAATACCTGAATGGGGAATAGTGTCAAATGCTTTAGCAAGGTTAAGGTAAGCCGTGTCTACCTCCTTTCCCTTATCTATAGCCTAAGTAACTGTCTCAAAGAAATCCACCAGGTTCAGGAGGCATGGTCTGCCCTTGACGAAGCCGAACTGTGTGGGATCCAGTGACAGGAGGTTCCCAATCTCTCCATTTATGAGTTCCATAATGATTCACTCCATAGCCTTATAGATCAGACTGGTCAGGCTTATTGGTCAGTAGTTCCCAGGGTCAGTTGTGGCCCCACCCTTGTGTAGCGGGACCACCGTTGCTGTGTGCCATTCCATGGGCACATATCCTGTGGAGAGGCTGAGACTGAACAGGGTATTAAGATGTGAGATGTATCCTGCTTACTTGTTCCATTTAGCTACCAAATACTTGAAACTATTTCTTAGGGCAGTGCAGTATACTATTAATGTAAGGCTTATGCTTTTTCTCTCAGTCTCTGTGTTATATATGGCATGATACACTGCTCTATCAATTTTTTGCTATAGTTCTATTTCTGCTGATGAACTAACACTAAATATCTATTATTAGGTATTATCTCTTCTCACGGCTCCCACTCTGAAAGGCTTGCACAGTTAGAAGGTCTGCATCCAGTTGGGAATTTAAAAATAAATAAATAAATAAAACAGACAGCCACACTAGTCTACCATCAATAACAAATTTAACTAAGGTTACTGCTTTTTTCTAAAGTCCTTCTGCTTAAACTGTTTAATTCAGCCATACTGGGTCAACAGCACCAAACTTCCCAGCCCTTAAATAAGGCTCCTAATGCTAAAAATGTCCACGTAAGTGTACTGTAAAGTTGCTGTCTGTGTTTAAAAGCAGGACATAGATTAGAATTTAAAGCAAGTACAAAAGCAAGAAAAAAGAAAAAAAGCCTTTTACTTTAATCACAGACTCTAAGGATTCCTCTGGTGTGGTTAAGCCCTGCTCCACTCACCCTCTGGGCTCACTTTGTGCCCCTCCATGCCCCCTTTTTCCACCCACCCCCAGTAGCTCTGAATTTATAACCCCACAGACACACCCCTCCTCCTCCTTCACCAACCATTAACAGGAATTCATTTATAACCCACCCCTACCACTATCTCCCCACCTACTATTACACCTAGGTTGCCTACCTACCAGGAGTATAGTCCTCCATTATGTCTCTAATACTTACAAGTCTTTTAAAATACCACCTCTACTCTACACTTTACCTTTACTAGTCACCCTTTATTCTCTCATCTATGAAACCCAATCCCGTATAGGATTCAACCATTCCAAATGCCTTGCTACCATCCCAATCATCCCAAACCATTCTGCCCATTCATCCATGTCAAACACCAACTCCTTTAACCCTGCTAACACCCACCCTGTTATACCCAGACATGTTAACACCAAAACTAAATACTACCAAAAACTGAAAAATAAGTTTCTAAATCTCATAGCTAGTTTGCCCCACACCCTTACTATTGATAGGGATATCCACCCCAACCCTGGGCCACCATCCCTAGACAACACCAATTCTAATCATAACAACCCAAACATGAGACAAAGCCTAAATAGACCTCCAAACTCACTACTGACCTGCTACTTAAACATTAGAAGCATCAACAATAAGGTCCACAACCTCCATGCCCTCCTGACAACCTACTCCTCCACCATACTTTGTCTCACCAAAACATGTTTAAAACGAGCTATGCCAGATAATGAAATTCTACTGCCAGGGTATAATATACTCAGGCTAGATCATACTACCTGGAAAGGGAGGAAGGTTGCTGTTCTCTATAAAACTACCCTAAATGTTACTCTAGACAACCTTCAACCACCTATATTTAACAAAGCAGAAATTATGATTTCCAAACTACAAATAAATAAAAACAAATTATAAATATAATATGTGTCTATATTCCCCCAGGTTATAACTCAGGGACCCTAGAAGACATACTCTACTGGCTATCCAATGCCTACCCCCAAGAGACCAATGTTCTAGGTGACCTCAATATAGATTGGAATACCTACACTGCAGACACCCCAACTACCCACATAAACCTACATGGTTTTACACAAATTATAACCTCTGGTACAAGGATCAGCAAGCCTAACAATAAAGAAAGTATCCTGGACTGGATATTAATTAATAGCCCCCACCACATGTACAAATCAGGTACTCTCCCTGAAGATCTAAATGACCAATTCTTAACGTATACTGTTAGGCATAAATTTGAATGTCCACATCTACCCACATATAAAACAATAAGAAATAATAAAAACTTCAACCTTAATAAATTCCTAGAAGAATTAAAATTATGCAATTGGTCAATTCTAAAACAACTACCACTAGATGAGGCAGTAACACACTTTAATAACACATTCCTGGCCATCCTTGGCAACCATGCACCTGCACGCTCTATTAGAATTAAAACAAAAGTTGCCCCCTGGCTCACTAAAGAAAGCAAACTAAAGATCATCCATAGAAATAATGCCTGGAACACCTGGAACACCTTCAAAGCCCCACAAGATCAACTCAAATTTTGACAATATAGGACTGATACAAAAAAAATCCATATTACTAAACAAAAAACTATTTCTGCCATCTACAGCAGAAACACCACAACAAGCCACAGAAGTTCTGGGAGGGTATTAACAAATTCCTCCACCCAGGGCAATCCACTACTCCAACCCCCTCAGCCCCTACCCAAACATTGCCAGAGTCCATTGCCAACACCTTCATCAGTTTCTTCACAGAAACCATCCAGTCCCTTTCTAACAAACTTAAACCCACTTGTCCTAAAACTGAAACCCTTAAACCCAGTAACAATATCTCCTTTAGCTTCCAAAAAGTCCTGAATTCACTCAATAGAGCCATAATTAAAAAATTCATACCAACCACCCTTTCAGTTGACTTCCTCCCTGTAGACTACCTGCAAAAAGCTGCTGATGTCATAGAATACCCTGTCACTATGTTGATAAACAGAACCTTAACTGAAGCCTCTATCCCCTCTATCTGGAAAATATCCCATGTCATACCACTGCATAAAGGTGGCAGCTCCATTGAACTTTCAAACTATAGACCAATAGCTATCCTTTCCCCTCTGACTAAAATTATGGAAAAGTGTATCCATAAATGACAAAATAATCTTCTGGCCAACTCCCAGCATGGATTTAGACCACAGCACAGTACCAACCTCAGCCCCCCTCTCCTTTTCTAATGTCATAAATTCCAACCAAAACAACAACAAACTATCTTCTGCCCTGTTTCTTGATCTTTCCAAGGAATTTGACATGGTTAACCACCAGCTACTCTTACTTACCCTAAATAAAATATCCCTAAACAGCCATGCTATACAATTGTTTCAATCTCATCTTAGTGGAAGACAGCAGTCTGTCCTTCATCAGGACAAACTCTCCACCCTTCTCCCCATTACCCTTGATGTCCCTCAAGGCTCCATATTAGGTCCCCTTCTTTTCACTCTCTTTATCAGTGACCTCCACACTGTAATCCCAGATGCAACCTGTATACAGTATGCCGATGACTCCACCCTGATCTGCTCAGCCTCTACCCCTACAGATCTCCTTAGTTTAACCTAGAAAAGCTTTAATACAGTAGAAACCTGGATCTCTAATCAACAGCCAATATTATACCCTAATAAAACAAAGCTATTGCTCTTCTCCCCTACTCACAAATCCTCTAGACCTTTGTTTACTATATCATCTAACAATGGGACCATAATCTCACCAGATATGTATACCAAACGTGTTCACTACTAAATCCCGAAGACCAGAATCTCGAGATTCCGTAATATCAAAATTAAAAAAAAACAAAATTTTTTAAAGCATATGCAGGGCGGCAAGCCCCCCTGCACCCACACACCCCCCTGCAACTTAAATATACCAACTCCGAAATTGCACCACAGTGGAGTGAATGGCAAAATAGTGCTGTGCAGAGCGGAAGAAAAATGTTGCCGTTCACTCCACTGTAGTGCGATCTTGGAGTTGATATATTTAAGTGCAGGGGGTGTGGGGGGGTGCAGGGTTTTTTTTCCCCTGCATATACCTTTCTAAATGTTTTTTTTTCCTTTATATATATATATTTTAATTTAGGTATTACGGAATCTCGAGATTCTGGTCTTCAGGATTCAGAGTCTCGAGATTCCGTAATTCGAGATTTAGTCGTGAACCCATACCAAATTCCTTGATGTTATAATAGACAACCTCAAATATCATATGCATGCAAACCAAACTATTAAAACCATTAATAAAAAACTTGGCTCCCTATACAAAAACAAACCTTTTCTCACCCCTCTAGCTAGGACTGCCATTGCCCGTACCCATCTGTTTTCAGCTCTACTCTATGCCTCACCAATACTCACTAACTTGAACAAAACTGATCTCAGCAAACTCTCTAGCTGCTACAATCAAATTGCCAGGTTTGCCACAGGAACTCCCTATAAAACACACCATTGTCAAAACCTACACCTCTTAAGTTGGCTAGAACTCCCCAGGCTAATTCAATTTAATCAGATTACTGTAGCACTCAAGGTTATTAACCATCCAGAAAAAATGCACTCCCTTAAAAACATTATCCATCCCTACAAAAATGCTAGGCCTCTTTGTTCCACTACAAAACATTTGGTTCAATCTGTTAAAGCTAACAACCTATCTGGAGAATCTTTGTTTGCAAATTCAGTAGGCAAAACCTGGAATTCACTCCCATCTGACCTTATTCTGAACTCCTCCCTTAATCAGTGCAAAAAAAAAAAATCTAACCCAGTATTTTAAAACTCACTGGTTATGTCCTTGCTCTAACCCTAACTAAAGCCTCATCTACTTCCATATCCCTGCAATTTCTTATTCATAGCAACTAAACGCTTACACTAAAAGGTCTGAAAAGAGAAACTGTAATATCTTTGCAGATACTCTGTATATAAGCGGCACCTATAGGTTTGATAAGAGAAACTGTAAAATATTTGTATATATTTCTGTATATAAACTGTATTCTTCATAAGCCTGAAATGTGAGACTGTAACTTGTACGTTAATACAATATGTGCATATACTATAACTTGCTTGTCTTTATCTGTTTGTAAGTTTGGAGCTTTTCTCTCCACTGAAAATGGACATGTATCCAGTTGGACTATCCCGGTCAACAAATGTAAGATAAATAAATAAATAATTTGAGCAAGGGTATAAAATTCAGACACATGTTGCTTAGGTGGATGTAAAAAATCCCTTGGTACTTATCAAAGGTGGTTAGGAGAAGTTCCCGGTGCCTTGATCAAACTTTCCCTAGTCAGTATGAATACCACATCGGATCTCCCCTGAAAAGAGGCCATTGACCTAGTGTGACTAATCCGGTCAATACAGTGTAAGTGAAAAAATTTCTGTTAAAATATTGTTAATCCAGTACATTATATTAACACATAATAGGTAGACACTGGAAGTCAGTCAACATTAGTGGATTGTACAAATAACTGAATATATGCTGTTAAAAGATACTGTTGCAGAACTACTGTATGTATTATTTATTGCTTCCTGTGGAAGCACTCTCCGACTCCATAAGGTGTGAAAAGATGATCATTAAATATGATATATCACCAGAAATGGAAGATATATGGTGGATCCAGAGAGAAGAGTATGTGACTGTGCTATGATAAATAGTGCCACTGAAGTTGTGTGACATGGCCCAAAAGGGATTAGGCATACAAAGTGTCAATATAGCTTGGATATGCCAGAAATACTGCATCATAATGAAGCTATGCAGTCATAAAGAATGCAGTAACCATGCAAGTTGGTACACCATGTTAAGAGACATCACGTGACCTGGTGTTACTGGTTGCATGCTCAACGAGATGCACCTAAGGTATGCTACACAGAAAACAAAAAATGGGACTCATGCAAGGGCTATATAACAAAGTGCCAGCTTGTTTCATTTTACAAATGGGAATGAAATAGGGGGATTGGACAGGCAAAATGGGGAAACACAGGATAGAAGAAATAGAAGAGTGGTAAGGAATTTGGGGAAGACTGATAATCTTTTGTTCGGCAAGGGTCTTTTTATTTTATAAGAAGGGCAAAAATGATGGAAGCATAAGGAATTTGTGGGTAAGATGAAGATATTAGAATGTCAGCAGGAGCAGGTAAACAAGTTCCTGATAGAGGAAGGGCTGATATAAAAGGGTGAGCCACAAAGGCGAGCCACAGAAAGACCGGGGATGAACAGCTGATAGACAATAAATTGGAGGGTGATTGACAGGCAAAGAAGGGGAAAATCATGATGGGGGATAGGACAACTACCAACCTATTCCAAAGATGAACCCTCACAGAAATCATTCACCTCTGTGGCTGATGTTACTAGCTGCTCCATTATTGTGGCCTGATGGTGATGGGCAGGAGCTAAGTGACTCTACCATTCATATGTGGATGTGCTACAGGGTGCTAGAATGCCAGTATCAGTATTCAGCCACTGTTGCACCTCAGTCCTGACCAGTGGTCATACAGCCCTCTTGCTGAACCAGTAGGTTTCTTCATTGTCATGCCCTGATGAGGATTGTACCCACCCTTGGAAGAAACAGCACCAGAAGCCACAAACAGTTTGCCTACCAGAGGATGACCAGCAAAGGAGCTGAAATGTGAACTGCTGGAACCCAGCAGTTAATGTTTTTGCTGGAGCAGGGTATGATAATTACTGCCTCATCACTGTCTGGTCCACAGATGATTCTTTGGGAAAAAAAATAAAATAAATGTAGACAAATGAAACAGAAAAACAATAAACAAAATATTATTATAGAAAGAAAAGAGATTCCCAAGCAGCAATGGTCACTATGATGTGGTATACATTATATAGTCAGCAGAGCAGTGGTAAAAACAATAATAAGATAGAGATAATATCAAGGGATATGCTTGGCAGTGTCACCATGACTGTAGTATAGGACAGTGGCAGATGGTTGAAAATTGGTAATTGTACAATGGGAAAAAAAGCAAAGGTGCAAACTGAGCAAACACCATGGTTGCACTGTTGAAAACAGTGGTATATGGAGTTGTCATATACAGCATTCAAATGAAGGGATGCGTGGCACAGCTTAGGACAGTAGTAGAAATAACATGCTTAAAACTAGCAAATTTGATAGGCAACAGGCAACTATTTAATGCTGAAATAGTGTAAAGGGGAAAAAAATTAGCCTCACACACAGGTTCTGCACAATTATCATACACATGTAATTTCACAGTAAATTGTTAGAGTGAAGAACTTTAGCACGGTTATAAATGCATTATGGAATAGCAAGATCATGAAGAAATATGCAGTGGTAATATCAGCCCAAAAGAGCAACAAACAAAATGCTGTAGTTGTACAAAGAAAAAAAGCTTAACAGACATTTATTTATTTTTTTATTTATTTTACATTTGTTAACCAGGAAAGTCCGACTGGATACAGATCCATTTTAAGCGGAGGCCTGGGGAGAAAAGCTCCAAGTGTACACTGATAGTGTAAATACAGTGAAAATTATTACAGTGAATTATCACAAAATTGAAATTTTTAACAATATATATAGACAGGTACAATTGCAACTCATATACACACAGGATAGGTTGTTAGTATCTAAGAAAGAAATAGTGATTTTTTTTTTTAAAGAAGGAAAGTGTAACAAAAGGTGGTAACATACATGATATCATTTTAATTTTAAATCTTTCCATAGGAGAGAGATTTACAAAATTGCAAGCAGTTAGTGGATCAAAGATATAATCTTGCGATAAGGTTCTCATTTATATATTCTGTTTGTGTCGTGGTTAGTCAGTGTTTCTACAGTGACAAAGCCAATGCATTTTCAGGTATTTCTTAAGCGATTTTTTGAATTGGGATAAGGAGGGGTTATTGGTAAGTTTCGCAGGAAGAAGGTTCCATTTTTTCAAACAGAGTTGGAGAATAGTGATGCACCAGCTGAGTTGTTGGTTTTAACAGTCTGCACTAGTACTTTGTTGGAAGAGCGAAGGGTCTTTAGGTTACTGTAGGGGGTGATAATGTTTTTCAGTACAGGTGTACTGTCTGGTTGGTAGAAAATTTTATGAACAACTATTAGTTGGTTATATTGCAGTTGGTTGGGTAATTCTAGCCAGTCTAATGACTGAAGGTTAACACAGTGATGGGTTCTATAAGCTGACCCTGTGGCAAGTTTGGCAATATTATTGTAGCAGCTATTCAATTTATTGAGGTTTGATTTGGATAGGTTAGCAAAGATGGTTGAGGCATAAAGAAGGGTCGATAGCAGATGTGTACGGGCAATAACAGTTCTAGTAGATGGGGTTAGGAATTGCTTAAGCCTCTCTAAAGAGCCTAGTTTTTTGTTGACTGTTTTAATAGTTTTGTCTATGTGAGCATCGAACTTAAGGTTATTGTTGATGATTACTCCCAGTAGTTTAGTATTAGGTTCTGGGGAAATTATGGTGTCATTGTTAGATGTTATTCAGCAAAAACACAAAATGAATGGCAAGACACTGCTATGGAAAAATCTTCTTCTTTAATAAAACGAACAAATCCAGATGGTGAGCGCTTTCGGGTACAACAACCCTTCATCAGACAATTAAAATAAAAGAAACTCTACATTTTAAATCTTTAGGCAACCAATCAACATTCAATACACTACCCGCCTTTTTTGTAAGGCAGGTTTTAAAGGCACAACCTCATTTAAGCCTGGATATCTATGTGAAGATAACATGATGATCCACTTTGTCTCAAGTGTTTCTGTAAGTAGTTTTATATCTCCCCCTCTGATACCTAGTTTCACATTTACAATGGCCTTAAACAAAAAAGCATGTGTTGGATTCTCCACTACGTGTCTATATAGGGCATTATGCTGATCCTTGTTCCTGATGGAACTCAGATGTTGTAATATTCTAACTTTTAGCATATTGTTTGTCATCCCTACATAGAACACAGAACATTGTGAACACTCAGCTAGGTATACCACATTAGCTGTTCTACATGTGGCTCTAGCCTTAAACTGAAAATGTTGTCCATTCAGTGGATGTACAAAACTAGAAACCTTATTAATGCTGTTACAAGCCTTACAGAAACCACATGGTACTGTTCCTGGTTTTTCCATAAAAGATCTTTGTGTGGACATAGATTTTTCTCTACAAAGCAAGTCCTTCAGGTTTGTGTTCCGTCTATAGCCAATATTAGGTCTAGGGCCCAACATATCATGTAACCTGGCATCACTTCTCAATATATTCCAATTTTTATCTACTATTTTCTTTATATCATTAATATTACTACTATATGTAAAATATAGCCTGTTGTCATTACATCTCCTATGTTGTCGTATGGCAACTTCATTAGTCCTATTTTGTTTCAGCCAAGGTTTATAACTACTTGTTCTTTTCTTTGAACTAGAATCCACTACCCTATTAACCATTCTCTCATCATAACCTCTCTCATCATAACCTCTATCATCATCATCACAATATATATAGACAGGTACAATTGCAACTCATATACACACAGGATAGGTTGTTAGTATCTAAGAAAGAAATAGTGATTTTTTTTTTTTAAAGAAGGAAAGTGTAACAAAAGGTGGTAACATACATGATATCATTTTAATTTTAAATCTTTCCATAGGAGAGAGATTTACAAAATTGCAAGCAGTTAGTGGATCAAAGATATAATCTTGCGATAAGGTTCTCATTTATATATTCTGTTTGTGTCGTGGTTAGTCAGTGTTTCTACAGTGACAAAGCCAATGCATTTTCAGGTATTTCTTAAGCGATTTTTTGAATTGGGATAAGGAGGGGTTATTGGTAAGTTTCGCAGGAAGAAGGTTCCATTTTTTCAAACAGAGTTGGAGAATAGTGATGCACCAGCTGAGTTGTTGGTTTTAACAGTCTGCACTAGTACTTTGTTGGAAGAGCGAAGGGTCTTTAGGTTACTGTAGGGGGTGATAATGTTTTCAGTACAGGTGTACTGTCTGGTTGGTAGAAAATTTTATGAACAACTATTAGTTGGTTATATTGCAGTTGGTTGGGTAATTCTAGCCAGTCTAATGACTGAAGGTTAACACAGTGATGGGTTCTATAAGCTGACCCTGTGGCAAGTTTGGCAATATTATTGTAGCAGCTATTCAATTTATTGAGGTTTGATTTGGATAGGTTAGCAAAGATGGTTGAGGCATAAAGAAGGGTCGATAGCAGATGTGTACGGGCAATAACAGTTCTAGTAGATGGGGTTAGGAATTGCTTAAGCCTCTCTAAAGAGCCTAGTTTTTTGTTGACTGTTTTAATAGTTTTGTCTATGTGAGCATCGAACTTAAGGTTATTGTTGATGATTACTCCCAGTAGTTTAGTATTAGGTTCTGGGGAAATTATGGTGTCATTGTTAGATGTTATTGTGAGAGGTGGTGAGAGGATCTTGTGAGTGGGGGAGAAGCACAATAGTTTGGTTTTGTTAGGGTTTAGTAATAGTAGTCTGTGACCTGTGAGCCAGTTCTCTACTTGGTTGAAAGTGATTTGTGATAAAACTTGTAGATCTGAGGGGGAGGTGGCAGAGCAGATTATGGTAGAGTCATCTGCGTACTGAATACAAGTTGCACTTGGGATAACTTTATGCAGGTCATTAATGAATAAGGAGAATAGGAGGGGGCCTAGTATAGATCCTTGAGGGACTCCAAAGGTTACTGGTAAAAGGGATGATAGATTCTCTTTCAATAGTACAGCTTGTTGTCTGTCACTTAGGTAAGAATGAGACCAGTTTATTGCTAGGTTATCTATGGGGAGTGATTTTAGTGTGTTTAGAAAGTAGCTGGTGGTTTACCATATCAAATGCCTTGGATAGGTTTAGGAAGAGGGCAGAGGAGAGCTTGTTATTATTACAGTTTTTATTAATTGTATGAGAGAAGGAGAGAAGGGCTGAGGTTGTACTATGGCAGGGTCTAAATCCATGCTGGGAGGGGGCTAGGAAAGAGTTTTCATTCAGATAGGCAAGAAGTTGCTTATGGATACATTTTTCCATTATTTTAGCTAAGGGTGATAGAATGGCTATTGGCCTGTAATTTGAAAGTTCAGTGGAATTTCCCCCTTTGTGTAGAGGAATAATGGGGGAGATTTTCCAGATGGAGGGATATAAGCTTTGAGAATTGTTCTATTGATTAAAATTGAAATTGGGTATGCTATTTCCTTAACAGCTTTGTGGAGATATTCAGCAGGTAGTAGGTCTGCTGAGAGGGTGGTGGGTTTCAGTTTCTTCAGTTGGGACTTAATAAAAGATGTTGGTACTGGATCAAGTTTGAAGGGGATTTTATTATCGGGTGTGGGATTGGTGGTAGTTAGGGTATTGTGAGATAGTTTGTTGACTAGGGATTGCACTGTTTCAGTAAAGAAAGTGTTAAAGGTATTGGCAACAATTTTAGGAGGTTGTTGGAGGGTAGTTAGGGGAGTAGGGTAGTTGATTGACCTGGGTGGAGTAGTTTATTAATGCCTGACCAGAATTTCTTGGCTGGTTTTGGTGTTTTTGTTGTAGATTGCATTAGTATTTCTTTTTATCTAATATAATAACCTTCTTAGTATCATTCCTCAACTGTTTATATAAGAGGTGGTCTTTTGGGGATTGGTTTCCAGGTGGTCCACACTTTGTTTCTGCTAATAATCTTTTGTCTTGTATCATTGGACAGCCATGGTGCAACTTTGTTATTGGTTCTAATAGTACATTTGGGAGCATGGTTGTCAAAGATAGCAAGAAATGTAGAGTTAAAGTATGAGACTGCTTCATCTAGAGGAAGTAGTGTTAGGTTGGACCAGTTACATGAGTTAAGCTCATTCTGGAAATTAGTCTGAATACATTTCTTAGTATTTCTAATGGTTTTGAAGGTAGATTGATGAGGGATGTCATTTCTTTTTCTGATTATATAGGTGAGAGAGTGATCACTAAAGTCTTCAGGTAGGGTGCTTGCTTGGTATAGCTGGGGTGGATTGTTTATTAATATCCAGTCAAGGATACTTTCCTTGTCGTTGTTGGGCTTATTGATTCTGGTAGGTGATGAGATTATCTGAGAGAAACCATGCAAATTTACATGGGTTGAGGGGAAGTCTATAGAGCAAGTATACCAGTATTAGGGTGGGCCCTGTGAATGAGTGAGTAAAGAAAATTGTTTGTGATGCATGGGAGTGGTTATAGATGAGTGGGAGTGGTTAGAGGAGAATAAGTGTAGGGGTACTGGGGCGGGTGGAAATTGGGGGCAGGGTAGGCGAGCGGAGTGAGCCCACAGGGCGAATGGAGCGGGAAGAGCCAAAGGAAGGTAGAAGGCAGACCTGCCTGGAAACAATCAGAAGAGTAGAGGGTAGGTTTGAAAGTAAGTATGTAGGTTTGCTGAGAAAATAGTTAGCATACAAATAAGAGAAGAGACGTTTAGAAGACCATGCTGAAGTCTGAAACTCAAATGTACATCATTAATAACAACAAGAATGAATGATTTGGCAGAAAAATACATATTTTATGAAGAACAGGCAGAAAATATGAGTCAAAAATCTGAACATGCTATGAAAATTCAAACATTTGAGAGATGTGCAATAAAGCCTGCCCTGCCTCTTGTAGTAAGCAAGTCTATTTTCCACAGTGTCTTCATCTACTGCAAAACATAAAAAAAACACATTACTGAGTACAGCATACTCACGACAGCAGAAAACAAAACCATACCTATACTTTCAGGCTTAATGCATGATGATTCAACAAAAATAGTAGCTTACTGCAGTACAAATGCTGTCTGTCCCTAACCGCTTCTTCCCACTTGTGTAGAAGGTCTAGCTGGTGCCTCTTCAGATCACTGTATTATTGGTGGCACTCTTCACCAGAGCGTGTGGTGCCCATGATATCAATCATCACCATGACAAGCAAGTGATAGGCATCAACCTTATACAGGGAACCTTTGCTGTTTCCCCCCGGCAAGTGCACCCTGTACTGCATGTACAAAAGTTGCAAAAAAACTCTTAGGGGGAATTTAATAAAACCTACATGTTTTTTTCTGTGTAGGCATCACACCACACTGCTAACATGGGTGCAAACATTTTTAGATTCATTAAGCACTGCTGAGTGGCACACACAAGCACGCCAAAACAGAAACTTCCATGTCATGGAAATCACATCATAAGCAGGTGAATCTCATGCAAATGAGGTAAGTAGAGTGATCAAGCAAGCAGATAGGGAGCTCTGCAGACACCATGTCAGTGTCTGTAGTGTACACAGAAACATTCCATGTACAGGACTGTAGACAGGCAAAACGGGCTATAAACATGTAGGTAGATAGACAGAAATGGCATAGCACTTACAGATATGAGTAAAACTGCCCTCTGTGTGTTACAAAATGTATAGTAAATATATTAAAATAATGTTTTTAAATAATCCTAGCATGTTTGCTCGGCACACCGCAGTATGCAAACATGCCTTATTAAAAACAATGTGGAAAAATGAAATATTAATCTCATGAGACAGAAACATATTACAGGACCCTGTGTGCAGTATCTACAATGGTGCATTGGTGTTGTTGCTAACATGGAAGGGCTTAGAAGCGTGTAGTAACCAGGTTGTGAGCATGGATCCCTGTGCAAATGAGGTAGAGTTACTGAATAGCATAATGGAGTTACCATGTCTGCATATCCCCTTTTCGTAGGCAGAGAACTGTGTTGGTGTCCACAGAGGAGGTAGCTGACATCAAGAGTGGGTGTGTCCAATAACTTTTAAGGTGATTGGAGCTTAGCTGTGCCTGTTTGAGCAGCGCACCGCTAGCCTGAACATGGAAGCCTGAGGGGATGTGTGCACTGCTGTCTAAGCTTTGTTTACCTATGGGGCACATGTTTCCAAGTGTTTGTGCAGTGTGCTGCTGTGCTGAAAGTGGAAGTTTGGGGTGGGTGTGCACTGACTGCTAAGCAGTGTTTACCTTCTGGGCTACGTTTAAGTGGTCTGCTGCAGTGCTCAGAGTAACTAAGGCAAATGATGTATTAATTAGTGTTGATCCTTGCTTAACTTCAACTAGGGCCATTAAATGATGTCAGTGATATATTACACAGGTGCAATGCATCATAGGTAGCCAATCATGCAGGCAGCACCTAGAGTAGAGCACTATAATGTATGCATACACCCTACAATCTAATTTTCCCCATACTCTGCACCATTGGAGTACAGATTTGGGAATTTTAACTGAAAGAATGCTAGGGGCTGCTGCAGGTATGCTACATTTGTATGTTAGAAGCTGAAGTCAATACTGCTGCTGCTGCTGACAACAGGCCTAGGCAGAGAAGGAGAAGAGTGTATGGGCCCAGGGAAGCCATCCTGGAGCTGGATGAGCTGGAGACTGTAGAGCACTACAGGGTGGACAGGGGCATGTTACAAGAACTCACTGAGCTCTGCCACCCTCAACTCAGGCCCAGAGCCAACAGAGGGCAACCCATCCCATTGGAAACAAAGGTATGTGTAGCCCTTAGGATAATAGCCACAGGTATCTTCCAAAGACCAACTGGAGACATGATGGGTGTCTCACAGGCATCGGCATCCAGGGTACTCCACCAGTTATGGATGCCATGCTACCACATGCCAGTGAGCGCATACATTTTTCTCTTATCCCTGAGGCAAGTGTCAGCAGTATGCAACACTTCTACCATATAGCACAACACCCTGAGGTACTGAATGCCATAGATTGCACTCATGTACACATCAAAGCACCACCAAGTAAGGAGAGTAGAATCTATGTCAACCACAAGGGGTACTACTCCGTAAACTGCCAGGTCATGTGCAATGCCCAGGGCATTATCATGAATGTGTGTGCTGGCAGCCCTGGCAGCTATCACAACTCCCATATCTGGTATGCATCACAGCTGTAGCAGATATTTGCTAGGGGGGACATACCACATGGCCATTTAGTGAGGGATGCTGGTTATGCTGTGGAACCATGAATGATGACACCCATCAGAAATGCACAAACACCCATAGAAGAACATCATAATGAGGCACACGCACAAACTAGCAACATCATAGAGCATGTGTTTGTGTTGCTGAAGTCATGGTTCCAGTGCCTCAGTATACCTAGTGTAGCCCTGCAGTACTCTCCAGCCACATATGTACATATTTTCACACTATGTGTCATGCTACACAGTATGATCCTGCAAAAGCAGCTGCAGCAGAATCAGCATAAGAAAGGGATACACAGCCCCCCACAAGTGCCTAGGTCACCACAGCTACACACACACACACAGCAGGACTCGGAGGAGGAGTCCTCTGATGATGTCTCTGTAGTTTGACATAGGTGTGCCAGTATGCCCTGACATTGGCTAAGAGACAACCTAGGGTCCCAGGGAATGACACCTTACTCCCACTCACATACATATATTAAAATAGCTGATGTCACGCAACCTACACAACCTGTACCTATCCATGTATTGGCTGTGTACCACTTGCATCACACAGAGTCAGACCTGAACTACAGTTCTGTCAACTGCTGCATTCTCAAGGTAAGTCCCTAACATACACACTAATTGTAAGGATTACTATAATAAGGTATTATATGTATGGATCTGCTGCTGTTATGCAAGAAAATATAGTGGGCTGTTTGGTCAGAGTTAACCTCCAGATGGGGCATCTGATACCCCGTCTAATAGTATGTGTTCCTTAATTTTCATTATGCCTCATGGTTGAAATATTCACAACATCAGGCAAAGGAGATGTTAAACAGTGGTAACGTATGATATTTGGACTACTGTCTACCCAAGCTGATCAGGTGCTGTTGTTCACCCTCTCCCAACACAGTGGTGTACCCATATAACCGCTTAAACAGAAAATCAGCTATGGTATAGCAGTGGACCAGGCAATCTCAGGGCTGTAATATAGATAGTGCTCACACACAGCATGTCTCTCTTCATGCAGGATAACAATGAACATATGTATGTTGTTGACTCTGTGATGGACGACCCCTCTTTGTCTAGTGATTTGTGTGGCTCAGTGAACTAGAGAAGCTGACATGGGTGATGGTATTTATGGTTCCAATCTGGAAATACACCTTTTGCATGTGAGGTAGTGTGTTGGTGTTTTCACAGAATGTCATACCTCCCAACCTTTTTATGCAAGAAATCTGGACAAAGCCAGAAAGATTAGAGGGACAAAGGCCCAAACATAAACCTTGCTTTTAGTAAAGGTGTTGCAGTAATACATATATTCTGATGGATATAAAGTCTGACACATAATTATTTTTCTGTAGTTAGTATAATGTATGATGTCAACAGTCAATAAAGCACCAGAAATCCACAAATATTTGAGGAACAGGCCAAACATATGAGGCAAAACTCTGGACATTCTGTGAAAATCAGGACGGTTGAGTGGTGTGCAGACTGTCACTCTGCTGGTGGTGTAACATTACCAACCCCAGTCACATATTTTGTATAGCAGACAGCTGAGGAATGCTGTGGCCATTTTGAGTGAAGTGCATTCCTGCAGAAACAGGGGTGGATGTTAATGTCTGTATCATACAGAATCCTGGACTGGAATACAGGTTGATGTGACCTGGAGTCACATTAGAAGTACTGACAGTCCCACTGGGCTTGTCCGTACACTTAGTAAAAGTTAGGTCAATTCTGTTGGCCCTTCATTGAAATTACCTATTATGCATAAATGTCTATACATACAGACATATCTGTCTATCAGTAACTCTCTCTCTCACATGTATAGCATATTTATAAAAAGGGCACAGTATACTCAAATCAAGAGGTGGCGTAAGTCGTACAGAATCGGGCTAGGCTTATAATTGCCTCAGGGCAGATAGCCTAGTATGAACCTATGAACCTATGAACCTATATATATATATATATATATATATATATATATATATATATATATATAGCTATATATATTAAAATAATGCATAGACTCCCCCCCATATATCTGCATAACACATATACATATACACATACACAGCTACAATTATATATAAAAATATGTGTGTGGATGTCTACATTGTCTTACATACCCTAATAATGGTGAGTAAACTGCACTATCACACAGCCAAAATGTTATTCAAAGGTCCAAACTAAGGGTGGAACAGTACATAATCCACTTACCTACAGACCCCTATTCCTGCTGAATGTAATCACGTAGACAGACACAGGTGAACAGGTGGTGTAATGCATAATGGTGTCAATGCACGTATGGAAAGGGCACATTGTCCATGCCCACAGTGTTGCCTAGCTAACTGCAAGAAGCCACATATGGCCATACTGGTAACTGTACACAGATGGCTAGGATAACATCAATTATCTCACTGCTAGGGTACTAGATGCAGATAACAGTATGGACCAAGATCACTCTGGAGGCCAAAGATGCTGTTCAACACAAGCCTAGTTTGTATAATGCACAAGTACTGTGCCTGTAATCACATATGCAACAGACTTAACCTGTGGTGCATGTGATAAGTATTGTGGTCTATAGGGTATAAGCCTAGATAAGTAGGGGTTCTACTCTTACTCCAGGCTACTTGGTGCACATGTGTGTCTGTGTGTGTACCCCTGTAAAACAACTGCCATGCCCTCAAGGGCTATCCACCTGCAGTGGTTATGCACTTTTTGGATTGTAACTTGCTGCTGGTTTCCACACCACCCTATTCTACAAAGTCTGATTATGTCAGCCACCTTAAGACTACCAGCTGACAGTATAGTAGCAACACTTAAGCCATTATGTGTGTGATAAGTAGTGTGATCTATTGTGTATAAGCCTAAGTAGGTAGGGGTTCTACTCTCACTCTGCCAATTATCGAGTGTGTGTATATCCATATGGCAAACATTTGATAGCCTTTATAAAGTAGACATAGTTAGGGTTTTACATCATTTTAGTTTTAGCGGGTGGTGTGCCCCCCCCAAATGACTGACCACAACAAGGCTTGCTGATATCAACAAGCATTAAATGCTCTAAACTCTAAACTGATAGTACTAGCAGACATGTGTTGTACTGCATGCATTGGGTAATGTGATCTGTAGTGTGTACCAGTACATAGGTAAATGCTCTAATCTGCATACAGCCAACTTGAAGTATGTGTGTGCCTTGGCGTGTCCTATATGCAGTAAGCGGAAGTGGTGCTAGCCTGAATGTGGCCATGTTTGTGTGTGAGGCTGTTATAGTAGTATACATTATGTTATGGGGCCAAAGGATATGTGAACTTAACTAGCATAATGGCCACACAGCCCTCACAATCAGAGACATTGGTATACCCTTCAGTGCAGGACTAGCACATATTGCCCCAGTCCAAGAGGAACTCAGGCAGATGCCATGAGTTGAGATGATGGCCGCCCATCCAACCGAGCAGATAGTATGTGCTGAGGTGCACTGAAGTGCTCTGTGTACCATTATGCAGGGTCTGTTTCAAGGATGTGTTTATGTCTGCTAGACAAATGTTGCACACAAGCATGTAGTACTAATGTCACTTAGTATGTTAATGTCCCTACGGTGAGTCATCCATCTACTATGCTCCCTACAGAGAGGTAGCATATACACTCCAGCAAGGTCACACCTTGCCCTGTAGCAGACCTTATCACAAATTATGAATGCATGAGTAGGCTGACTGCCGCCAATTTTCTTGGTAGACTGTCATACAGATGTGAACCTATGGAGCCATGCATGTATACTGCTGTACCTTGCTGAAGTCATATTTCTGCTGTATTGCTTCACTGCCATGTGTGTCCATAGGTTATCCCTTCAGACTCCTGTAACAGAAACATACACAAGTCTGTGACGTACCTGTCATTGTGTAACAATACCACCAGTACAACATCATACAACATAAGGTCCACAAAAGTATATTGTGTACTCATGACACATGCCAGCATACAGTGTATGTTGGTGACCATTACAAGTGGCATGCAAAACAATACTGCATTACACAAGTACATGTCAAGTAATATAGTCACCCTGTACGTCAGACACATAGCTTCATTCCCCTGCATTGATGAGAAGGATGACAGAGATGTGGCACAGGTATCATCACTTGCACAGGGTGATGTGTGTGGGTGCTGGAGGCCTAGGCTGGCCCAAATGGTTGACAGCATGTGTGTGAGTCAAGAAGGGGAGCAGGTTATATGGAGCATGGAGAGGTGCCATGTGTGTAAGTGACCTGCATGTGACAGTGGTGTGTGAGTGTATGCATGTACACAGTCAAGCTCAGTGCTAACCATTCATGTACGTATGCTGGACATCTGTGGACTGTACATGGCAGAGTTGACAGTTCACCATCTTTAACCCTCAACATGGGAACTGTCTCTGCCAGAAGTTGCACTGGCAATACCATGACCAAGGTCAAACATGGTGCTAGTACCTGACAGTGACTGCTGTCTGCTGAGACTGTGTGCCCTATGGGACTGCCCAGGGCTGTGTGCTTATGGCCTGCCATATCATGGTGTGGACACTACACTCCCTTCTGTAGTGCTGAATGTACTGCCACTATGGGAGCATAACTGCCAGAAGTTGCACTGGCATCACCATAACCAAGGTTAAATGTGGTGCTAGTACCTGACAGTGACTGCTGTCTGCTGAGACCATGTGCCGCATGGGAGTGCCCAGGACTATGTGCCTATGGCCTGCCACATCATGGTATGGACAGCACTCTCCCTTCTGTAGTGTTGGATGTACTGCCACTATCGGAGCATAACTGCATACGGCTGCGTGGACTATCAGCAGATGGTGTTGCTGACCTACATACATTGAAAATGTGTGGTCCAAGACAGACACTGTCTCAGCCCACCATCTGTCCACTGCATCATTGAACTGATCCAGGGTGTCCCCAATGTGGTGGAGGCAGTCATAGATGTCAGACTGTGATGCATCTATAACCATAAGCATATATCTGTTGTTCTGTTCAGGACATGCCTGTGCCTCCATGATGGCCCAAACCACATGCCAAGTGAACAGTGATGTGACACCTGCAACAGGAGGTGGACAGAAAGCAGTCCTCCTATGAGCACCCCTGGCAAACTAATCTGCCTGTGTGAGACCTCACCAGCGCTCTGGCTATGGCCAGTGTCTCCAATCACTGAAACCATAGTTGTCACACTGGCCTGTTCAATGTCTCGACCCTCTGACTGTCCCATATATGAGGCCTGTGGGGACTGGGTATGTGTGGATATATTGACCGTGTGCAGTGAAAATGGGGGCAGAAGATGGATGTCAACCTCTGGGACAGATTTAGCCCCCAACAACCCCACCTGTGTCTTACTGTGGCCACCATTATCATCAGAGTCCGAAGAGACACTGGCATTAGGTGGTGTGGGGAAGAGACCTCAACCCCCAGACACCTGTAGAAACCAAGACAAAAGCAGTACATTACTACCTGCACTACTATGTATGGACAATCAACAAAGAGTCATAATAATGAGGATCCACAACTGCATTACCACTCTCACATCATCTCATCCCCGCTTTCATGCACAACAGACATCCTCACAACAACATACACATTAAACTAAAGACCTTTATAATAAGCACATCAGGTAAATCATGTGACACTTGGCCAGTGCAATGTACCTTTTAAGTATGCAATATGACACTATACCTGATAAAACAACACATGAAACCCAGTACACCTATCTTAACAAATATATACAAATACAAGTTTCAATGCCTAAGGTATGTACTATCAACCTTTCCTTATGTACAAGGCATGTTGGATTAATAGCCTCATGTACACCAGAAGGCTTGCTTGCTCTGAACTACAACTACAAAAGTGTTTCTGCTCATTAAGCTACACTCTTGTGATTACCCACTCTAGGAAACTTAGGTAGCTGTTCCAGACTGGA
This sequence comes from Protopterus annectens, assembly GCF_019279795.1. Lineage (NCBI taxonomy): Eukaryota > Metazoa > Chordata > Ceratodontiformes > Protopteridae > Protopterus > Protopterus annectens. Next base: position 619,398,737 of record NC_056751.1, on the reverse strand, counting down.
ACATAAAAATCTACACTGGTTATGCACAGCATCACCTGTACATAGAAAATTATCATAGCCCCTACGCTTAATAGCATATGTATGTTCCATATCAGAATAGTATCAAGCTTACCAGAAGCAGGACCACAGCCTTGGACAACTCCTGATGGACCTGTAAAAAGGTGAGGGTGAGCTAACTTCAATACCACCGCATGTTGCAGCACAACAAGGTAATACCTGCATATATCTCACAGGTACAATAGCTACTGTGTTTCTTGATGTATTGCTGACATTCTGAGTATGAGTGTACAAGTGAGCTAACCCCCCACTGCACATAGAGCTGACACCCAGATAAAGGTATGTACAGCCTGACAGAATGACTGCTACAGTATTACAATGGTGATCACAGTAAGCTTACCTGCACGCTCCTCTGCTGTGGACACTGTGGCACCCACCTTTACCATGTATGGCATGATGAATGCGTTTGAGATGTCATGTGTCCCTAAGTTTTCCAGGAATTCTTCAGTGGCTGTGAGTGGTTGTTCTATTGCAGGCCCACCACCAATGATGGCATGATCCCTGGTTATATCAACTGCCCTTTGTCATGCAGCATTCACCATATCTGTAGTACAGTGTCAAACCTGCTCATATGTTCTGTCCTGATGGCCAGTCTCCTTCACATCCTGGACAAGGTCTGCCCACAATGCAGCCTGCTGTTCCCTCTTATGCCTCTGACTGGATAGGAGGATGTGATGATGCTGTCATAGTCCTTGAAGTATTATTTTGTTCTCCACATCTGAGAAGAGGGCACGCCTTCTGCGATACATTAGTCCTGAAACACACCAAAAAAGAAACACATTACAGGATCAAATACATGGATGTCCACCATGTACAGATACAGCAAGAACAAAATAGCCATCACTATCCACTGCTTGCTCACACATCATAACCCACAATGTGACAACATACTACGTGTGTGGATACAACCAAGATAGTATAATTACTGAGGTAGTACCCTGTGTGCCATGAGACTTTTTGCTGTATGATCATACACCCAACACTCTGGTCCACTGTGGTGTTTCTCCAAAGGCCAGCCACCCAGTAATATGTCATATGACCAGTGGCAGACAAATAGCAGTGTGCTATTATGATCACTATCACAGTCCAACGGCACCAGTGTGCCACAATGACAAAAGAAAATGCAACCCTGATATATTGCACATCCCCTTTATGTGTACAACAGCAGAGTATCAATGACATGTCATTACCACAGGTGTAAGACAGGCTTACTGCTGTACTCCCTATTCACCTACCTCTATTCTCCCATCTGCATCCTGTTATACACAAGTAACAGTTACTTACCTGGTGGAGTGCAGTGCTCCTCTATTGAAATGTGCTATTAGTACTGTTTCACAAAGGTGTGCACTGTGTGGGAAAGTCTCATACAGAATGTTTACCCATAGCTAGCTGCTTGCATTTTAACATGCTTCTCATTAGCAGTTAATTGCCTCTAAACCAATCTGTGCTCTAATATGCTAATTGCAGCCAAAACAGCTGAGTTGCACTATCATTAGTCAATGACATGCAACCTTTGTGTAATATACAAAGCCTTCATGTAGAGCAGGGCCCTTTTCTTAGCTGTTGAGATGGATATCACTGGGGTGAGGAGACTACATTGCCACAGAGGGTAGGTCGGTAGCAGAAACCTTTACATACAGCTGTGTGTACCACAGGCTGTAGCTGCTGCTGCAGGTAATATACATAGCAGTGAGTGTGAACACTTTGGAGGACAACAAGCTGTAGGTGTATCTGTGTCAGCTGTGTCAGCCTTGTTGTAGAGGCAGAACCAGGGTGACAGTACCCTTCACACTCCAATTATGGGATGTGTTTAAGGTATGTATGTTAGGCAACTGTGTCAATAACAGAGTACTAGGCAACATCTAGTAATGCTGTATGGATATGTGATATGTGTCCCTACCTGCAGGCATGTGACTTCCAGCAGTGAAAAGCAGTTATTTACTTTGCAATGCTTTGTGTGGATGATGAGTGCATTAATTGTTTCATTAATTGCTGTCTTCACAATAATGTAATTGAAATGTAACACAACACTGGATTTGAACCCAGGACTGTATGTGGCAAAATGAACTGTATACAAGGCATTTAACAGACTGAGCTATTGAGTCACTGCTACAGTGGGTGCATTTGTAAGATATATGTGCACACATACAGGCTATGACATACATTTACTACTCCATCAGTATATACATGGTTTTATATGGATGTATTTCTGCTCCATAGTCACATTTGAATATGTATTTTGCCATGAATGCCTTAGCAGGTGACTTTCTACATGCTGCTGATAAATGGGCACATTTACCTGCTGTCACAGGCCTCAGTTACATCCATTATCATATCTTTGGTTGTCTAGTTGTCTAGTATTGCACCAGAGTCCAAGGTACACTCACATTTTTTCCATTGCTTTTTATTCCAGTTTGCATGGTGTGGTGCAGCACACAGCTCTGCTGAAACATGTCTACTGACTGTAATTGGTAATTACTATGTTTTGTTTAAACCACCTGTTTTAAGTAAGAGTTGCATGGCATGGTGGGTTAATGCAGTGTGATGGGCTCAGATTCGAAACACGGCAAAGGTGTTTATTTTGTACATGTGTCTTACATTGTTAGAAACACATGTAGTCATTATTGCTCTATTTAACTGAGCTTGGCGAGGCTGGGTGACTTGGTGTGTCACTCAGCTTGGTGTGTTGTTCAGCTCTGGGCTAAAAAATATAAAGAAAAGAAAAAAGAGGAGATAGGAAAGTGGTGAAATGGGGGCAAGTAGTGGGAAAAACAGTGAAAGGAAGGTAGGGAGGGATGTGTTGGAAGGGTGTAGTAATGAAGCATAGCTGTCCATTTCTTGTACAGCAACAACTGTGCCCTTTGACAGAATTTGTAGATGAATTTGGATTCTCAAACCCCAGAGCGAGAGAGGGATGTGGACAACATAACTGCAATGTCAAGCCAATTGGATCTTATTATGTCTGTGCAGTGGACACGTGTGCAAAATGGAGAGCTATGTATGGGATGATATTTTTTTTGGGACAGGTGCCCTTTTTTTTTTTTAGGTGAGAGTGGAATGTTGGGGAAGGGACATAGGTACATGTGGGGGATGTAAGTTGGGTAGGTGAAGATGCATTTGTAAACAGACATGACAACAGATGGGGTGTGTGTGACACATGAGGGGCATGAACACCTTGGCTAGGGAGGGTGTTGTGGAATGTCAACACTGCTCCATCACTGCCCCGAGGGTGGCTGTGCTGGAGGCTATGCACTAGGGTGAGGTAGCCCCACCAGGGTGGCCAGCCTGCCCTTAATGCAGTGCAGGTGGTGGTCACAGCCACAATGGAATATGCTATGCACAAAAACCAGCAGCTCCACATGGGTGACAACACCCCTCTCTGCCACTGTTCCTAGAAGGGGACTGGGCCCAGTCCACTGGGGCTGTACTACCCAATGCTACAGGTAGTACAGGGGCAGCAGAAGGAGCACCACTGGTCTGGGTCCCAGACATGGTAGGACCCAGTGCCGTGGCTGGTTGTGGCAAGCTAGGGGAATCAGCCAGAACAAGCCTACCTTGATGTGCTATGGTAAATGAGGTATAGCAGTAAGTTACCATTAGTAATAACTACCCCAGTGTTAATATTAACAGACTCGAGTGTCATATTTATTCATCCAAATACATATTGATGTATATTATGTGCAAAACAACATTAAGTAACATGACAGTCAGTATGGTAACAGCATGCCAGTAAAAAGTAAATCATAGAGCCAACAAAACAGTTAGTTGAACAAACATGTTAATATTGCATCATAAGAAAACATAACAATAATCAACCACATTTTCCAATATATAGTTGATTTAACAAAATATATTATTAAATCATAATAAAACAGAGAGAAACATTCCATTACTGACATTGCAGATTATATCTCTGAAAAACCTGAAATATATTCTCTACAGGTGTGTAGTGTCAGGTTTGAGTACAGTGACTATAATTCTCATATAAATGATGTAGCACATACATACCTCTAATGCTGCTAGCATGGGTCATTATGGGCCAAGCAGTAACAAATGCTGGTACACCACTACACAGAACAATTTGACATAATGTGGACTTATGCAACTACCCAGGTGTTCTGTAAATGGATTTGGTAATGCATTGCATTCCAGGTAATAATTTATCTGCTAATCATTTAACAGATGGATTAGGCAGTTTTAATTACATTACGAGAAATCATGACACTTGAGAAACGTTTGTGTACAGCAACTAAACTAGACATCTGTCATATCTTAGTTGGCAGGCATAGGAGTAGAACCCAATAGCTGTAACTGCAGAGGATATCTGCAAATAATGTAATAATTAACTGCAGCAACTTAGTACAGACATGCAAAGGATACAGCCATACTGAGATTATACAGCTTTTTATGACTCAACAATGCTGATGAAGACATTTGTAGTATTGACATTCATTGAAATCTAAACACAATATCTGCTCATAATATAGGACACCTCATCCATTTATTTGTTGTGTTCCTGGTGAGAGAGAAAATGTGAATATTACATGACTGATACTGAAAATTTTGTGCTACATACCACTGGATTCAAACCAAGGACTGTGTGTGGGAAATGTATTGCATGCAAAGCATTTAACAGACTGAACTGCTGAGTCACTGCTGACTAATGAGTGACTGATACTTATCTGGAGATCACCTGAGACTATAATATAAATAAAGCAATGCAAGTTATAGGACATTCCCCTGGCATTTTAGTATTATTACAGTGTTATACTAGACTGCAGTGGCAGTAGAACACACATGCATGGAATACAACCATACTGCATATATGAAAAAAGCTGTAGTTTAGAATCAACAATGCTACTGAACACATTTTATTGTTATTGGTTTGAAATATCTGTGAAGTCCACACACAGTATTTGCTGATGGACTGGGCTACCTCACCTATATACCTTTATTACCTGATGTCAGAGGAACAGAGAGCATTATGTGGCCAATATTGGCCCGAAGACAACCTTGGACAGTACTATGAGTTAAGCAATACAGTTTGCAGACCATTAGATTTGCTGGGGTCTATATTAGATCACCAAATGCTTAAAAAAGTGAACAGTGATTGATCGACCCTATGTAAGCTAAAGCTTACAACATCGAACTGTCAGAACAGCGATTTTTTTCCTAGGGAAAAAAATCGCTGTTCCAACAACAAAAAAAAAATAATAATAATAAAAATACTTTAAACATTGCATTAAGTGGGGGGCTTCACCCCCACACCTGCCTTCTTAAATATACCAACTCCAAGACCACACTACAGTGCCGAAAATGGCAAAGTAAAGAAGTGGCACATGGAAAGAATTCGCTTAAAAGCTGCTTCGATATTTTGACGTTTCAGACTTTTGAGTTTGACCAAGACGCATTCGAAATAATGTGTCTTCTGTCTTCTAATAGGGACCCAATTTGCTGGTTACAGCTATTACAGTGTTACACTTCACTGCAGCAAACTTAACATAGACAATCAATGCATACAGCTCTACTGCATCGGTTTCGACAACACAACCCTTCTGAACAACATTTTGTTTACTGTTGTTGGTATTGCTAATGATTTATTGAAGTACAGTTCTTATTGTTCATTTATTGCACAACAGCTCTACAGATCTAGTTGCCCATTTATTGCACTACAGTTCTACATGCCCATTTATTGCAGTACAGTTTTTCTTGTGTATGCTTTATTGCAGTAAATTCTTTACTCTTTCTTGCTTATTGCACTACAGTTGGCATACTAAATCTATACTTACTACACACACAGCACAACCTGGCCAGGCACCCAGTATGGGACCTGACATTGCGAACACTCTCAGCTACAGCTGTTGGGAGAGAAGCACACCATTATGCATACCCGTTTTGCATACATTCAACTTGCATTTGGGTTAGAAAGAGGAGAATTCCCAGCTCGAACTTCCTGGACCCAGGTGTCCAGGGTTCCCCTCTTTCTCCTTTTCAGGTCATCAAAATGGTGATGACATTGCTCACCTGTGTGGGGATCCCAATAACACTGGTGAGTTCCCTGGCCAAACTGTCCCAGGCCTCTCCCTTACACTCTAAGCCCTGGAATCTTCCCTGCAACAGCTTGGGTTTATGGTTTTTAACAAGGAACCTGACAATGACCCTGGACTTCTGAATAGCTCACCTCTGTGCCTGAAAGTGCACACCTTCTCCAACACTGCCAGCCTTACCAACAATTGATTGAAGTCCAATAACTGTTGCAGAATTTTCACCTATTGGGCTTATTATAGGCTGCTTTCCCACCCTTACATGTCATTCAGCAACATTCAAAAAAGCACTGCATCATTTAGCAATGTGCAAACAAATTAAGCAGAACCAAGCAGCATGAAACCTCACAGAATCGTAATTTTAGTGAGGCTTAGCACTGCGCAAACATTGGTAGCCGTTAGCATGTTTATGCACTGCTTAGCATGAATGAGCAGTGATTAGCAAAGTGCAGCAGTGCCAACATTCACAATAGTTTAATGAAATTAAACAAACAAAAAAAATCACATTTATTTACAGCCATATTCTTCCTGTGATGGACTCAAACCCAGGATCTACTACACATAAGACCATAACTCTACCCATGTAGCTAGTTCGATGTTATAAAAAGTAGTACACCTTCACATATACTACAAGGCTACCTGTTAGCATTGCTGAGTACTGCACCATGCCATGCAAACACACTTAAACATACCTATAAATAAATAATTAATTACATCCAGTTTCTATTTTTAGATGCCTGCCAGGTGTCAGCTGTCTATATGTGAGCACAGTTTGGCATTACTGCACTCCATGCTGTGCCGCACAAACATGCAGTAAAAAAATATTACAAAAAGCATAGCACATCATAAAAATGACTTATTAGATTGTTGACACACTTCAAAACATTACAACAGTGGCGGGGAGCATTACAGGGAACCTCACACTCATCTGCAGCCACTGGTAGCTGCTACACCTCTCTCTACACTGATTCAATATCCATGTTCCTCATCTCTCCATTGGCAGTGCACCATCATTAATATGAATGGTGTGCTGCCAAGGGGGAACCATGGCCATGCACACAGATACATTCTATGTAGGCTCTACACTGTGCCTACACAGATTTTATTAAATCCTGGGGTTAGTCTCCCTGCTGCACCACACAGAAACCCTGTTACACTCAGATCTTCCAGAGATCAAGTTCAAGTGTGAAAATGATACATGGGAAGAATGCCACCTGTTGCAGACACAAAATAACATGCCTCAATATGCAGCACAGTGGACCAGCACCAATACATGATAGTGTGACAAACAGTCAGTAACATCAGGAAAGATGACAACTGTGCATAAATATTTGACAACTGCACACACTTTATGTGGCCAACAGCCCCAAACATAGCCATAATGGTCAGATGAGTTGCATTATAACCATTAGCATGACGGAAATGTTCAATAGCACTACTGCGCTCAATTTAACTGTACAGGAATCATATGTGTAAAATGGATTGGGCCTTGTAGTGTGGAATAGGCTAATAATGCATTGTGCTTTTTGTCTATTCTAGGAACATTACATTATATTTAGTGGGGCCAACAATATCACAAAAGAATGACAGTACACAGAAAATTCACCTCACAAGCTCTACAAACAACCAAATCATGAAAATCCTGGAGAACAATAAAGTGAAAAAATATTGCAGTGACCAAGTGTGGCAGGAAAAAATGCAAGAAATAAATGCATGCTTATGGGCACAACCGGGCAGTGCTCAAGGTTTTTTGCAGTTTCACAAATATGTTATTCTATGCCAAATGGTATTGGCATAATGGTTAAGGTCTTCACCTCACAGACACAAGGTACAGGCTTTGAATCTGAACTCAGGTTATTGGATAGTCTTAAAATGGCCCTTTAGGGCAGTAAGATTAATGTTCATGTATAAACCTAAGAATAGTTCACAAGACATAGCTACCATCAGGTGGCTTGTGCAGTCAATCCCACAAGACATTACCTTCTGACAGAAACTGAACAGATCCTTACAACTCTCAGTGGAAAAGCTGATAGGGCACTAATTCCTGGTGGCAGAGTGGATCTGGTGTATGGATTTCACTGGACTGCCTGAGTATCTGTTGGGAATACTCCATATAAGTACCATACTTCTCAACAATCCTGATTTTTGAAGATTGTCCAAATTTTTGCATCATATTTTTAGTCTGTTCCTCATAAAATTTGAGGTTTTCTGGCAAATCAGTAAATACTGAATTCATTAAACAATGACAAACATTTGAGTTTCAGACTTCATAGCCTCCAGAAAAGGTATGGTAAAATAAAACCTTTCATACTAGTGACTTTCTAAGTTTATAAGAGCAACATTTTAAAATTTGTCCCTATTTTTGGGCCTCCCCCCCCCCCACTATTTTTGGCTTTCTCCAGATTTCTTGTGCTGATAGGTTGGGAGGTATGATGAGTAATGGCAAATGCAATTTATATAGAAGACTGATGTTACATCTGGTGACAATGCACATTGCCATCACTCATGAGCACCAGTTCCACAACTGGAAACACCTGCAGTAATGATTATGACTATTTATCAGTCTGTGGGTGATGCACTAGGTGCAATGTGTAACATGCCACTGGAAGCAGGCTTTACCTAGTACTTCTGGACAGTTTACTCACACATATCAGACTGCATGTCTATAATCCTGTGATATCGGGCATTGAAAGCACATATACGTCACAAACTGGTATCTCTGTGTTCATATGTTATTTATAGTTTTCAATTTGCAGAGCTTAGAAAGGTATTTGGAGCTAAGTATTACACCAAGGGGTTTGCGACCTCTAAAAAACCTCTCAGCTCCTTTTGATCTGAACACACCGGAGAATAAGCAGTTTCATGCTCATTGGTTTGTGGAAGTACACAAGTGCAACACTGAATGAATTCATATCTTAGTGGAGAGAGATATGGTGAAAAGACAAAAAATAAAAGTGGAAACTAAAATGGTGCACAGGGACATTTTGCAAAAGACTGCTAACAACTTGCTGGAACAATTCCTTAGGGTCATTAATGAAAAACTGGCCACATATGAACAAGAATAGGCAAAGAGAAAAACATCTAAAATAACTAGAGACTTGAAGGATTATGAATGGAATTGAACATTTGCCCTCTCATCCAATCAGCCAGATAAACATCAGCGAGTGAGATTTGAAGGGGAAAAAGAAGCTGGAAATCATCAGCAAGCTGTTTATATATCAGCAGAGAATATGGCATCTTCAACAGAGTATGAGAGTGAAGGGAAATATCCATAACTCCCAAAAGCAGGCAACAAAACCTATATGCAGCAGAATTTTCGTGGCCAAAGGGAATTTTATGGAGGTGGTCGGAAGAGATCATGGAATGGACAGGACAATAGCAGGGAAGTTGGTTCCATCTCCCGGTCATATAAATAAAGTAAATGGAATTGAATGTCATGGACAAGAGACTGTGTTTTAAAATGGTAAAGACAATTTTATAGTAAATTTGTAAGGTTATGCTTTAACTTCTGTGGAAGTGAGTGTCTTGAATAAGGGTTTAAAATTTATTCCCACTGCTTTGCCAAGGATATATGAAATTAAGGGAGGAACTTTCAAATTTATAAATAAACTACACTTACTGGATTATTTTAAGAGTTAAAATAATCATAGTTTTGGTCAATGTAATTGTGATGAACTGACATCCAGTGATGATAGTTTCTTTGCCTGCAATTCTGATGTGGAACCTCATGCATATTGTAAATTGAATATGGAGCGTATAAGTTACAGAAGTGATTTTACCCCCCCCCCCTTTAAAAATGAGACTATACAGGAGTTCTTTTCCTCACTGGATTTTAGTATAGAGAAAGAATATAACTTATCCTACAAAAGTAGAAAAAGTATTAAAAATAATTTAAATAGAAATGAATGGCAAAGTTTAAACAATTTAAGTAAAAGGAAACAGCTTGTGTTTAAACCAGCAGACAGGGAGTGTGGAGGGGTGGGAATTAGTTGTTCTGTATTTCAATCAATATTTAAAAACGTGTTACAATCATTTGAATAATAATAGAGTTTATGTTAAGGTAGGCTTATAGGTATATAATAAAGCAACAGAGGAGTATAAGGAACTTTTAAATAAAGTTTTGAGATTAAAGTATTTTTCATATGAAGATGTACAATATACATTTAGTGTCACGAATTGCAATATAGCTTACTTTTTCTGTGTTCTGAAAATACACAATTGCCTGCATGATCCACCAGGTTGCCCATAGTATCGGCCTGTAATTATTTCACTCACAATATTTCTTGTTTTTTACAACAATACCTAGTGAGTGAGGTTGTTAAGTTGCCTTCGTATATTAGGGAAGTGTTTGATTTTATTAACAAGGTAAAGGAAATAAGATGGGTAGGCGACATATATTTTGTAGTGGTAGATGTCAACCTGTATACCAGTACACAGCATCGTTTTGGATTAGAGGAGTTATATATTTTAGGTGAAAGTCCTAGTACCCATTTTATTTTAGAACGGGTTTTATTTTGTTTGAACAATAATATGCTTCAGTTTAATGGGAAATTGCATAAACAATTGCAAGGAACAGTCATGAGGGCAGCATTTGTCCCCCTTGTATGCAAATTTCTTTATAGGTTTGTTTAAAAATGTATATATTTACAATGATTTTTTTATCAAATATGTTGTTAAATAATTTAGGTTCATTGATGATTTGATTTTTATTTCTAGAGGAGGTTTTGAAAAGGTGACAAGATTTGTTGAGGAATTGCATAAAAACAGATTTGGAATTTGTATTGATGGATTACAGAAATAAAAAAGGCAAATTATTTAGATATAACAGTGGAAGGTATGCAGGATGGCAAAATTAAAACAAGAATATATAGAAAGTTTCAACACCTGGACCGTATTTTGCATGAACAATGTTGCCACCCTCCCCATGCTATAGAATCTATACCTTATGGGTAATTTTTAAGAGTATCATGAGTGTGTAGTGATACAGAGAAATGTCAACTGGAGATGGACAGAACCATCAATATGTTTAACAACAGACGGTATGAAAGTGAAGCAATCTGGGAAGGTGTCAGGAAAGTTACCACAAAAATAATATTTCTCATTGGTCATCAAGGAAAAAAAAGTAGTAATGATATTAATAGAAATATAATATTGTAAGATATATATATATATATATATATATATATATATATATATATATATATATATATATATATATATATTGTTACTAAGTATGCATTATTTTCTGAAAAACATAGTAGTTTGGTTAAGTATGTTTGGGATATTTTAAAGAGGGACATTAGTTTAGATTTTCTTTATTCTAGGAAAATGAGAATTTATTTTACAAGGGGAAGGGGTATCAAAGATTTTTTGTTGCATGGTAGATTTCATATGCCTAATATGACAATAATTACTTAAGTGGTGGAATGGGGCACCTTCCCTTGTGGCAGATGCACAGGATGCAAATTTGTGGTGAAAAGTTTTGATAATATTAATGGTATTAGATTTCAGTAACAGAGACCATTTGATTGTGAGACAGAGGGGATGATATGCGGGCTTAAATGCGCATGTGGAAAATTTTTTATAGGGGATAGTAAGAAAAGTTTCTTGAGCAGGCTTAAGGAACACGTTAGATATATTAGGAAGGCTAGTGAACTGAACCCAGAAGCTATACATTTTCAGCAGTTTCATGACAGTGACCCTTCAGGGCTGCAGGTGACTGTTTTAGATCAGGTACAAAAAGAATATTTATCCCCCGGATATAAAAAAAAAGTTGCATAAAAATAATCTATTTTCATTTTGAAATCTAATACTCTTTTCCCTGTGGGACTCAACTGGGAATGTAATTGGAAATGTTTTTTGTAGTGGAAAACTTATTGTTAAAGTAGTTTACTGTTAAATTAGTTTATTGTTTAATTGTATAATTGTTTTATTGCCAAGTTTGTGGAAGATGTATATACGGTATGTAAAACAGTGGAAGTTGGACTCTGTAAAGGCTTTGTTAAGCCAAGGTGCTAAGAGATATAACTGTTTTATTATTTTGTGTTAATTAAAGTTTTTTTATTGCTGGCCTTTTCAGTTGTTGGTGGTTTGTTGTTGAAATAAGAATTGCTACACTCAGTGTAGGTTCACTGATAAGATGGAGCTTGAAAGTAGATGACATGATGGTAAGGAGGGGGCTAGACATCCTTTTTATTCAGATGAGATAGAAAGGCAGTGCAGCAAAACCACTTGGCTTCAGATCCAGAGTTTACTACTCAGGAGGTGGACAGACTGGTGTGGAAACTGTGGTGAGGGAGAGAAGGCGTGAAGAATGTCATCAGAATTAATGATAGACTCATAGCAATCAGACTGCAGCATAAGGATAGGACAGTATTCATAATCTCAGCCTAGGCTCCACAGCAGGGCTGTGATAGTGAGGAAAAGAGTGGATTCAGACAGCAGTTGCAGGACCTGCTAGGTAAAGCAAGACAACATGAATTGGTGTTGATAATGAGTGACTTGAATTCTAATATTGGAAAAGACAGAACCGAATATGAGGACTGCCTAGGTCCACATGGTTGGGAAAACAGGATTAAAGAAGGAAAGGCCATTCTAGACTTCTGTCTGGCAAATGGCTTGATACTAGCAAACACATTGTTCAGAAAGAAAGAGACAGAATCACACAATCACATACAAGAATGGCTAACAGGAAACTCAAGCAGACTACCTCCTAGTAAGGAAAGGGCAATGGGGTAGAATCAGTGATTGCAAAGTCATCCTCATTGTAAAAGTCTGCCCACAGCATAAACCATAAGTTGCCATAATCAGCTGCAAACAGCGGTCAGAGAAAGCTCAAAGATGAACAGAGTCCAGACTGAAGCAGGGGTGTAGTCATAGATTTACATTTTGTACTCAAACCTAATGCTGTTGCTCCCACTACCTATCTATCACTTTATAAATGTGCTCTTGCCTTCAAAATGCTACATCCAGGTATATAACAAGTTGCACATTATTCTCAACTGTTACCATTTATATGCCTAAAAAACTAGTTTTAGAGGTGTATTTCTTTTTCACAAGAATTATTTGTATACCTCTATACTGCAGATATTCATTTACACCATTGTAAACATTGAGTGCTTTTTGAGTGTTTACATTTCCAAGAGATGCTGAGAAAAAAATGTACTCATTTGAGTACATTGAGTATGTCTAGCTACAGCCTTGAACTGAATACCTGAAAGTTGAATTTGGAGAAAGCACTACAGTTCAAGGAATTACTCAGGGCTGTAGCACTTTAAAAAGAACAAGAGGAAATAGGAGGAGTTGAAGAACAATAACAGCATCTCAAACCAGCATGCGTGAGAACTACAGAATGGGTCTATATTATGTGATCGAAGAATCTCTTCTTCGAACACATAATAATCAACACATATACAGTGAATGCTGTAAATCATAAATGGCCACATCCTCAATTTTTTTCCTCAGAGAAAAAAAATCAGTTGGCCATTATTGGGAATTGCCCTTTTCTTCAATGTAGAGCGATCTTGGAGTTGGTATATTCAGTTAGGGGGTGTTTGTGTGTTTTAAATTGTGCTTATTTTATGGTCACGTGATTTTTTTCCCAGAGGAAAAATTTGAGGACATGGCTGTTCGCGTTCACTGTATATGTGTTGATTATTATGTGTTTGAAGAAGAGATTCTTCAATCACGTAATATAGACCCCTACAGAACAGATATGCGCTCAAGCCAATTATGGAAATAGGGTACATAACGAAAGCTGGTGAATGAATGCAGAAATACAGGAAGTCATCAAAAGAAAGAAGGAGTGCAGGAAAAAATGGAAGAGAGAAAAGACTGCCCAGGCTAGGAAGGAATACTGGTTGTCTAACAAAGAGGCAAAAAAGGAGTTGCAATAACAAAATGTAAAGCATCTGAGACACTCTACCAACCTCTGGAAAGTGACTCAATAGATGACACAAAGAAACTATATCAGATTGAAGGCAAAAGCAGAAATGTAAAGAAGAGAGTCAGACAACCTTCATAAGGGATGCCAGCAACAATCTGTTCAACAAGTCCACAGGACATCAAAGGCATTTTGAAGGAGTACTTCCAGCAGCTTTTGAATGGAGAAAACCCCACAGAAGCTGCACTGCCCCAGACATAGACTACTATGAGAGAAAAGGAGGTGCCCACCATAGATGAAGTAAAAAACAGCACCAAGTGAAATGCAGTTGTGGAAACAGCAGGCTCAGATGAGGTCACAGAAGAGGTCACATAGAAACACAAAAACATTCACGGAGGCTCTCAATAATAATCTGCTCAAGCAACAGAGACCTCCAAAGCAGAAATGCAAGCAACCTCCACCCCCCAACACAACCCAAATGACACATTGTCCACAAACTCAGTGTGCCACTCAACCACAGCCAATAAGGGAAAACAACGTACCCAACAAACTAGTCATAGGTGACTCTATAGTCAGGTACGCTGATGTCCCACTCACCAGGCTAAACAAGGAGAAGGTTAGTGTCAGCTGCCTGTCAGGTGCCAGGATCCGCCACATAACCCATGCACTCAGGTCACTCCACAAGTACAAATATGACTCTGTCATTGTCCATGTTGGTGTGAATGACCTGAGACGTATCTCCCTGGACTACATGAAAAGAGACATGGAAGAGCTCTCCGATCATGTAGCCCAGGCAGGTATGACCCTAGCCCTGAGTAGCATTCTGCCATCACCTAGAATGATGCCGCAGTACAAGGACAAAATGATTGACTTCAACAATTGGCTAAGCTTCTGGTGCCATTCTAAGGGGATCCAGTATCTGTCTACCGGGGATGACATGCTCGACAGACCACGATGCTTTGCCAGAGATGGCCTGCACCTGTCACCCCTGGGTTCCGGATACTGGCTAAGGTTCTTGCTGCCCCTATAGTGCCTTTTTTAGGTGAAGTTCAAATGACAAATTTGCCACCGTAACAGGAACAGGCAAGCAAAAACTGAGGGTGATGCTACTCAATGCTAGAAGTTTAAATCTCAAAATGCACTCACTCGAGGCACTCCTTAAAATGGAGAACATCGATATCTGTGCAGTGACTGAGACCTGGTTCAAGGCTCCAGAGAGCACCCCTGCACTACCAGGCTATAACTCATACCACACATTTCGGCCATGTAACCTGGACCGGAACACCAAAGGCGGAAGTGTGTCCATATTCATTAAGGATATCCACACCTCCAGGCTACTTGCTCAGCATAATGCAGCTGAGGTTATCCAAGTTCAACTAACTCTGGGCAAAACTGAAATCCAAATTGTAGCTTGCTACAGATCACCCACCATACCCCAGGATTCCCACTCCTCTTTTCTTGATGTACTGGAAAATATTAGGGTTCAACCAAACACCCTAATAATGGCCGATTTCAACTACCCCACCATTAACTGGGAAAACTACTCATGTACCAACTCCTTCACTCAACACTTTCTGGAATTCATAAACTCCAATGCCCTGGATCAACTTATCCACACTCCCACCATGGGCAACAATATCCTGGATCTAGTCATTACCAATATGAAGTCGATGCCTCATTGGTCTGCTCCGACCATAAGCTAATTACCCTAGATATCCACATCCTGCCTCCACCCCCCATTAAGGAAACCATGGTAAAAAATTTCTCCAAAGCCAACTTCATGCTTCTTAAGACAGAAGTGGTGAACTTCATGACACCCATGCAGATGGACAATACAGTTACGACTACTGAATCCTACACAATTGCACTTTATAAGCACTTACATGAGTGCATGGATCGTGCTATCCCAAACAGAACCAAGATGCTATCCTCCAAAAAAGGAAGCTAATCTGGTGGTCACCTGCCATAAACAAACTGTACAACAGAAGGAAGAAACTCTTGCAAAAGAGAGTAAAATCCCACAAGTGGAGGAGCTCCCTGGTCAGCGTCAGTAAGAAGCTGTGATCCCTGATAAAATCCTCCAAAGCTAGTCACGAAAACAAAATCTCCACTGATTCTAAAGACAACCACAAAGCATTCTATAGCTATGTCAAGAATCTCAATGGCAACACTCAGATCTGCTTTGAGTTATAGCACAATGGCACTAAATATACAGACCCAACTGATATTGCCAACATCCTGGCAGATAGGGTCAGTGCTCACCCCTAAAGAGCCCATCTCTATACCAGAAGAATGCAAAGTTCCTGTAATCATGGCTGCACAGGTAAAAACCACACTCTCCAAAGCCAAGAACACAGCATCCATGGGACCAGACAACATCCCAGGCTGTGTTCTACATAAACTACAGAACGAACTGGTACCCCACCTAAGTACCATGTTCAATCATAGCCTCACCTCAGGCTTTGTGCCTGCTGAATGGCACACAGCAATGGTTATCCCACTCCACAAGGGGGGGAGCCACCATGGACCCCAGGAACTACTGCCCCATTAGCCTGATGAGCCTGGTCTGCAAGGCCATGGAATGTATCATCATGGAACTTATAAACAAAGATATTGGTAATCTCCAAACTCTGGATCCCACCCAGTTCAGGTTTGTAAAAGGCAGATCATGTCTCCTAAACCTGATAGACTTCTTTGAAGTAGTCACCATAGCCATAGACAAGGGTAATGTGGTTCACACAGCCTATCTAGATCTTGCCAAGGCTTTTGACACCATCCCCCACTCTGGAATTATAGATAAAATCCCTATATCACAAGATGGGTTGCCAACTGACTCACTGACAGAACCCACACTGTGAAAGTAGCAGACTCCAAATCCGACTTCAGACCAGTGACAAGTGGAGTACCACAGGGTTCAGTCCTAGGTCCTCTCCTGTTTGGAATCTACTTCTCTGAAGTACAGGCTAACACAGAAAGTCTTTGGCTAATGAAGTTCGCAGATGACTGCAAACTGGGAGCCATAATCAAAACTCCTAACGATGTGGACATCCTACAAAAGGGCCTCACTGAGACAGATGCCTGGTTTCAAAGCCATGGCCTCAAGCTCAATGCCAAAAAAGTGCACTGTCATCCCCTTTGGTAAAAACTCTGTACCTATGAACTACAATATAGGCGGTAATATAGTTAACACTGAAAGTGTGATAAGAGACCTTGGGACACAGGTGGACAGTAGTCTCTCCTTTGATAATCACATCACCACAACAGTTAGGAAATCCTTCTATGTGGCACACCTCATCACAAAAGGTTTCTCATCCAGAAAAAAAGAGGACATTGCTCCCCTCTACTCATCACTCATTAGACGCATTATAGAGTACAATGCCCCTTTTGGTATGTACATCACAAGACATCTACAACAACTGGAAAGGCCTCAGAAATACCTCACAAAGAAGATTACCGGCCTCAAACAGATGCTCTATGCAGACCATCTCAAAAAACTCCAGCTTTACTCCATCGCATATCGCCTACTCAGAGGTGATCTCTGCCTAACATACAAAGCTATGTCAAACCCAGAGCAGTTGGACATGCTCCACTTAAAGAAATCCCAATCCCTCCAAGCTACACTCTCTAGGGACCTAAACCTTGTCACCACACTAAACAGAACATGCCGGAGGGATAGATTCCTGTCCCAGAGACTTCTCATACTCTGGAATAAACTACCTATCTATATCAAACAAAGCTCCTCATTAGCACTCTTCAAGAAAAATCTTGATGATTGGATGGGAAATAGGAAATTCACCCCAGGAATCACCTCTGTGGCTCTGCTCGACAGTGGCACAGGAAAATAATTTTCTTGGGTAGCAAAAGCCAGGGTACCTTTTTGGCTGGGCTTGTATAGGCCCCAGGGCCGATAGCCTAGTACCTACCTATGAACCTATGATAAAGATGCTGGGTGAGATAAAATAGAAATCGACCCTGAGGGTACTCATAGCAGTGTGCAGCGAAAGGCATGACCCAGATGACTGGAGGATGCACATACTAGAGCCAGTGTCCAAGAACAAAGGGGACATTCACAACTGTGGGCAGTAAAAAGGCATCAAACTTTTGTCACTTTACATGAAAGTTCTGGAAATGGTAATTGATAAATGAATTTGCAGAGAAGTAAAAAGTAAGATGGGAGATGAGCAGTTTGGATTCAGATCAGGATACAGCACAACTGTCCTGATGTTTGCAGTGAGACAGATAGTAGCAAAAAGAAGCTAGAGATAAGAAAAGAATCCAACTGGGAATTCCTAGACTTAGAGAAAGCATATGACAAGGTCCCAAGAAAACTGATTTCAGCAGTCCTACAGTGGTTCAAAGTCTCAAAAACACTGGTATAATTGTGTAAGCTATGTACAATGACCCAATGACTCAAGTATGACCAGTGGTTGGTCTCACAGAGGGGTTGGGTGTGCATCAGGATTGAGCTCTAAGCCCACTGCTGCTCACACTGGTAATGGACTATATTAACAGACAGGTCAGAGAGGACAGATCAATAAAGTTGCTATATGCAGACAATGTGGCACTACAGGTAGACTCTAAGTAAGAACTTCAGCAAAGGATAGGCAAATGGAATGCAAAATTAAAGGCACAGGGGATGAAACTGAGTACAAATAAGACAACTGCAATGGCAGCAAATGGCGGAAATAAGAAAAAGCTGAGAATTGAGATAGAAGGGAAAATAGCTTAAAAAGTTAACATCTTCAAGTATCTGGGAGGGGAGGGCTGAAGAGAAGGGAAGTCTGAATGAGGACATCAAAACCAGAATCAGAGGGGCTGAAGCCAACTGGCATAGAGTGTCAGGGGTAGTGTCTGACAAAAGAATGTCAAAGAAGATGAAAAGTAAGTGTGAAAAACAGTTGTGCAACCAGTACTATGGTATGGTGCAGAAACCTGGGCAGTAAAGACAGCGTGATTGTGGAAGCTAGAGGTGATGGAGATGATGTGTCTGAGTTGAGTGGTAGGAAGCACACTCTGGGACAGACGAAGAAATGAGGACATAAGAGTAGAATCCAAAGTAGCTCCATTTGCAGAAATGACAAAGAGAACAAAGTGCTGTGGTTCAGGCACACATGCAGAAAAATAGAAGACAATCTAGTGAACAAGATTTGGGGCACACAGAAAGAAGGCAAGAGGAAATGAGGGTATGCAGCAGTGAGATGGATGGACTGTGTGAGAGAAGACCTGCAGCAGTCAGGCATGAATGTCAAAGAAGGCAGGAGAGTGCCACCAAATAGACAGAGATGGCAACAATTGACACAACACTCTGACCCCATGTAGAAAATGGGGGAAAAAAGAGTGGATGATGATGATGATTACACATGCATAATTTCTTGTTATCCTTTCACAGGTTCTACTTGAAGTGGGACTGGCAGTACAGATCTGCAAATGTATGAGATCAGCAGATCTGTCAAGACTGATAATAATGACACTACAGGGATGATTCTGAGGTTGGAGTGGCTGTGGCAATCAGGCAGATGAAGGTGACATTCATATGTCTCTCACCATCATGTCTACTCCTGTCCATAAATAATCACTCAGGTATGGACAATGTTCATCAGCCTCACTGCAGCACATCTATCTAGTTGTCCCATAGTGCAGATCAACAGTGGACCACTCCCCAATAGCTGTTCCCAAATACCATTAACCTGAGGTCATAAAGTGTATGGTTGCATCCACCCATCTGCCAGTACCACACAGCAGGGATTGCTGCACACACATCGAATGTGCAAGGGCTCCCAATAGAGTAAGTGCTTCCACACCTGACACTGCAAGGACCATTGATGCCTCCAGCCAGCATTTCACTCCTGGAAGCTCTACAACATCACCAGAGGACATCTTCCTTGACACTCCACAATCTTCTAGCTATGTGCAAGCTTACCACAGGCACCAACCCTGACATTTCCACCTATGCTATTATTGTTTTCCTATGACACCATGCAACCTCTCCAGTGTAAATGATGATGATGATGATGATGGTGATGATTATGCCCAGCCCTCCCCTTAGTTAATGAGGGTACAGTAATACCTGATGAACAATGTGGCTATCCCCTGCACTGCACTGCATAGCATGGGTGTGTAAATGCATGACTCACTTTTGTGCCATGTTTATTTTGTTATGGCCCATAGCTGTGGACCAGACCTAACATCTTTGCCAGTGCCACAAAATATTACCTCTGCATGTGCCTCTCATTGGGATGCACAACAACCAACTCCTTCACTGGCTCCTGTTCTGCTGCTGACACAGTTATATCAGCCACTGCTACAGTGTCTCCCCTTGCTGCAATTGTTTCCAGAGCACCATGTTCTACAGCATGGTGCACACCACAACTATCTAGCTGCCTGTCTTAAACAACCAAATGGATTCAGGCAGCACTATCAGCACATATGAGATTTTAGCTCTCTGTACATGTTTAATGATGTTCTATGCCTGTACTTGTGCAATGTTATACCACCTTCAAATCTGTCTGTGGTCTATGGATGGGAGTTATCACCCATGGCGAGAAGGTGTTTGTACTACTTTTAATACACAAAAGCAAACACTATTTTGAATGCTTTACTCCCTATATTCATCTAACTGAACCTTCACAGGCTGTACATTTGGCAATATTTGCACCTACTAACTAGATGCCCCTGTGGAAAGTCTTCCTACATACAATTCTGGTATACATCATACCTGGTCAAGATGGAGGAATCATGGGTTCAGTTAGTAGTTGATGAAGTGGAAACCTTTCTAGGTGATCTACCAGATGCCAAGTAGAGCAGGTTTTCCCTGATGGCTGATGTGAGTAAAATCAATGGCCTGCAAACAGTAATGAAATTGGCTATGTCATAGGATGCGTGCATACTGGTGGATCTCTCCTCTGTTGTCACTGGAAGCCCTGTGTGGTCCTTAACATGCATCACTATCACAGCTAAGAAGTGATGTGCAGTTTGTGAGAATGTGGACTGCCAAAGATCTAGCATGTCTCCCAATGGACACTAAAAGGACCATGTAACAAAAATAATTAATGGTATACAAACCCTTGTGTCCATTAGAATATGCACTCAACAAATCTGCATTCATTCCATAATAGAGCTGTACTAATCAACAAGCTCAGCACAATATCTGGCCACACAGTAACATTCAGCTATGTCCAGGTCAGGTAGGTGATGGTATGTCAGCCATTGATGGATGTTTTGGTGCTGTGAATGGCAACAGTGAGCAACCATGTGGACCCTTGACACCAAAATTGGCCAAGTGGCTAAAGTAGGGTGACAAACCTGTTCACCACCAAATGCCGGCATGCAGAAAAGCTCATCATTGCAGTTCATTGCACAAATATTATGTTTCTGAATCTCCTACCACATTTGATTTTATCGTTTGTATGCTGACACGTATTTGCACATATTTATATAATTATTCGCCAACGATGGCTCTGTTCTTCTTGCTCACCTGGCTGTCTTTACTCAGATTACTTTTTTCCAACTCTTATAGCCACTCTGCTTCCCAGTCTTTTTGTACCTTGTCGCTCCTGTTCATACTGCAATTATTTCCTAAACTCTTACTGTTTTCAATTTCTCTCACACCCCACCATTAACTACAATTCCTCCTCTATCCATTTATCTTCCTGCTCATTTCCATAACTTCGCCTTTCACATCTGTCTTATCATTTTTAAGCTACATTCTACTTGTCTGTCTGTAAATTATTATTAAACTCAAAAACACCTCAGTGGGATCTTTTCCCTGCAGCCATCATGTTATAAATGCATTGTTATTGTATGTTATTTTTCTTCTCAATATTTAACCAATTTATTTTAATTTCTCACTTTTTTGTATTAAAATTCTATGTTCATGTAAGAAATATTTAAACATATTTAAAATTATGTAATTAAGCTGATGAATAGATGCTTTTGCCCTGTAATTATAAATGTACATCATGTGTAACTTAAATGTGGAACTTTTCTCCCCAGGCCTCCACTGAAAATGGGTTTTACCTAGTCAGACTTTTCCCGGTCAACAATAATAAATAAATATATACATATATACATACATACATACATACATACATAAATAAATAATTTTCATACAATGTATATTGCATTATTTTTCATGCTAGTGTATTCATGCTGAGTATGTCTTTGCATCACCCCCACTTTGTGTGTTACTGCCTATTGCTGCTAGTTTACTTAATGCAGTGTGCTGCTTGTTTCTGAATTCACACAACATGTAGACAGTTGGTATCTAACAATGGAAATAGAACTTCAGTCTGAATTCTGTTAACTGATATAACTTGGACTTTTTTTTATTTTAGAGATTATACATAAGTGAAAGGCACAGGAATGAGTACCAGTCTACTAGCATACCTTTTTATGTTACTATGTCTGTTGAACATTTATAAAATTGTAGCATATTTAATTAAACGTCCAAGTTTAAAGCTAATACTAGAAGTTATGAATGTTTTATTGATGATATATTAAAACAGTGGAACATTGAACAATAACTATTGAAACTTCAGCATGAACAATGGTATGTCTTTGCATTTTGATTTTAATCAAAAGTGTGCATCTCTCCTTTTTAAATACTTAACAATTATCACAGTCTTTGCAAACATCAGTACTAAATATTCATAGATACCATTTATGAACAATGAGAACTGCTTCATAACATTGGCCATTCCAAATATGCAAAGGGTCACATTCACAGAAGATACTTCATTCATAATAATAGAAACAGATGTGATAGCAAGACATTTTATCAACAATTTTTTGATTTAATGAATTCATTAAACCCGAGTACCTTCTCATGGCGTCACTGTACTTAGCACTGAGCTCGCCATGAGAAGATACTAAATACAAGCTGTTACCCCCCAGTGCCTTCCACAAGTGTGATAAATTCTATTGCAGATTTGTAGCTGAGTTTAATGTAAAACACACTGAAATCATAACTGAACTTGTAATTTATCTTATGCAGTTACGATTCAGTGTATTTTTATATTGCTGTAACATTAAACTTTTATTAGAAAATCTGCTTCCAAAGTAGTTGATAAAGCAAGTGGCGGCAGCCAAGTGGATTCTTGCAATTCAAGCCACAACTTGTGTCATACCTCCACCCCCCAACATTATTTTCTTTTGTTTTCCCCTAAAAAATAGAGGGTCCAGCAGGAGGTACTTCCTTTCTTTCTGCAAATATTTTGAGATTTTCCCTGCTACTGGATCCCTCTATTTTATTTGGGGACTCTGCACAGATCGCCAGAGCTACAAGTAGTTTCCGATTCAGCTTTTCCCTAACAACCAAGGTAAATATGTGCTTTTTCACTTTGCAATGTGCAGTTAATAACTAGGTGAATGCAATGTTTTTTTTTTTTTTTTTTAAATGACATTGCCGAAGCTGTATTCTGCATTTAGCATGATACATTGTGTGTTGCAGGTTGGAAATGAGGGTTCTACCTCTACAATTACAGTGACAGCAGCAAGCACTCTCTATGATCTGAGGGATTAGGTGAAGAGGATTAGAAGCACTACCACTGATCAGCATACCCTCCTTTGGCACACCAGTTTTTATGTGCTTGCTTTTCTTGTTGCTGTTGAACTGGATTTATTTATCTCCATTCATCCTGAACAACGAAAATGTAATCAGGAAGACCGGAGATTCTGGGAGTCTGTTCAGATTTTCATTAGCCATGTATTGGCAGTTAAACCTTAACAATAGGCTGTAAGTTGTAAATGCATTTGTGAACACCATTCGCTGGATGCAGTCAATGCTTTTAACCAGGAGGTGAGGTGAAATATAGTCTTTTATTTCTGAGATCTAATTGTGTATTTTCTGTTGTCGTTTGTTGCTGATAAGAGAAAAGTTGTGAGGCACAAATCATTTCCAGTTTGCAGTATGAGTCCTAAAGAGTTTCAGGTCATTGTAATACTGAGTTTCTGATGGAAATGGACTGCTGTACCTGGAAACTCTGAAGGTGTCCAGCCTGCGACTTTGTACATTTTAGTTAATGCTGAATTTTCTACGGTTAGATTTTTTTTTGAAGCTGAGACTGCATGATGCAAATTGTCTGACAGTGAATTCCAATACTTTAATCAATGTGGGGAACGGGTGCCATTTTCAAAAGCAATTCAACAGGGCTTAGCACTTCCTTGCACTGCAATTGTAGTATGCTCTCCAAATAAGTGTACTGTTTGCAATTTTATCATCAGGTGTTGCATATTGTAAAAACTAATCCTGCATGTTTAGTTTGTCTGAGTGATAAATGAGTATAAATTTAATTCAGTTAATGCATCTGTATGGCTTGCGATTTATATCCTTTCCGAACAGTGTTTTTTTAATTCCTAAGACCACCGTATCTTTACAAGTGTTGAGTTGTGCTCTTAACTGTAAGTGTTGAGTAGTGCTTGTAACTAGATTTTGCTAGATTTTCATTAAATAGTGCTTTTAACTGCAGTTTGCTAGACCAGTGGCATAACCACGTTAGAAGCGCCCTGAGGCAAACTTTTCCTAGGTGCCCCAACATTTCCCCCACCCCCCGGGAACCCAAGCCATCGAGATGACTGAAGCCAAAGAAATCACATATAGTCACGTTCGCTTGACCTATGACAGTGGCATAAAACACTGAAATCTGGAGACGTGCAATTTCAGCAAAAAGTAAAAAAAAAACAATTATAAAACAGTACATTATATAGATAGCAGAATGTGAATTCTACCTCCACTGTTCAATCCTACTCCTAGAATGACTTCTTGCGGGCTTTAAACAAACAAAAAGAACGCCTTGGACCACGGTCTTCTCCTCTATAGTGTCAACACCAAAATCACAGAGCGCCAGTGAAATTAACGCTTTTATTCACCAAGAAAAAATAAATACATGCATTTTCATCCTACATACAGGACTTCATCAGACAACCATTTTTGACTCAAAAAGCCATTTAAATAATCTCTAAATCACCTGTTTAATTGTTAATCCAATGAAATACATCTCCTTCAAATTAAACTAACAAATCTCCCTTTACATCTCATAAATATTAATGCCTACTCTCTGAAAGTGTCTTGTGCTAAACTTGATCATTCCACATCATTTATTTATATAAATAATTTGAATTAAAATACATATAATAAACATTCATGAATAATTTACTAATAAATTACTATAAAACATCTCATTAAAAATATCTTAAATAAATTAGTTTAAAAACTCAGGTATGTGAAGACTATATATTTGTTTCCTGTGTGTGTGTATCAATAAAGATTTCCTTAAACCTATGTTTCATGTATATTCTACCCCCATCTGGTGTTCATTTTACGAAATTACATGTTTGAGTGTTTCAAATGTTATTAGCCTTTAATTTCAACAGAGAAGAAATTGATAGGCTAATAACATTTGAAACACTCAAACATGTAATTTCGTAAAATGAACACCAGATGGGGGTAGAATATACATGAAACATAGGTTTAAGGAAATCTTTATTGATACACACACACAGGAAACAAATATATAGTCTTCACATACCTGAGTTTTTAAACTAATTTATTTAAGATATTTTTAATGAGATGTTTTATAGTAATTTATTAGTAAATTATTCATGAATGTTTATTATATGTATTTTAATTCAAATTATTTATATAAATAAATGATGTGGAATGACCAAGTTTAGCACAAGACACTTTCAGAGAGTAGGCATTAATATTTATGAGATGTAAAGGGAGATTTGTTAGTTTAATTTGAAGGAGATGTATTTCATTGGATTAACAATTAAACAGGTGATTTAGAGATTATTTAAATGGCTTTTTGAGTCAAAAATGGTTGTCTGATGAAGTCCTGTATGTAGGATGAAAACGCATGTATTTATTTTTTCTTGGTGAATAAAAGCGTTAATTTCACTAGCGCTCTGTGATTTTGGTGTTGACACTATAGAGGAGAAGACCGTGGTCCAAGGCGTTCTTTTTGTTTGTTTCTTGCGGGCTTTGTTATCAGCAAAACTATCAATGATCTTGTCAGTGTCCACGTCTTCCAGACGTCGGCTCTCAATCGACAGAATGGCTAAAGAACTAAGTCGAACCTCAGACATTGTACTACGCAAAAATGTCTTTATCAATTTCAACTTCGAAAAACTTCTTTCAGCGCTGGCAACTGTCACAGGAAGTGTCAGATACAGCAAACAAGCAGTGATTATATCCGGAAAGCTGGAAGATGATTCTGAATGAGTTATCAAGATGAATTCGGCCAAGTCTTTGATAGATTTCAGCACTGACAATGTGACACTGAAAGTCATTTTGAGCAGGAGCAGTTGGTCAGACAGCTCATCTGAAATGTCATCCGAATACTCCGTGATCAGACTATTCGACATCTTCAGCAGTTCGTCATCATTCATTTCAGTAATTGTCATAGGTTTCAAGCATGTGAAGACTTTGTCAGTATCACGCAGTGACTTGAATCGTGTTGTTATCTGGACAATGGCGTAGTCGATGATTCTGTTGAACACTTCGACCTTATGGCGCTGTTCTGCTGACTCCAGTCTGCAGTCATTTGAAAGTTCATCGTGAAACTTCTTGGCACGAGAAACCCTCTCTGAACTGTCAAACTCGGATGGCATGCCCCAACTTTGAGCTAGCTCCTTGGCCGAGAACAAAACAGTCTCCCAGTTGTTGCGAAGTTCACTCAGGTCCTTCAGTAGTGATTCCAACAGAATGCAAACAGATGTGACATCGGATTGTTGTGACTGCATTTTCTTGGAGATAATGTCTAGTGGTCCCAGAATGCGTGACAGTAAAACAATGTTCATCATTGACGAAAAGCGTTCAAAATATTTCTTCAGTGACGATGCCTTGCCTTTCTCATTATTGTCCTTGCCAGTCAGTGACAACACAGTCATCAGTTTCATCACGTCGACAAACTGGCTGCGAAGAGCTATCAAGACTTGATTCCGTGATGACCAACGTGTAGGACAAAGTTGCTTTAATGTAAGTGAGCAGCTACTATCTTTCTGTAAGCGATTCCATCTGCTAATAGCACTGAGGAATACATACAGCTTTTCCAGCATGTCAAAAAAGTTCCGAATGTCCTTCACGTTCTTAACAGCATAGTTTATGACTAAATTTAATGCATGAGCACTGCAGTGAACATAATGGGCCTTTGGTGCTTTCTGCTTCATTAAAGCCTGGACACCCTTGTAAGCACCACTCATGTTGGCGGCTCCGACATATCCTTGACCGCGAATCTTCTTCAGGTCAGTGACACTTTCAATTTCCGTTGTAATTATGGATGCCAAATCTTGACCCTTCTGGCTTTCAACATCGGTGAACCCCAAGAATGATTCCTGGATATGCAAGCTTACCGGCCTCCCTTCGTCATTCTTTTTGATAGTCACATACCGAAATATTTTGCTCATCTGATCCATCTTTGAGCAATCCACTGTTGTATCCATTATAAGGGATACAAATGGTGTGTCGGCCATTTCGTCTGCGATCTGCTGCTTTACCTCTTTGCCAGAATGTAAATGATTTCATTTTGAATCGATCCACTCAAGTACTTGGTGGTTCCTTTTGGCTGCTTCAGCAAGTTTTCTAAAACAGGATCGTACTTGGCAATTAAGTGAATGAATTCCAGGAAACATCTTCGTGAGCTGGGTCTGTCATCATCTGTGTAGCTGTCGTTTTCATGGTGACCTCAAAATGCGATGTTGCATTTTGACATGGTAATGATCAGATTCACTATGCGATCCAGAACACAGTGCCAGTACTTACGGTCTTGCATAATCTGTTTGTCGGTCAGGACATCGACAGTGACATTGTTCTTCCAATTAGTAAAAATCTGACAAGCTTTTACGTGGGTCACTGAATTTTCGTGTATCTGTATGGAACGCAACAAATTCTTCCAGTTACAAATACCGTCAGTCCATGAATCAACAGTTCTTATCGGTGATGCAAACAGCCAACATGGAATGCAGTAGCACTTGTCACCAGCCGTGCTGTAGGACAACCATGTTCTTCTGAAACTCAAGCCAGACTTCGTTTTGCATGTGTAGAAATGTTCCTAGAAGCTGCAACCTTTATTAAGACCTTCTGCCTGTTTCAGGAACGGAACAGGCGGCTGCAATGCACCATCCATCACAACAAATCTCTTTTCAAAAGCACTTAATGTCTTGCTTCCAAAATATGCTCGGTCAGCAGAGGGTGGTGGCAATTCTGTCGATGCACTTGATTCTGGTAGTTGAGCCTCATGTTTAGGAAAATTCTGTTCATTCAGGGCATCATCGGATTCGGAGTGAGTATTGGCATTATTCTGATCGTCCCCTGGCTGCCGAATATCTTCGTTCGTTATCCCTTGTCCTTCTTCCTGATGTTCCAAAGTCACACTACAAGACGCTTGTGGAGCAATAAAGTATGCACTCAGTTTTGGTACTTTTTTCAGCAGTTCACTTTCTGCAACCTCTTTCTGTCTCTCTCGCTTTCTACGCTGAGCGCCACTAAGCTTTTTCTTGCCACCATCGCGGGAATTCATACTCATCCTTCTGCCTAGATGCAAAACAGTCAGTGCAACATACCACTATGCCAAATCAACTGCTTTGTGAAAGAAAAATACTGTGTTACCACCATACATTTTACTACCAAGGTCCCTGTGCAAAACAATCAGAGCAACATACCACTACGCCATATCAGCTGCTTTGTGAAAGTGAGGAAGACTGAAATTTAAATGGTTATCATTTAATGAATTCAGTTCACACCATAGCTGTCAACCTCTTAGCACAAAACACCTGGACAAACGCAGTAATGAGGGAATACATACAGCCCTCAAACATATTCCGTGAATTCAGTTCTTGCCATAGCAGAAAAAGCCTGGACAAAGCCAATAATGGGGGAATACAGTCCCAAAAATAGGGACAGATTTCAAATATTCATCTTATAAACTTAGAAAATTGCTAGAATTAAAGGTTGTGTTACTTTGTGTTTTGTGAAGAATATGAAGTCTGAAATTCAAATGCCTGTCAATTTTACTTCTGATGGAACAAAAACAATTTTCAACAGAGGCTACCACTGCGCCATCTAATATGTAAGGACTTAAACATTCAGAATCCTGAAGTCTGAAAATTCAAATGCCTGTCAATTTTATTTAACATTTGTTAATCAGGACAGTCTGACTTGGAACAAAAAAAAAACAATTTTCAGCAGAGGTCCAGGAAGAAATAATGCAGACATGTCTTTGTAACATGGGAGGACAGTAAGTAATTGAATTAAACTGAAAACATCCATGCGTATCCTTTACTTTAAGCCATTGTTTAAAATTATACAGGATTGTTTCTTTAGCTTGTACTCACTGCTTGCCAGGGCAAGATTTTGCTTCCCAGTTACATGGAACTGGATGAAACAAAAGTATAAGTCTATAAATTAATGTGTGAGTAAGTGCAGTGGAAAATATATTTCTGCAGAGTTCCATTAAGCTGCAGATTAATGTATTTTTGACAAGTGGTAGAGATATTTATAGGAACAGCATGGGTAAGGACTGGCCCAGTGGGCTTAAAGGATACCATCTCAGTCTTAAGAAGAGTGAAGTCTGCTTTTGAGAAGTTTTTCACTGTGGTCTTTTGTGCTGGGGGTGGAGGTGGGATATGTATATCAAGGGTGATTAGTTTGTGGTCAGATCTCACTAGTGAGGGGTATACCTCCGGTGTGGAGCATTTTGTCCCCATGTTTGTGATGATCAGGTCTAGTATATTATCTCCCCTAGTGGAAGAGGTGCCTAGTTGTTCCAGTGCATTTGAATTTATGAATTCCAGGAACCTTTGGGCTAGGGTGTTAGGGATAGAATAATGTACCCAATCTATGTTAGGGTAGTTGAAGTCTCCCACTATGATGGTATTTTGTGATACATTCATATCCCCCAGTGTCTTCAGGAAGGATGAGTGGGTTTCCTGAGATTGGGAGGGTGGTCTGTAACATGCTACCAGTTGTATAGGAGTTTTGCCTATGGTTAGTTGCACCTGTATGGTCTCCGATGCTTCATGTGTTGCTACTAACCTGGAGGTGTGGGTGTCCTTGATGAATATGGACACTCCCCCTCCCTTTGTGGTTCGGCCCGTGTTTTGGGGCTGAAAAGTATGATACGAGGTATAGCCTGGTAGCGCTGGGGTGCTCTCAGGAGCCTTGAACCAGGTTTCAGTTACTGCACAGACGTCGATGTTCTCCATACTGAGGAGTGCATCGAGTGCCTGCATCTTGAGATTTAGACTTCTGGCATTGAGCAGCATTACCCTTAGTTTTTTTCCATTTTTGTTTTCTAAGGAGGTGGGTTTGTCTTTTGAGCCTTGCCGAAAAAAGGCACTATGCGGGTGGCAAGAGCCTTAGCCAATATCCAGAAGCCCAGTGGTGACAGGTGCAAGCCGTCCCTTGCGAAGCAGCGTGGCTTGTCCAATATGTCATCCCAGGCAGACAGACATTGGATCCCCTTAGAATGACACCAGTACTTGAGCCAATTATTAAAGCTGATCATCTTGTCTTTGTATTGTGGCATCATTCTTGGTGAGGGAAAGATGCTGCTCAGGGTCAGGGTCATACTAGCCTGGGCTACATAATCAAAGAGCTCCTCTATGTCTCTTTTCATGTAGTCCAGGGAGGTACGTCTCAGGTCATTCACACCAGCATGGACAATGACAGAGTCATATTTGTACTTGCTTTGGAGTGACCAGAGTGCGTGTGTTATGTGGTGCATCCTAGCTCCCGATAGGCAGCTCACAGTCCCCCTCTCCTTGTTCAGCCTGGTAAGTGAGACATCAGTGTGTCTGACCTATTACTAGTGTATCAGGCATGGTGTTTGGCCTTAAGGGCTGTGATTGATTGACACACTGATTTATTGAAGTATGTGTTGCATGTGTTTTGTTTTGAGGTGGTGGATTTTTGGATGTCTGCTTTGGGAGCCTCTGTTGTTTTGGTAAGTTTTTTATTAGAGCCTCCGAGTATGACTTTGTGTTTTTATGTGTTTGGTTTGCAGTTGTGGTAGGTCTATGTGGGACTGGGTTTGTTGTGTGTGTGGTTACCATCTCCTCCTGTCTGGTCATGCCAGCCCTGAGTTGAGAGAGTTCAGCCTCCAGTTTGGCTATATAGTTGCATCTCTCACATGTATTTGTGTTTGTTGGGAGGAGGAGAGGGTTGTCTGTGTACATGAGACAATTGTAGCATTGTCTCAAGATACCCAGATTAACCAGCTGAACTGGAGAGGACACCAGTAATCTACCACTCGACATGCTAGAACAGTATAAGGGAATGCTGTGCCTTTAAGGGAAGTGGATATTCACAGGGGTGGTAGGTGGATGTAGTGCTTACTTAGTATGAGAGTGCTTACTTAGTAGAGAAGTTTTGAGAACAAGTGCTAGGCTTATAATATAGCGAGTAGTCTGATTATACTAAGGGAAGAGCTTCCTTAAGGGAAAATTTGAAGAGCAGACTTGGCGGAGCCAGAAGAAGTTTAACCTTGTTTAACCAGCGCTGCACTATGTGCACAATCGCGCAAAGCCGCACAAACGCGGATTTTAAACAGGGAACTTCAAAAGAGCTAGAAATGGTCCAAAACAACAAATTACTACAGCTCTTGTGCTGAGGTCACTTCCTACAGGGACAGGTAGGCTGCTCAAGGCTCCCCACTCCCACTGGTGAGCAAAGAAACTTCCTTCTATCCAAGTAAGGTAATGGACAACACAGGAACTACACCACAGCCCAGAATACAGCAAAGCCTGTAAACTGATCTAAACTAGTCGAGGAGAGGCGGGAAAACAAGGATTATTTTTTTGTTTTTTTTTGTTTTTAGATAGAAACACACAGAAAATGCAGAAACAGTAATAAATCAGTTACACATACTAGCACACTTTAGTGGGCTGCCTCAACTGTTAAATTAAACAAACAAACAAACAAACTTTCGATTAAATTCAACTAAAATGTAACTTTAAGTGCAGATATTAAATAATGCAGCAAACAGCTAAAAAAAAGTTTAAGCTTGTTTAGGGTAAGCTAGAGAAGGTATTTCAAGTAAAAAAACAGCAAAGATACTTAAATCCAGAAAGTAGTCGCTTTTCTGAGTTCTCTGTAGCTAGGACCACTCTGCAGGACCACGAGGAGCTTGTCTGAGTAGTATAGCCAGAAAAAAATGCCAGGGGTGGATTTTAAACAGGGAACTTCAAAAGAGCTAGAAATGGTCCAAAACAACCAATTACTACAGCTCTTGTGCTGAGGTCACTTCTTCCAGGGACAGGTAGGCTGCTCAAGGCTCCCCACTCCCACTGGTGAGCAAAGAAACTTCCTTCTATCCAAGTAAGGTAATGGACAACACAGGAACTACACCACAGCCCAGAATACAGCAAAGCCTGTAAACTGGTCTAAACTAGTCGAGGAGAGGCGGGAAAACAAGGATTATTTTTTTGTTTTTTTTTTGTTTTTAAATAGAAACGCACAGAAAATGCAGAAACAGTAATAAATCAGTTACACAGGCTAGCACACTTTAGTGGGCAGCCTCAACAGTTAAATTAAACAAACAAACAAACAAACAAACAAACAAACAAACAAACAAACTTTCGATCAAATTCGACTAAAATGTAACTTTAAGTGCAGATATTAAATAGTGCAGCAAACAGCTAAAAAAACAGTTTAAGCTTGTTTAGGGTAAGCTAGAGAAAGTATTTCAAGTAAAAAAAAACAGCAAAGATACTTAAATCCAGAAAGTAGTTGCTTTTCTGAGTTCTCTGTAGCTAGGACCACTCTGCAGGACCACGAGGAGCTTGTCTGAGTAGTATAGCCAGAAAAAAAAAGCCCATGGGCGGATTTTAAACACGGAACTTCACAAGAGCTAGAAATGGTCCAAAACAACCAATTACTACAGCTCTTGTGCTGAGATCACTTCCTACAGGGACAGGTAGGCTGCTCAAGGCTCCCCACTCCCACTGGTGAGCAAAGAAACTTCCTTCTATCCAAGTAAGGTAATGGACAACACAGAAACTACACCATAGCCTAGAATACAGCAAAACCTGTAAACTGGTCTAAAATAGTCGAGGAGAGGTGGGAAAACAAGGATTATTTTTTTGTTTTGTTTTTTTGTTTTTAGATAGAAACACACAGAAAATGCAGAAACAGTAATAAATCAGTTACACAGGCTAGCACACTTTAGTGGGCAGCCTCAACAGTTAAATTAAACAAACAAACAAACAAACTTTCGATCTGTCAAACATCAGTAGTAATTTGTTTGCATTTTCATTCCTGTGCAGGTTTATCCTCCTTCTGACACTGACATGGCTTTACAAGCAGGAGAACGACAAGTGAAAGTGTGGGTATGTGGCCATTCCTACATTCACTGTGCTGCCAGCCATGTCTTCGTAACTGAAATCCACTGCAACCTGAGCTTCCTCACATGCAGTGTGAAGGTATACTGGATTGCAAGAAGAGGTATGCATTGGAGTGGAGTACTGCAGTTGTTGGAAGAGAAGTCTTACATCTACCCTGAGCCCGACATCCTTGTGTTGCACATTGGAGGGAATGATGTCATCAGTCAACCACTCGGAAGGCTACGGTTTCAAATCAGAGCAATTTTTGAACACCTGCAGTTGTGGTGGCCCTGTTGTCATTTTGTGTGATCTAACATAAATTCCTCACCAGATATGGAAAACAGCTAACAGTCAACAGGCAGTGTACAAGGCCAGACATTTACAGAATGTGTTCATGCATGGCTTGAAGCACAGGGTCGGTGGATCTACAATCTGCCATGACAGCATCACCACAGAAGATGTTCACCTTTTCAGAAGGGTTGGCATTCACCTAACTGAGGAATGGCATTGCATTGTTCTTGACTGACCTCCACAATGGTGTGAGGAGAGCTATGCAGGATTGGTAACATGCAGCTTATGAGAAGAATGGAAAACACCCATGACCATGTAGGACCAGTATGGTAAGTAAAACTCTATTATGAATTGTGTTGTGTAAAATATGATATTTTTTTGAGTTTGGCAAATAACTTTGGTAAGGAGCTAGTAAAGATGCTGAGAAAGAACAACTGTTTCAGGACAGTGCTCCCATGTGCATTCAAATATGTCAGTAACCATCCTGAAATACTTCTTTTTTATTCTTTTTTTAGCAGGCATGTGTAGAGTTTAGATGACAGGAAGGGCTTAGTAATACAGAACTTCAGCTCTTAGGTCCATTACTGAATGGACACATATAAAGAGAAAAGGCATGGGTACGGCAGTCTGCTGACACTGAAGTAGGTTGTAAAACTGTAGTAGTATCAGCTGTCTGAGTGGGTAGCCAGCACAGGTTTGGGATAGATCAGATTGCCGTGCATGCCATTGAAGTCCCATGCCTGTCCTGGGTTCATTAGTGGAATGGCGGTCCTTATCTTGCTTTTTCAATTTACATGTACCCAATCAGCAATATGTTGGCTACACCAAGAATGTGAATATTTGCAATATATGTCTACATGGTAAAACAACTGGGTCTGAATGCTGTACATATGTACAGATATCAGTTTCTTTAGGACTTAGGTTATGGTAATTATGGTTTTATTTTCATATTTTGGTAAATAATTTTGCAATATTGAATGTGCTAAGTAATACCTCATTTTGAAGACAGTATTGATAGTTGCAACATGTTAAAAGAACTGCGCCGGTATGTTGCCCACACGTACAGATATTAAAGTTTGTTTCGGACATAGATTATGAAAATTATGATTTTTTTCATATTTTGGTAAATAACTTTGCAAGGGAGCATCTGACTATGCTAAGTAATACCAAATTTTGAATACAGTATTGATAGTTCCACCATAGTAAAAGAACTGTGCCTGTAGGTTGTTCACACGGACAGATACTAAAGTTTGTTTTGGACTTATGTTACGGAAATTATGATTTATTTTTCATATTTTGGTAAATAATTTTCAAGGGAACATGTCAGTGTGCCAAGTAATACCTCATTTTGAAGACAGTGTTATTCCTTACAACATGGTAAAAGAACTATATCTGTGCACTGTACACATGTACAAATGTCATGGTTTGTTTAGTCTTGTAGGATTATGAAAATTATACATTTCCAATACTTCTCATTATTATGCCCATATCTGTGCAAGGGAGCATGGTGATGACACAAATGATGTATCATTTTGAAGCTGACATTGAGACACACAACTTGTACACTGATATGTAGTCTCTGTTTGTTACAGGTGATGAGATATTATGCTTTGTTTATTTATCAATAATGATAAATATTATATTAATCATAATTCTTTTAATATCTCCATAAAGGAGCATCACACAGTAATGGTTAAGTTATCATTTTAAAGCTGACATCCATACAAAAAATTAAATACAAATTGTATGGGTCTACTAGGTACATTGACCTAGACATTGTGCTTTGCTTTTCCAAAAAGGTAAAAAATATGCACAATATCAGAATTCCTTGTCAAATATTTAATAATGACTTTGATACGCATTATCAATATTTATACTGTTGGAAAGGTCAGTGTCTGCTGAACAACTTTTGCATTTACATTTTAGTGTAGCTCTTATAGTTAAAGAGTTATTTGCATTTGTTTTCTGTATGGTATTACAAATGAATTTTCTGAAAATGAGCTCAGACTGCACTGTTGTTCCTGTGGTGGAATTAATAAGGCAGCTTTTTCTGCGCTGCTCCGGAGTGAATGAGTTAAGAGATTTTTCAATACAAGAGAATACCCCACTGATGTTATTCACAATGCATATGGGCAAAGTGATCATCATAACTGTGATAACCATAGCAATAATCCATCAAATGGGAGGATTAATGTTATATATTGATGTGATTATGTTACAGTCATCACTTTTATAGGTTCATAATTGGTTACCAGACTATCAGCCTAACAGCCATTTTAAGACTAGTCAAGCTTACTGCAAATTTTCTAAAATATTGCTGACATGTCAATGCCCCAAGGAATATTATGGATATGATATAGGCTTTCACATATCAAGTGTTCACAGGCTACTTCTGTACACTAGGGACTGGGTCTATATTAGATCGTCAAAACTTCTTTCATACATGGCTTATTCATCGACCACTATCCAGCAAAACTAACCTCCGCAAACATTGAATTTTTTTACAGGGTAAGTAATCGGCCACTACCCCACCGAAACACACATTGCACTAAATAAAACCCACCTAAGTGAAGGGCTTCACTCCTCACACCCCCCTAACTATATATACCAACTCCAAGATCACACTACAGTAGGGAAAGGGCAAAGGTGTGGTGTTGGCCAATTGGTTTCTTACCCTATAAAATATTTCAATGTTTGCTGAAGTTAGTTTCTCTGGATAGGGATCGATGAAAGAAAATTTGAATGATATAACATAGATCCTACAGATTTAGGTGCCAAACCATGGGTAAATTGATGATTTCTGATCCATTGGTCCAAATTACATATGAAAAGGTTTAGGGATAAACTTTGCTTCACAAGGATGAGGAGCCTGTTCCTGAAAAGGGGAAATCTTTCAAACATATATCTGTCCCTCCAACATGTCTTGTTTATCTCAAAGATGAAGTTTAAGTCCTTAATATGAGTATTTCTGATGCCATTTGTTTTGTAGATATGCAACAACTCCATTACTGTAGCATCAGAGGATGCATTATAGGCTAGTAGTAAATCTCCATGCAGCAGTCTGTTGAAGACTAAGTACAGGGATAGGGCTTTGAAATGGTCCACATAGCACTTGTAGTTTATTCTCTATATTCTTTTTTTGCTGGGGAAACTCTGCTGTTTCAAGTGTCTGGTCCAGTACAGGCTGAATGGAGCTTTGTACTCAACAACTGATCTAATGAGAGATGATTACAGTGGAACAATGACCTCCTTGGAACTAGATGCCATGCCCTTACTCATATGTTGTGAAACACTGAGTAACATTCTTACTACAGTAGTCAGCTGGTAGTTAAAACTCAGGTTACTCATAACATGCATTCCCACACCCCTGACTACCAGGTCTACTTTAGGAGTGTACTATCCATGTGGTAATTTCCAGGCGGTGGCAGTCTTTCAAATGTCACTATTATGAATTTTTTTTGCATTAAGATTTAGTCCATGGCTCTGGCACCAGTTGTTTATCTGTGTCAGACTCTCTTGGAAGGTATCTGTGTCTCAAGGGAATTCAATGACCACACTTAGTTTGCTTACATCTGCAGACATGATCAGCCAGAGGCACTTGACTTTTGCTTTGACTTCAGAGAAGTAGATGTTAAAAATAAGAGGCCCTAACACTGATCCTTGTGAAACTCTGCTAGTGACTGGGACTTTTGTAGAGGTGGATTCCCCTGTCCTAACATCTTGTGCCCTATCAGTGAGCCAGCTGTCTTTCATCAGTAGCATGGATTTACGTCTAAGTTTGTAAATTTGACATAATGCCCAAGTGAGGTATTGTGATGAATTCCTTGGCCATGTTGAGGTGGCAGTGTGTACTCTTCCCTTGTCCACAGCTTTAGTGCTCAGTTCTGCTTTAGAAAAATATTGGCCTATGATTTGAAGTAGTTAAAGTGTAATGTGGGTTGAATTCCATGAGTGGTGTGTAAAATAATTAAAAATATTTGTGATAAACATTTTATAAAGTAAAACCTATGAAGAAAATCAATTGTTGAGATACTAACTTTTGGAACAATGTGAAGAATGATAAAACATCCAGATATCCTCCTCCAGGAGGTTTCTGTTTTTTGCTATATTAAAATATAGATTATAATATTAATTTGGCTAAGTGCTGCCTCACTGTCATTTTCAGAGGAATATAATGAAAAGTTTAAGACACATACAATAACTGGAATTCCCACATAGATAACTTACTAAAAGGATACATAGCCTAAACAATATATCCTACATGGACCGACTCAAAGCCCTGACACTATGCCTGGTTTCCTACAGACTGCTAAGAGGTGACTTGTGTCTGGCATACAAGGCATCCTCCAACACAATACTGATAAATTCACTGTACATCAGCAAGTCCAATGTCATCAGAAATTGTCAATCTAGGGATATAAACCTCTTCTTCAATATCAATAAAATGGTTTGGAAGAACAGGTATATCTTGTTGCCCAGGAACAGACTCCACATCTACATAAAACAAAGTTCACCCCTGTCTGTATTAAAGTGTAAAATGGATCTATGGGTGGGAAACAGAACATTTCCCCTAGGACTGCCCCTGCACCTAGTAATGGACAAAAGCAACTCCTAAATGCTTTATCCCTTGCATGGGTCTCCTCAAATTACAATGCCACAAAAAGAAAAATACCCACTGGGTACAAAACTAGTAAGAAACAAAAGGAACCAAATCCAAGGCTCTAGGCAGAAACTTTTAATCCAAATGCATCCAAATTCACCAACTAAGCGCTTTCACCATAACAAATGGCTTCTTCAGAGTGAGTGAAAAGCATCCATACCTTACATAAAATACTCAACCAATCATTCAATCATCCAATAAGAAACATTATTGAGCAATTATACAATAATTACAAAAGTTGAAACAACTAAAAGTGTCCACGCACAGTAGAAAAAATATGTTATACATACCGTAACAAAAAAATAGTTAGAAAAGCATCTTATCTATAATTATAATGATATCCCTCAAAAATCCACTAGAAAAACATTGAATTATGTCCAAATTTGATTACATAGCTAAAATGCAGGAAATACTGGACGACCACACCACTTATCAAAGGATTTCTATCAACGAGTTGCATACTGCATACCGTAAAATTGATCTATTCTTACTTGATGCTTTATTCCAAGGAGCACTTACTGAGACAGAATTTAATTTTTTAAATGTGGAATGTCCAGTCACACCTGTTATTTTTGGTATCCCGAAAATACACAAGGGCACTAGGGACCCCCTTTTAGAGCTATAGTTTCATCCTGGGGTTCCAAGACTGAACCCTTGGCTGTCTTTGTGGATGAAAGGATTCAGAAAGTTGTGGCTGGAATTCCACATATTTTGAAAGATTCTTGGCATTGCCTCCAAAGACTTGATAAGATATCAGGTCATGGTACAGAATGGTCCTTCCTAACTATAGATGTCATCAACTTATTTGCCATAATTCCACAAGATGTGGGGGTTGAATATTTCACCCAAAGTTTGGTAGAAAGTAGTAAATTAAATGCTGCCAATATAAATATGACAACAAACATGGAAATGGTGTTGAAGAGCAATTTTGTAACATTTGAAGGTGAATTGTTTCAGCAAATTTCATGTGTGCTATGGGGGCAAAATGTGCCCCTGGATTTGCCAACCTAGTTCTTCTATATTGGGAAGAAGTATATGTATTTGGGTCA
This sequence comes from Protopterus annectens, assembly GCF_019279795.1. Lineage (NCBI taxonomy): Eukaryota > Metazoa > Chordata > Ceratodontiformes > Protopteridae > Protopterus > Protopterus annectens. Next base: position 619,359,437 of record NC_056751.1, on the reverse strand, counting down.
CCATATAAAGACAGAATTGCTCTTTATAACAGATTTCTAGATTACATACTAATCTTGTGGAAGGGAAGTAGGGATGATGCCAAGTCTTTTGTTGAATACTTAAAGAGTACCACTACTTTTTTCAAATTTACTATTAAATGGAATAATAATGAGGTAGAATTTTGGGATATTAAACTGACCAAATCAGAAAACATTTTACATAGCAATATATTTAGGAAGAAGTCTCATAGTAATTCCCTGTTACATTATAATAGTTGCCATCCTCAACATCAAAAAAGAGGAATAGTAAAGGGCCAGATGGTAAGACTTTCTAGACTAGTAAGTGATGATGTCACTTGTAATAAGGAAGTGTATACCTTAATTGGCTTCTTTTTAGACAGGGGATATCCATTAAAGTTGTTGAAAATAAGAAACAAAGTTTTGGGAAAAAGGAGGAGTAGATATCAACCCATTCTAAAGGGTAACAACACAGAAATGGTGGAGAAGGACAACACCTTTGAAGGCAAGGCATTAATTTTGAGATACAATAGTCAAACGTCTGGTGTTGTTGAAGTGGTGAACAAATTATGGGACACAATATTTAATGAAACTTTGAGGAATGATTTAGGAAGTTTCCCTAAAATAATATACTCAAGGGGGAAGAACATCAAAGAAATCTTGGAAGGAAATAGAATTATATACAAATGTTCCAGGATGTACAAGTGTGTAACTTGTAAATTTTGTAGGTTCATTAATGAAGGACCTTATGTAGTGGTGACTAACTATTTTAAGACCATTGGGTGCCCTGGTATGTGCAGTTGCAACACACAGAATTTGGTATACATTGCCACCTGTGTTAGCTGCAACACATTCTGTGTGGACAAAACTGTCTGTAGGTTAAAGGACAGGATTGCAGAACATCTGAGGGCAATTAAAAATCACGACACACACAATGCATTGTATATGCTTAGTACACACTGTATGGACTTTAAGAAATTTATTTTCTTTGTGATCGATAGAGTAGGAAGTCTTGAAAGGGGTGGTGATGTCAGGTTGAGGGTGGAATTATTGGAATATAGATGGCAAATAACATTGGATGCTACTACTCCACCAGGCCTGAATGAACACATCTCCTTAAAGCCTGTTTTGAAGGACAGGACTAACAGAATTTAGTTTCAATAGGTGAACATTATGTATTTTCTACACACTTGTTTCATTAAGTTGTTTACAGTTTTAACACAATTATTTTTAAAAACTTTTTTATTAGCATTTTATTTAAATGTTGTTCTAGTGGATTTTTGAGAGATATCATTATAATTATAGATACGATGCTTTTCTATTTTTTTTGTTAGGGTATGTATAATATATTTTTTCTACTGTGCATGGACACATTTAGTTGTTTCAACTTTTGTAATTATTGTATAATTGCTCAATAATGTTTCTCATTGGATGACTGAATGATTGTTTGAGTATTTTATGTAAGGTATAGATGCTTTTCACTCACTCTGAAGAAGCCATTTGTTATGGTGAAAGTGCTTAGTTGGTGAATTTGGATGCATTTGGATTAAAAGTTTCTGCCTAGAGCCTTGGACACAGTTCCTTTTGTTTCTTACTTGTCTCCTCAAATTATCTATGGTTTGATCACAGTTATTCTCATTGGGGTAATATATAATTATTGACCACAATGTGGGTAAAATGAACATTCCTCATGTGTAGTGGTTATGAATCAAATTATTGTAAATTATATCAGTTATCTAAAACTTTTTCTAAATCCATGTTGGGCATCTGTTAAAAGTCCACCGGTATTGATATAGTCTATAATTTATTACAGATATTTTTCTCAAATGCTTTTGTGATTGGATAGAGGGCCAAAATAGGCTAAAATTCTCTTTTTTTTCAGTTAGGAGTTTTGACAGTGGAAGTATTAAGGCATGTCAGAATTGTCTTAGTATTTAGCTGCATACCAATGAACTTCTCTGCTCGAGACTTCTGGACAAATTGAAAATAATGGTTGGACAAAGGCTCCAAATCAGTGACACCTGTTAATTGTTAGTCTAATTCACTGAAAAAGTTGATCAAAAATCCAACTTATGGGAGACCCCACCTCCCTTCATATATGGACATTCCTAACTCAGACTGCTGTGACTTTTATATGATAAAGAAAATGTGTTTGTGATAGCAGGATTCACCTCGGAAACTCAGCTTCTATTATTTCAAGAATGGAGCTTTTCCAGAGGTTAAGGTAGTCAGGGCAGTTATTTGAGTTGAAATATATTATAAAGTTTTGCCTTGATTCCTAATAGGGTAAACATGAATAAAACTATTAAGGAAATTCTAAAAATATATAATTTTAAAAGGGCTTTACCAGCAGTCTTTAAGACGTGGATGTGTAAGGGTGACCCATATAATATCAAACGCTTTGTAACTCTAGTTGAGAGGATTTTGTGCTGCAGAAACATTTACAAATAAACGTCTTGCAAGATTAATGGTAACTCAGTGAACAAAAGGAAAGGGACCACCTCTTCCATGTTTTTTTAGGTGTGGGAAGAGTCAGCATATTGCTAAGTATCGCCAAGAGGAAATCAGAATTGACACTCCTGATCAGATAGCTAAGAAAGAGGGTAGGAGTGTGGAAACAATGGAGTGTGACCAAGCAACAACCTATCTAGTTAAGTCAGGCTTCTGTTATTGTGCCATCCCTTCATTACTGTATTGTATACTTAGGGTGGGGGAGCAAGAGTGATAAGGTTTGCTCGATTCTGGGAGTAGGATCACTTTAGTACATATCAGTATATTTGTAGAAAAAAGGCCTGCTTACTAAAGACAACAGAGGTAATATGAATACATAAGGAGAAAGACAGAACCTTGTTGTTCAAGTAAAGATATTGATATAGTTTGGGAAAGTTCTATACCCAGTAGACACAGAACTCTTTATTAACCACAATGCAGTCACTGAAAAAGGCTTCTCTCTATTTTTGTTTTAAATATCTTTGGAAGTAGTAGGAAGAGAGAAGCATCAAAAAGCCTTGTGCAACCACAGTTTAGAAAACAAAGTTGAAAAAATGCTATACTCTATAGCAAAGAGACATCCTACCCAGTCTAGAGTCAAGGAAGGAAAAATGGACACTAAGTCCTGGAGTCACAACAGGGGATCCAGTTCAGACAAAGTGTAGAGAAATTTCTCTAAAGAAGGAAGTCTGTGCCCTTGTAACATAAGAATGCCAAGCAAGTACAGAGGATGATCACTACCTAGAAATGAGACCAGGTCCCAAGAAGGAAATGGAGGGTAAGTCCACAAAGTGAGCTAAGGATGGGGAGTACTAAGTACCACAGAGGGAATGCGGGATTTCAAAGCAGGAGGTTATGAAAAGAAGTAATAGAACTTCAACACCAAGTTGAGAAGACAGTAAAAAATAGTGAACAACCACAGGGGAAACATGGAGCTATGTAATAGTTTTAGATTATGTTTTTATTAAAGCAGACTAGATATCAGTGGTAGATATTAAAAACAAAAGAATACCTGTAAAAAATGTATGCATATGCAGATATTAAGGAAAGGGAGGCACTATTTGAAAAAATAAAACCCTACATGATAGTGAATATGGATATAGTTATGGTAGGAGAAACAAAGAAAGATTGCAAACAATGTAAGGAAATTAAAAGAAGGCTTGAATGTGCGAAATATAAAAAGAAGGAAAGAAAGAAAGAGGATTTACATATTTAGGAGCTAACATTAGAACAGAAATAGATTATATAATATTTTCAGACATATTTCAAGAAAAAAAGGAGGGAAAAGTTGAGCAGAATTTACAGACCTTGAAGGAATTTAGGCAAGAATAGGATTAAATAAAAATACTATTAGAAAAGGGAAGGGCCTGAAGCAACTGAATGGGTTAAATACAATAAAATCATTTAAGCGAGAGGCAGGAATGTTATGAAAAAGAGTATGAAACTACAAGATTCATATATATGAAATGGACTAAGTGGTGGATTTGTATATAAAGCTAAATAAACTGGGAATAAACTTGTATGTCCTCTGTTGGATTGCCACCTGGCTGGGGATTAAAATGATGGAACCTACCTCCACAAGGAGACTGGTTACCTGCGGAGTCCCTCAGGGTACAGTTCTAAATGATATCCTGTTTGGTACATACCTCTCAACCTGTTAGAGCAGGAAATCTGGACAAAGCCATAAATAATGGATGGAGGGACCAAGGCCCAAATATATAGGGAAACATTTAAATACTGCTCTTATAAACTTAGAAAGTTGATAGAATAACAGGTTTTGCATTAGCTTGAATTTTCTGAAGGTTATGAAGCCTAAATTTCAAATATCTGACATTATTTTCTGACTTCAATCCTTAATGATTTACCAGTGATTTGCCAGAAAACAGCAATTTTATAAGAAACAGGCCAAAAATATGAGGCAAAAATCTGGACATTATGAGTAAATCTGTACAGTTCAGAGATATGGTTTGGTATCTACTTCTCTGAAGTAAAGACAAATATCAATCTGCACTGGCTGACTAAGTTTGCAGATGACTGCAAGCTAGGAGCATTCACTGAATCCCCAAATGATTTAGCAATCCTACAGAAAGGACTGTCCCAAACAAATAACTGGTCACATAATCATGAACTCAAACTAAATGCTAAAAAATGCATTATCATGTCCTTTGGGAAGTTGTCTACCCCATGGAACTACCACATTGACTATACAACCCTGAAAGTGGACCCAGCTGCTCAGAACTTGGGAGTTTCTATGAATAGTAACATAACCGTCGAGCAACATGTATCCAGTGTCAAAGGAAAGTCCTTCAATATTGCTCAATGTATAAACAAAGGACTGTGCTAGATCTAGAGATACCATTGCTCCCCCTTTATTTAACCCTCATTAGGTCAATCATTGAGTATAATACCCACTTTTGCATGTACCTGTGGAGACATGTACATAAACTGGAACATCCACAGGGATATCCTTCTAAAAGGATGCAAGGAATAAACAATTTGACCTAAATGGACTGTCTTAAAGTCCAGTCACTATACTTGGTATCCTTCAGACTGCTATGATGATATCTGTGTCTGGCATGCAAGACAACCTCTGACGCAATACTCGTGGACCTACTGCACATCAGCAAGTCAAATGGCATCAGAAATACTTTTCCGGGAACCTAGACATCCTCTGCAACATGAACAGAATGGTTTGATGGGACAGGTATATCTATCAGTTGATACCACTGCTAAAAACAGACTCCCCATCCATGTAGAACAAAGCTCATCCCTGTCCATATTCAAGTGCCATTTAGATCTGTGGATGGATAATAGAAAATGTATCCCAGGATTGCCCCCTGTACTAACAACAGACAGAGGCAGCTCCTAAATGATTTAGCTCATACATAGGCCCCCTCAAATTATCTATGGTATCATCACATTTATTATTGTTAGGGGTAATATATAATTATTAACCATGGCATGGATAAGGCCAATCTAACACCAAACATGATAGGTTAATTCAAATACCAAAAGAGAAATTGTCTAGACTTAAAATGGCCCACAAGGGCAACTAGCTTAGTACTTAACCCACAAACCTATGAGCTTAAAGAACAGATTTAAAAAAGTGCATATAGAAATAGAAAAAAATATTTTTAATGATAAGAAACACTAAAATGAGGACCAAAGAAAAGGTTGCACCACTGATGTGGCACTCCTCCCTGGAGAGCCATGTAACAACCTTATGCATTGATGTATAAGGACAAAAAGATATAGCAAAAACAGAGTGTTATCTATGATCATGACTACACCCCCTCACCCTATCCTAGCTATACTTATGAACAAAAAGCTATGATAGCTGTTAGAGAAGAAAAATAAAAATTTTTTAAAAACATAAAAAGAATTATATGACCAAAATAAAAAAAGAGAAAACAAATTCTGTGAAGTAGACAATCCCTGAGATTCATGAAAGCTCCATGCAAGAATAAGTCTATTATTGCATGGAGTGGATTATGCCCATGTAGCACAGCAGTGCACCTTGCATATTCATGAAGGCTCGTTGCTGTATAACCTGCATGGACATGATCCATGAACGAGTGCAGTGGGCATGTCCAAGCATTGCTTGCACAGTAAATACACCCCCTGCACTCAGGATGTGACGTACGGCACTTTGAAAACAAAAACAGTGTCCACAGATACTGTTACCTCATTCACATCTAAACAAATATTTGAAGAATGTCCAGATTTGTGCCTCATATGTCAGGTGTGTTCTCTCAACTGTTCTGGCAAAGAGTAGAGGTTCAAAGTCATTAAATAATAACAAACATTTGAGTCTAAGACTCCCACATCCTTCAAGTAAGTCATGCTAATGCAAAACCTATTATTTATCAACTTCCTAAGTTTGTAAGAGGAATATTTAAAATCTGTCCCTCTTTACCCTCCACCCCCATTCATTTTAGGCTTTGTCCAGATTTTATGCTGTACGAGGTGGAGAGGTATGACTGTTAGCTTTGTGCACATCCCTAAACTAAGAAAAATAAAACAAATATTTGTTTCCCATCTCCACTAAAGTTTAAGCATAGCTGAGTGGATGTGCATGTTGCACAGCTGTGTTTAGCATAGCTTAAACATCTGTAGGAGCTAAATAGAAATATACATCCAAAACAGACAAAGTGAAATAGCATAGTGGTTAGAGCTCTTGCTGAGCATGTAAATATTCACAGTTCAAGTCCCAATACAGTCTATTTATTTGTTATCTTTTTTATAAATAGGTAGGGGATAATATATATTTGTTAACCAGGGTAGTGTAACAGGTCCAAATGTGAGGTGTCAGTGTAGTACAGATGTGAACCCCCCATAGAAACACGTGTCCCATACAGTATAGCCACAAAAGAATATAATGTAATGAAAGCACATAGACGGATGTTATGGAAGGTAAACATACATATCATAAGATATCATTAAGAAGGAATCAATGCCACAATCCTGATAGTTCATAAAATGAAAGCTGAAAATGTTACATTTTGCTCAGATATGCTTAGCAGGTGTAAGCATTGCTTAAATCTAAATGCTTAACAATGATTATCACAGCTAAGTGGATTTGTGCACTGGTAAGCTGTGCTTAGCATCTACAGTGGATTTGCGCACTGGTAAGCTGTGCTTAGCATCTACCCCTTTAATCAATGCTTATCTTAGTTAAGCGGGTTTGCCTGTCGCTTAGCTTAGCTCAACATATTCAAAATCGTCCAGTCACAGCAAAGGACAGGAAATCAGCCCTACTTAAACATTGTAGGCAAGAATACAACCATGACCAGTTGTAGCTGATCACTGCAGGCACTATGGCTGGCGTTGGTGAGTGTTTGCACTTTCGGGGGTAATGTTGGGGCATTCAGGAGTCCAGGGTCATGGTTTGGACTCCTTGTAAAATACCTTAAAGGGAGATGTCTGCAGGACCAGTACCAGGGCTCCCAGTACAAAGTGAAGGCCTAAGACTGCCTCACACGTGGCCTCACCAGTGCTACTGGCATCCCTCGAACTGGTGAGCAGGTCCGGCACTATAACACTAACCTGAAGTGTAGGAAGAGGGATCTCTTGGACCAGTGGATCCAAAATGCACAGGCAAGGAATGTCCCTGAAGTGTGTAAGTATCAGTATCAATTAGTGTTCTGCAAAGTCCAGCCTGAGTATGTAATCAATAGGTATGCATAAATGTTTATTTATCTCCTGTACAGCTGCAGATGAGAGGGCTGCAAATATTGACACACATGCCAGCAGGCTGCTAAGGCTGCACTGGGAGGCTGGTGAGGAAATATCTAGCTTGCATTATTCAGGGTAAATAAGTAAAAAGTAATAGAGTGTCAGCAACTGGTAGGTAAACTGTGTACTGTGTGCAATGAATAAAAGACTGTCATCAGGTGAATAAAGGTCTCTGTAACATTGAATAAAAATAAAAAACCCAGACTGTTGTGTTTACTTTGTCATGTTGTGGTAGGAATATAAATGTGCACAAGTTCTGCATAGTTATGTGTGTCTGGTAGAAAATAACTGTTTCATGCAACTATTACTGAAAACCTAACACGTATCTGTTGTCTGGAATCTGCAGTACAGTTGTCATTACCTAGAGTATTTGTCTAACTACAAAGTCAGATTGTGCAAACCAGAGAGTACTAGGGAGAAAAAAGGCAAGCATGACTTAGCAATTTCTCAGTAGCTCATTATAATGAAACAAATCTACAGTGTACCTTTTCTTTCACAAACAGGCATGGTTCGAATCCTGGCAGTGGCAGTACACTGAATGCATATTGTCAAACAAGAATATGTGAATATTTGTATACACAGTCAGGTAGTATTAACATAAATTACCTCCACAGGTCTGCAAGGTAAGGAAATATTTGTAAAAACTGTAAGAAGGCTTTACCAACACAATCTGTGTTCAACATATCCACTGTCCAAGCCCAAGGCTACAAATGACAGCAAAATAAGTACATACACCAATCACTTTGTTCTGATACATGTCCCTCAAGTGTCACAATGTCACAGCTAATGGTCACTGCAGATAATAACCAGGGAAACCGATAGACACCCCGGTGGAGTATGTCAGTACCACACACCCCAAGCATGAGTGCTGGGTACTCCTGTCAGTGTCTCATATGTAACTGTGAAGATGTGAATATGTGCAGAAACAGTCAAGTAGTGTTAACACATTTCTTTAACAGGTCTGCCAGGTACGGAAATGTGTCTATTAGCCATAATAAGGCTTAACCAATGCACTGTGTACAACAATCCCACTGTCCATCCCCAGGCCATAGGTAGATATACAGTGAGGTCAGCCATGGAGAGTAATGAGCAGAGCAATGATCTGTACAGCTGCTGAATATTGAAGCCTAGACAGTTGTTAATTCACTTCTCTCTCTCTCTCCCCCACCCTATCCGCACCAATACTTCATACACATTAAATGGGTATGTTCATCTCCAAACCTACTGTTGGGACATGTGTCCTATTGTTATAGAAATATTGAACTGTTTGAATTTTAATAATCCATGTTCAAATACTATCATTGGTGGCCCATTGCTATCAATGTACCTTGCATGCTGTTATAATGTCTACTGCGGTTCTGTATATGCATGTGTTCTGTTTGCTATGCAACTGCTTCAATCATGTTTTAAGGGGTCAATCGAAGCACCCATGTAAACTGTTATAATTAATCCTGAAATGTGTTGTTCCTGACTAGCCACCACACTTTTTATACTGAAACACCAAGCATGTCTGGGAAGGCAGATCCCGGTGGATTCACCTGTCACGCCTCATCTGGCCATGGCACCGGGCCCCAGCACATCTGGGACCCAACCAGAGCCTCTCTCTTCCATTGGTCCTGCACCACCTTTGGGTGGAACCACCTCAGGGGATGGGGCTCATCCCCCCGGGAGTGAGAGCGGAGAGGAGACCATCACCCACAGTTAGGTCTGGTATTGGTGCACAGCGTCCTCGGTTCAGAGTACGGTGATCAGCTGTGCCAGCTTGAGGGCAGCCTGGTGCATTGTGAGAGTCAGCCTGGCCCTCCTGTGCTTCCTCAGCACAGCCACCTTCTGGGCCATGAAGGTGCAGTGGTGCCTGCCCATGGGTGTGACCTCAGTCCCACTGTAACCGCATGGGGTCACATATGCGTCTGATTCCCAACCACCCTCCCCATTCAAGTTGTTTACCCCCCACATGTGTTGTATACCACCTCTGTCAGCTGTCTTATCTGTCTTGTCTGTCTTCCTACCCAACTTACCTCCCCAAATTTACATCATCTCCTTCCCCAACAGCTCACTCTTACCTTATTAACAACAAAAAAAAAAAAAAGGTCAAGCTATTCCCCATAAAAATCTCACCCCATTCATAGCTATTCATTTTGCACATGTGTCCACTGGACACATGTAATCTGGTCTAATTGGCTTAACAACACATTACTGTTGTCCTCACCCCTCTCTCAGGGGGTTTAAGTGTCCAAATTCACCTCCAAATTCTGTAAAAATCACAGCTGTTGCTGTATCAGAAATGGAGAGCTATGGACCTTCCCTACACCCATCCTGCACATCCTAGCTATCTTTCATATTGTTTTTCCCTCCGCATGTCCCCTTTTTCACCACTTTCCTATCACCCCTTTTTTTCTTTTCTTTTAAAGAAATTAGCATGGGGTAAGTGGGAGTAAGCTGCAGTAAGCAGCAGTAAGTGGCAGTAAGTGAGTTTGCATGATGCTAAGAGATGCCTACACAGATTAAGCAGTTTTCCCATTTAAGCATGTGTTGGCATTGCTTACCATCACACAAACCTATGCAAACCCACTTACAACTGCTTAAAACTGCCTTAATCATCCTATCTCCATAGTTTCATAGGCTCAAGGGTAGGTACTAAGCTATTGGCCCTAGTGCCTATATAAGCCTAGCCAAAAAGGAACCCTGGCTTTCACCACTCAAGAAAATTATTTTCCTGTGCCTCTATGGAATAGAGCCACAGAAGTGATCCCTGGGGTGAATTTCCTATTTCCCATCCAATCATCAAGATTTTTCTTGAAGAGTGCTAATGAGGAGCTTTGTTTGATGTAGAGAGGTAGTTTGCTCCAGAGTATGAAAAGTCTCTAGGACAGGAATCTATTCCTCCAGCATGTTCTATTTATTGTGGTGACAAGGTTTAGGTCCCTAGAGTGCATAGCTCGGAGGGATTGGAATTTCTTTAAGTGAAGCATGTCCACCAGTTCTGGGTTTGACATAGCTTTGTATGTCAGGCAGAGATCGCCGCTGAATACGCAATATGCGACAGAGTAAAGCTGGAGTTTTTTTAGACGGTCTGCGAACGGTATCTGTTTGAGGCCAGTAATCCTCTTTGTGAGGTATTTCTGAAGCCTTTCCAGTTGTTGTAGATGTCTTGTGAGGTACATACCAAAAGAAGCATTGTACTCTATAATGGGTCTAATGAGTGATGAGTAGAAGAAACAGTGAACTTTTTTTTCCTGGATGAGGACCCTTTTGTTATGAGGTGTGCCACGTAGAAGGATTTCCTGACTACTGTGGCAATGTGATTATAAAAGAAGAGACTAAACTGTCCACCTGTGTCCCAAGGTCTCTTATCACACTTTTGGTGTTAAGTAGTCTACCTCCTATGTGGTATTTCATGGGTACAGAGGTTTTACCAAAAGGGGTGACAATGCACTTTTTGACACTGAGCTTGAGGCCATGGCTTTGAAAACAGGCATTTGTCTCAGTGAGGCCCTTTTGTAGGATATCCACATTGTTAGGAGTTTCATTTATGGCTCCTAGTTTGCAGTCATCTGCAAACTTCATTAGCCAAAGACCTTCTGTGTTAGCCTGTACTTCAGAGAAGTAGCTACCAAACAGGAGAGGACCCAGAACTGAACCCTGTGGTTCTCCACTTGTCACTGGTCTGAAGTTGGATTTGTAGTCTGCTACTTTCACAGCGTGGGTTCTATCAATGAGTCAGTTGGCAACCCATTTTATGATATAAGGATTTATACCTAGTTTAGTGAGTTTATCTATAATTCCAGAGTGGGTGATGGTGTCGAAATCCTTGGCGAGATCTAGATAGGTTGTGTGAACCACCTTACCCTCATCTGTGGCTTTGGTGACTGCTTCAAAGAAGTCTATCAGGTTTAGAAGACATTATCTGCCTTTTACAAACCCAAACTGGCTGGGGTCCAGAGTTTGAAGATTACCAATGTCTTTGTTTATAAGTTCCATGATGATATGTTCCATGGCCTTGCAGACCAAGCTCATCAGGTTAATGGGGCAGTAGTTCCCAGGATCCATGGTGGCTCCCCCTTTGTGGAGTTGGATAACAGTCACTGTATGCCTTTCAGTGGGTAAAAAGCCTGAAGTGAGGCTATGATTGAACATGGTACTTAGGTGGGGTGCCAGTTAGTTCTGTAGTTCATGTAGAATGCAGCCTGGGATGTTGTCAGGTCCCATGGATGCTGTGTTCTTGGCTTTGGAGAGTGTGTTTTTTACCTGTGCAGCTGTGATTACAGGAACTTTGCATTCTTCCAGTATAGAGATGGGCCCACTAGGGGGTGAGAGGGGGGTAAAGTTAGCACTGAATCTATCTGCCAGGATATTGGCAATAACAGTTAGTTCTGTATATTTAGTGCCATTGTGCTGTAACTCAGAGCAGATCTGAGTGTTGCATTTGAGATTATTGACATAGCTATCGAATGTTTTGTGGTTGAATTTAGAATTAGTGGAGATTTTGTTTTCATAACTAGCTTTGGATGATTTTATGAGGGATCTCAGCTTCTTATTGAGACTGACCAGGGAGTTCCTCCAATCATGGGATTTTACTCTTTTTTGCAACAGTTTCTTTCTTCTGTTGTAGAGTTTGTTTATGGCAAGGGGCCACCAAATTGGCTTCCTTTTTTTTGGAGGATAGCATCTTTGTTCTGTTAGGGATAGCATGATCCATGCACTCGTTAGGTGCTTATAAAGTGCATTTGTGTAGGATTCAGCAGTTGTACCTCTATTGTCCATCTGCATGGGTGTCATGAAGTTTGCCACTTCTGTCTTAAGAAGTGTGAAGTTGGCTTTGGAGAATGTTTTACAGTGGTTTCCCTAATGGGGGTGGGGGCAGGATGTGGATGTCTAGGGTGATTAGCTTGTGGTCAGATCTGGCCAATAAGGAATTGACCTCTGGTTTATAACACCAGTTGCACAAGTTGGTAATGACCAGGTCTAGGATATTGCTGCCCCTGGTGGGGGTGTGGATAAGTTGATCCAAAGCATTGGAATTTATGAATTCCAGAAAACATTGAGCAAAAGAGTTGGTACATGAGTAGTTTTACCAGTAAATGGTGGGGTAGATGAAATCACCCATTATTAGGTTGTTAGGTTGTACCCTAATATTTTCCAATGAATCAAGAAATGAAGAGTGGGAATCCTGGGGCATGGTGGGGGATCTGTAGCAAGCTACAATTTGGATTGTGGTCTTGCCCGGAGTTGGTTGCACTTGGATAATCTCAGATGCATTATGCTGAGCAACTAGCCTGGAGGTGTGGATATCCTTAATGAATATGGACACACCTCCACCTTTAGTTTTTCGGTCCAGGTTAGGTAGCCGAAAGGTGTGGTATATTATAGCCTGGTAATGCAGGGGTGCTCTCTGGAGCCTTGAACTAAGTCTCTGTCACAGATGTCGATGTTCTCCAGTTTAAGGACTGCCTTGGGTGAGTGCATTTTGAGGTGTAGAATTCTATCATTGAGTAGCATTACCCTCAGATTTTGCTTGCTTGTTCCTGTTACGGTGGTGAATTTGTCATTTAAACCTTTCCTAAAAAAGGCACTATAGGGGTGGCAAGAGCCTTAGATAGTATCCAGAATCCCAAGGATGACAGGTGCAGGCCATCTCTGGCAATGCATCATGGTCTGTCGATCATGTCATCCCGGACAGACAGATACTGGATCCCCTTAGAATGACACCAGAAGCTTAGCCAATTGTTGAATTCAATCATTTTGTCCTTGTACTGTGGTATTATTCTGAGTGATGGCAGGATGCTACTCAGGGCTAGGGTCATACCTGCCTGGGCTAGAAGATTGGAGCGTTCCTCCATGTCTCTTTTCAAGTAGTCCAGGGAGGTATGTTTCAGGTCATTCACACCAACATGGACAATGACAGAGTCATATTTGTACTTGTTGTGGAGTGACCTGAGTGCATGATTTATGTGGCGTATTCTGGCACCCGACAGGCAGCTGACAGTAACTTTCTCCTTATTTAGCCTGGTGAGTGGAACATCAGTGTGCCTGACTATAGAGTCAGCTATGACTAGAGTGTTGGGTACATTGTTATGCCTTATGGGCTGTGGTTGAGTGGCACACTGAGTTTGTGGGCTATGTGTCATTTGGGTTGTGTTGGGGGTGGAGGTTGCTTGCGTTTCTGCTTTGGAGGTCTCTGTTGCTTGGGCAGATTTTTATTGAGAGCCTCCGTGAATGTAAGTGTGTGTTTTGTGTTTCTATGTGTGTGTTTTGGTGGTGTAGGTTTTGAGGGACTATGTGATGAGTGTGGTTGTGGTGCAAGTGTTCACCTTCTCCTCTTGACTGTCTAGTCCAGTCTTGGGTGAAGAGAGCTTTGCTACCAGTTTGGCTATATAAGTGCATATCTCACAGGTTGTAGTGTTGGGTGATAGGAGGAGAGGGTTGTCTGTGTACATGAGGCAATTGCTGCATTGCCCCAAGATGCCCAGATTCATCAGGTAGGCAGGAGAAAACACTGGGAGCTGACCCTTAGACATGCCTAGATAGGTGCTTACTTATTAAGTACTAAAAACTGCTTTCCTCTAGACAAGTGAGGAAAGTTGAGTGCTGTAGTAATTTCTAGCTTATTTAGTGCTTACAACGAGTTCTGAACAAGTGCTGAGTTCAAAGAAACAGATATGAGTGCTAAAACTAAAAAACTGGCTAGATCTAAGGGAAAATTTGAAGAGCAGACTTTAGGGCACCGGGAATAGTTTACCCCTAGCTAACCTTCTTAATGTAAAACAACTGGTCTGAAGCCCAAGTACTTAAACCAAAGGCTTAGAATAACAGTTACAATTGAATCAGGCTAATAACCAGCAGTAATAAATGCAATTAAGTATTTTTAAGAACAGGCAGCAGAAACAAAATAAAGTAATAAAGTAGGAAGAAAACAAATACGGTAAAAGCAGACAAATAAAGTGCATTTTTTTATATATAACAGTAGAAAACAAGCCAACTAATTTAAACAAATTACCCAAATTAACCAGTAAAGAAGCTCAAAAATTAGCCCTGTTCCAGCAGTCTTCAATCAGATAAGTTCTAACTACACACTCCTGCCACTAGAGTGCAGGGGAACCTTCTCCAAAAAAAGATGACCTGGATTACTGCTCATATTATACAAACAAAGCTAGATTCAGCAGGCCTGAATCTAGTCTATGCTACATCAAACAAGGTGCTCCAATTTCAGAAAGAAGCAGGTCAAATAAGAGGCACAGTAAGCATTTAACCAGAAATTCCCAGCTCAGAAGGGCAGAATCTAGCCTCTCCTCCCACAACAGTGCAGACGACAAACCTTCTTAATGTAAAATAACTGGCCTGAAGCCCAAGTGCTTAAACCATAACTAATACACTTTTAGAATAACAGACACAGAGCCTTCAATCAGCAATTCCCAACTTAGAAGGATGTAAGCTACCTGTCCTGCCACAACAGTGCAGACCACAAACTTTCTTAATGTAAAACAACTGGTCTGAAGCCTAAGTGCATAAACCAAAAGGCTTAGAATAACAGTTACAATTTAATCAGGCTACCACCAAGCAGTAATAAATGCAGCAGAATAAATACACCTGAGTACTTTTAAGAAGAGGGAAAAGCAAAATAAGGTAATAAAGTAGAAAGAAACACAAATACAGTAATCAGAAGAGTAAAGTTCAGCCACTGTTCTGCCCAGCAACAAAATAATCAGCCCTGCCATGTCTTGGACCCAGAACCATGTACCACCATACTCAGAGCAACATCCCACTACACCATCTGAGCTGTAGTAATGAATGCTGTTTTTTCAAATATATCATTCAGTACAGGTATAGAATGGTAGGGAACAAACACTGTGGAATCAGCCATGTTTAGTATATATAAATATACACATATAGATGTGTATGGTGATAGATAAGCATGGAAAGTATATACATCAGTTATATGTAGCTATACATTTAAAACAAATACATATGGAATATATACATATACATTATATAAATATATGTATAGTTGTCAAACCAAATATATATATATATATATATATATATATATATATATATATATATATATATATATATATATATATATATATCAATACATATATAATCTTTCCACCTCTTAGAGCAGGAATTCTGGACAAAGGCTATCAAAATGGGGGTACTGTGGGCCCAAGACCAGGGACATAATGTACGTACTGCAGTTATAAATGTAGAATGTTGCTACAGTAACAGGGTTTACAGAAGTATGTGAGTTCTGAAACTGAAATGTATTTAATTTACTGTCAGAAATCCTCAGATCCTCACAGTGATTTACCACAGAAATGAAAATAATGATTCTGTGGAACAGACCAGAAATTTGAGCAATAAACCTGGACAGTCTTAAACAATACTGGAGTAGATAAGGTGACACAGTTGATGCAATAATACCCTCCTGTCTGTTGTAACATATATTGACTGGAATAGCCCAAGTCCAAAACCACATTACTCCCCACTAGTTACTGACATAAATCCCCACATCATCCCACTGATGTATCAGAAATACACAACATTTATGGGGGCCAGGCAACAGTACAGCTGATATATATCTGGACATAATATCACAGTAGGGAAACTACACTGAGCTGCTAGGTATGTCACCAAGCACTCTCAAAACTACAGGCAGACTGACACAACACTAACTCAATTTTGCTATGCGGGAATACAAATGTAATTGCAAATATATCAGGCACTACAGGAATGTGACAGATACCAGTGTGAAAGTGCATACCCATAACCAATCTCACCACATTCAAATTGACATACTGGTAAGCCACAAGAACAGTACAGTATACAGAGTGTGTGAACAAAGTCATCAGCATGTTTGCCACTCTAACACTACCCCTACATATACTGGCCCAATTTACAGTGTAGTCTGACGCCTGAATGTGGTATGGGACATATGTCAGTTTGCCCCTACAAACATATACAGCTAATAGAGCACCTGAAAATGGTGCAGAGTGCAAAGCCTGGTAGAAAAGGACCCATAACACTTACATCTACCCCCATCTCTACACAGTCCAAATAACACATGCACAATACACTGCTACACAATCCTGACAGTCTGTCAACAATTTCCAGAAATACGCAGCCCTCTCAACTGTATAGAGTCCCACACAATGTCCAGGTGTTGTCTTCATATATAAGTCCTCCTACACATAACATGTCTGGCAGTCTGATACATCACTGGGATGATATCAGGAATGAAGTCACTATATAATGATATACTATACATATCCACCTCTTACAGCATGACATCTGGACAAAGCCTGATACACTTGGGGGGCAGAGGCCCAAGCACAGGGGCAATATTGGCATATTGCTGTTATAAACTGAGAAAGTTGCTGGCATAACAGGGTAGTTGTAACATATCTGTTCTGAGGGATACGAAGTCAGAAACGCACATGGATGTTACCATTTACTGACTGCAATCCTCATAGTATGCTACTGAATTTCCAAGGCTAAAAATGTGTGAGAAACACACCAAATATAAGAGTCCACGCTCTGACCAGTCTGCAGATGGCCCTACAGTTGAGAATTATGTCAACCACATAACACTATCAGACTTAAATGCATGCAGAGCAGCCATATCCACACAAACTCTGTCAAACTAGCATTACTTCAACTGTATAACAGCAATACTTACATTCTGTCCCTATGTCTGGAACATTTTCCCTCAGTTTTGGGGGCTGTCTCCACAGTGTTTTTTGTAAGAGGTATTTCCAACTACCCTCTGTGATGCTGTTTGTCACACACCTCTATGAAGTACTCCTCACAGGCAAGGAAAAACGGCAATGCCCACACAAAGTACTCAGTTATAGGAGTGTGTTTCCATGCTGTCGGGTATGGGAATAATACCACAGCTGTTCTACATGCAATTAGCAAGTGAGGGACTCCAGTTGGTGCACAGGCCATCGGCTGCTCATGAGCATTACTTACAAAAGGCAAGCTGCTGCCTATACAAAACAGATGCATATCCTACAACTATCTCAGAGAGAGCAAGAGAGAGAGAGAAACAAACAAACAGACAGACAGAAAGACAGAGACACACTCACTGAAACTGATGGATTATACCAACTGACCCAAAAAAATAAAAACCCAGGTATGCCAAACAATAAAGCATGTAATGTAATGTAGTAGGGGGTATGTAAATGTGGAAAATAAGTTCAAACAATATTATATCTCAACAACACACACTGTACTGATATATTGCTGAGCAGAACCTATCGCCATAGCATCTGTGTCCGTCTGCAGTGACACAGAACACAGCTCAGGGCCCTGAGTCACCCCATGAAAGGATGGCTTACATATGACCACTACTGCCGTGTGTGTTGAACAATATTGACTGTGACACTGCTAGGCCAGCTACTGGGATGTCGCAGATATCCATATGTTAATTGTCAATACAAATATGATATACGTTTCTTTCAGACATGTGATGGACCTATACATGGTATGTGCATACTGAAATAATGTTGCAGCTGTGTGTGTGTTGAACTGCATGTGATATACTGAGCTCATACCATTTAACTGCCCAGTGTTATGCACACTGACCATATGTGTGCCTCATATTTGTAGTTATGTCATCAAGACATGTGTTATGTCTGGCAAATAATTGTAAACCTGTGAACACTGACATTACAACATCACCTGCTCTTTCTTCTGGCTGTAACCGTTAGTGGTCAGCACAGCAGATCATTTGTCTCCATGTCTTCTCATCCTCAGCATCTTGCTATGTCACACCAACCACCTGCATGTCCACTATCACCACACACATACACCTTATCTCAGGCCTTCCTCTTTTCCTCTTACCTGGCAGCCTCATCCTTTCCCACATATAGTCAGCATACCTCCTCATCACATGTCCAAACCAACATAATCCTGCCACTCTCTGGCTTTGTCCCCAAGCTGTCCAACCTGGGCTGACCCCCTAACATACATATTACTAATACTTTCCTCCCTTGTCACACCCAGTGCAAATCTTAACATCATTAACTCTGCTACATCCAGCTCTGACTCATGCCTGTTTTTTCATTACCAATGTCTCCAACCCATATAACATAGCTGGTCTCACTAACCTCTTGTAGACCTTCCCTAACACTCTTAATGATACTCTTCAGTCAAAAATCACTCCTGAAACTCTTCTCCACCACCCACATCCTGCCTGTACTCTCGTCTTCACTTCTTCCCACACTCACCATTACTCTGAACTGTTGTTCCCAAGTATTTACACCTATCCACCTTTGCAAACTGCACTCCCTGCATCCTCACCATTCCTCTATTTTCCCTCCCATGCACACACATATATTCCATCTTAGTCCTGCTGACCATCATTCCTCCCCTCTCTGGACTATACCACTACCTCTCTAGGGTCTCCTCAACCTGTTCCCTACTCTCACTACACACCACAATGTCATCTGCAAACAGCACAGTCTATGGGTACTCCTGTCTGATCATGTTTGTCAACCTGTCTGTTGCCACTGCAAATAAGAAAGGGCTCATAGCTGATCCCTGATGTACTCCCACCTCCACCCTAAACCTACCTGTCACTCCCAGTGCAGAACTCACCACTGTCACACTAGCCTTGTACATATACTGCAGCATTCTTACGGATTCCTCTGCCACTCCTGACCACCTTATACAATATCACAACTCCTCTCTAGGCATCCTGCCATATGCTGTCTCTAAGTCCACAAAGACACAACGCAGCTACTTCTGACCTTCTCTGTATGTCCTCATCAACACTCTCAGAGCAAACATCACATCTGTACTGCTCTTTTCTGGCATTAAACCATGCTGCTGGTCAGTAATCCTCGCCTCCCTTTACCATTACCTCATGCTGTGACTGATCAGTGCTATTCCTCTGTAGTTACTACAGCTCTGCACACCACCCATATTCTCATAATTAGTACCTAAACACATTTTATCCACTCCTCATGCATCCTCTCACTTTCCAAGATTACAGTAAAAAATCCAGTTAAAAAGACCACTTCCATTTGTCCTAAATACCTGTATTCTTCCACAAGTATGTCATCTGGACCAATAGCCTTTCTATTCTTAAACCTCTTCATAGCTATCCTTACTTCCCCCTTGATAATCTGTTGCACATCCTGATTCATGACACCCGCATCATCCAACCTTCACTCTCTCATTTTATTCATTCATCAGCCCATCAAAGTACTGTTTCCACCTGCTTGACACATTCTCCTCACTTGTTAGTACACTTCCACCATTATCCTTTATTAGTCTTATTTGCTGCATATCCTTCTTAGCTACATGCCTCTGTCTAGCCAATTGATACAGGTCTATACTCCATCCTTGATGACAAACCTTACATAGAACCTTTCAGATGCCCCATCCTCAGCCTTTGCCCCCACTCTCTTTGCCATGCACTCCATCTCCCTATATATTTGTCTACTTTCCCCATCTGTCTGACAATCCCACTTCTCCTTGGCCAATCTCTTTTTCTGCATACTTCCCTGTACTTCATCATGCCACCATCAGGTCTCCTTGTCCTCCTTCCTCTGTGCAAATGTCACACCAAGCCCCATTCTACTCATCTCCCTTACTAGCTTGGATGTAGTTACCCAGATATTTGATAAGTCTTCACTGCCACCCACCCCCTGCTTTAACTCTTCCCTGAACTCACCCTCACAATCACCCTTTCTTAGTATCCACCATTTGATCCGTGGTGCTGCCCTCACACTCCTCCCCCTCTTCTTAATCACCAATATCATCCCATAGACCAACATTCTATGCTGCCTAACTATACTTTCCCCTGTCACCACTTTACAGTTATCAATCCCCTTCAAACAGGCCCACCTGCATAGGAGATAATCCACCTGTGTGTGCATCTTCCTCCACTCTTGTATGTCACCCTATGCACCTTGGTCTTGTAAAACTATGTATTCACCACAATCATGTCAAACCTGTATTGTAAACTCCACCACCATCTCATCTTCTGCATTCCTTTGCTTAGCACCATACCTACCCATCACTTCTGCATTCCCTCAGTCCCTTTCATCAACATGTCCATTGAAATCTGCTCCAATCACCACTCTCTCACCCTTGGGTACACTCATCACCATTTCATCCAATCACACCAAAGTACATCTGTCTCATCCATCACACACACACAATTAGCAGAGCATATGCACTAACAACTGTCATCATTATGTCATCAACTCCCAGCCTCCTAAACATCACTCTACCTGACACCCTTATCACCTCCACAAACACTCTTGACATAATGTTCCTTCAGGTTAACCCCTACACCAGTTCCCTCCCATACACACCATAAAAGAACTATTTGTGCCTGACTCCAATACACACAGCTGTACACCCCTTCAATCGTGTCTCTGGCACACACAATATATCCACCTTTCCTCTGTCCAGCATATTAGCTAGCTCTGTCCCAAACCAGTCATACTCACAACATTAAAAGTTCCTACCCTCACTACCACACACCTAGCCTTTCTCCTCTCTGCCTGCCATATGAGCATCAGACATCCTCCAAGGTATGTCTGTGAATGCAAAGGCTACTGCACTATCAAATGACATACGTGAGTTACAGCAATATAAAGAAAGTGTCACTAATTGGGGCCCATAGTCCACCATGTATGTGCGGTGACCTCCAGATGTCCTGCCCTAACAGGTTGATAAGATAGACTGAGCAGCACTCCTGTAATTACAATGTGCCATACTGACATAGAACAGAAATGTATAGCAGGCATTACCTGTGCATATGTATGTATGGGTATGTGTACCCGGCTGCCTTATAACAACTGACATGGGATGCAAAACATCAGGTAAATAAGCTGTATATGTTGTACATGTGTGTAACCTTAGTTTCTGTGCATCCAACAGAGTTACATTTCTACAGCTACTGGAAGTGGCATTGCCCTGACACAGACATGGATAGTATAATAAGCATGAGTATCATGTTGAAATTGTAGAGGTGGCAAACTGTGTTCTAACCCTGTATCCATGTCTACTACAAACAGATATGTGATCACCCACATAGATGTCTGGCCTCAGCAATACCTTACTTGTAAAACCTGTCTCCACCAAAGTAGAGTAAACCCCTTTGATGGATAGCAGCAATGCACAAAGCACATAATATGATGCTGTATTGGCTATACAGGGCAAAGTAAGAGCAGGCACCAACTGGGCAGCATGTCAACCTTTGTCTGAATGAGCATTTTCGGACACAGGTGGATTACTGTATGGCTATGAGTACAAATTGGACACATCCACTAAGGGCAATCACAAGGACATCTTCACATATGACTGCAGTCTCAGAGGCAAGAACCCAACTCACCCTGTAATCATGGTCAATCATAGCACATATACACACACCATAGATACAGCCAACCTGCTGCAGACAGATTTAGGGCAAACATCACACTACTGAATCATCATCAGTAAAGATGGATATGCACAGCACACACACCCCTCCCCTCATCATCATGGATCAGATGCAAATTGCCTAATCAAAGTTAAGAAAAGCAAGTCCCCTTGGGGCCTGGTAACATTCCTGTCTGCATCCTACATGAACCCAGGCATATGCTTCCATCTCCATTACACACTGTATGCAAGCAAAGCCTGAGCACAATTGACATCCCATCTGCAAGGAACACAGCCACTGTCATCCCTCTACAGAAACGTGAATGATGAATGGTGGTTTATGAAATGTACTGGCCCTCATTGGGGGGGAACATGACACATCAGGACCAGGAGTACAATGCATGTTCATACAGTGCTGCCAGGTACAGGGGTATGATGTGTTTGTAAGTGGTGGCTAATGATAGTCCATTTTCATGTGCTGGTTCTGTAAAGAACTCTGGGCAATGTCTGTGATCCTGTGATGTGTTTCCCTGTTTATGTTTTCCAGGTGCCATGCAGCGGCAACCACCTTAAATCAATGTGGAGACAACAGCCATCACAGAAGCTGTAATCTTAAACTATGCCATCCTTTCTGGCCATAGCTGGCAAAATATGCAGGAGTGGACTGCCCTGTAGGATGAAATCATCCACAGAGTGAATGTCTTGGGCCACCATGGATGCACATATGATCAGGTCAGGCACATAGCAACTGACCTGATACATTGTGTCTGGCAAAGGGCTGCTGCTGTAGAAAGCGACTGTAAGTGGGGGCCAGCCACACAGACCCCACTTATGGCAGCAGAGGAGCTCCTTACCAACCTTGGGGTAGCCCCCACACAAACTGAAACATGGGAAACAGCAGTTGTGGAGGTAGGTGGCACCCAGGCAACAGGCGAGGAGCATCTAGGTAAGGCCATAGTGCACATCATTGTAATGAGGTAGCATTTAGACTGTCTTCTATAGAGTCTCTAGATACATATGTCAGTGCAAAATGCATTAGTTGGTGGGGTGTAATAATGCACACAAGTGCACATTATTGGTGAAGGACAGCAAATTGTGTAATATCATATTGTGTACTGTACCTGTGCAGAAACGTAGCATTCATCTTGTATTAATGCCTATTGTGAATCTACTGACAATACCTCTCCCTCACAACTACATAGGTCCCTCTGGCCTGTACGTGGGACAGAAGCATGAACCCAGTAAGTATGGGGTTTTCTTGTTGTGGCTCACCAGTACCCCAGGTGTGCTAAAGTTGATGCATGTGACCATGCACACAACTGTTACACTCAGCCATTTGGCAATATCTGCATGTTCACCCATGGTGGTGTTTGCTGCATTGCATCATGGTGGTCATCACATGGGCCTATTTGCAGGAGATGTGACATATCTGTAGCATGCCTCACAACCTGTCATTGCAGGACATCAGGACAAAGACTGACAACATGGAGGGACAAAGGCCCAAAACCAGGGTTGTATTGTATAAACTAGTGGTGTACAGTGCATATAAATGGTGTACGCATTCTAACAGGTGTCCCACGTACAGGTTCTGGCCTTATCTTACCAGTCCCCACTCTATGTCCTAGGTAGGAGACCTCTGCCATACCCACCTGACATTTGCTTGGCTTAATGGTCAACCCTGCCCTCTGTAATCTGTCCAGCACTTTCCTGACATGCTGAAGGTGCTCTTGCCAGGAATGGCTGTAGATAGCAATATCATCTAGGTAAGCAAGGGCAAGCTCTCCTGCTCCTGCTAGGATATGATCTACCAGCCTCTGGAAAGTTGCTGAGGCCTTATTCATCTCAAAGGTCATCTTTGTGAACTCATACAAGCCAAAAGGAGTCACAAAGGCTGACTTCTCTCTAGCACTTGGAGTCAAGGACACCTGCCAGTAACCCTTGGTAAGATCAATGGTTGCAAGATACTTAGCCCCACCCAGCTGATCTAGGGCCTCATCTGTCCTAGGCATGGGGTAAGCATCTGACTCTGTGTGACTATTTAATTTCCTGTAGTCTGCATAGAACCTGGTGCTGCCATCCTTCTTTGGCACCAACACCACTTGGGAGGCCCAGGGACTGTTGGACTCTTGAATCACCCCTATTTCCAACATCTCCTGTACCTCCCCTCTCAGAGCCTGTTTGACTCTCTCAGGTACCCTATAAGGGACATGCCTAATAGGCCTTTGGGGTTCTGTATCCACCTGGTGCTGCCCCAGGTGGTTGCACCCTGCTTTTCCAGTGAACATGTCCCCAAATTCTTGCAACACTGCTCGGATTTCTCAAACCTGGGTAGGACATAGCTGCTGGGACATTGCCACTCCTTCTACCAAGGTGTCAGTCTGAGCCTCACTTAGGAGATCAGTTCTCAGATCTCCCTCAGACTCCTCCTGCAATCCACTGCAAATGCTCAGCACAAGGGCCTCCCTATCATGGTAAGGTTTCATCATGTTAACATGGTACAATTTGGGCCCCTGCCTTCTGCCTAGCAGTTCCACCATGCAGTTAATATCACTTACCTTTCTTACCACCTTGTAGGGTACCTCCCAAGCTGCTTGCAGCTGGTTGTGTCTGACAGGAATGAGAACCATTACCTGCTGCCCCACAGCATATTCTCTAGCTCGAGCATTTCTGTTATATCACTCCTTTTTCTGTTGCTGGGCTTCTGCTAGGTTCTCCTGGGCCAAGCCCATGAGTTCCCTGAGCTTATCCTGAGGTTTAGGACATATGCCAGAACAGACTCCTTGTAAGACTCACACTTACCTTCCCACTCATCTCGAATTAACTCTAGAGGTCCCCTCACCCTATGTCCATACAGCAACTCAAACGGTGAAAAACCTGTGGATTCCTGGAGACCCTCTCTGTAGGCAAACAACAGATGGGGCAAATATTTGTCCCACTCCCACTTAAACTGATCTGCAAATGCCTGTAGCATGGACTTGATTGTAGAGTTTAACCACTCAACAAGACCATTAGTCTGGGGATGATAGGGGGTAGTCTTCATGTGCTTCACCCCACAGGACTTCCACAGACAAGTCTGATATTAAAATGGCACCTCTGTCAGTCAGTATTTCTTTTGGGAAACCTACCCTGCTGAAAATTTCTAACAAAGCATTTGCCACCTTCTCTGCCTCAATGGAGGACAAAGCCACTGTCTCAGGGTATCGTGTAGCATAATGAAATTACTTGGGGTACTCAGAGGACCCACAATATCCATAGCTACCCTCTGAAATGGCTCCTCAATCACAAGCAAAGGCATCAAAGGAGCTATCACCTTGTCTCCTGCCTGGCTACCTTTTGGCACTGCTCACAGGTACTGCAGTACCCTGTTACATCTCTGGAAACTCCAGGCAAATAGAAGTTCTGCATAATATGCCTCTTTGTACGTTTTATGCCCATGTGACCTGCAAAGGGAATATCATGGGCTATGGCTAGAAGTGCCAGATGGTAGGCTCTAGGTACTACCAACTGCTGTACTCTCTCACCTTCTAGCACTCCCTCAGGGGTACACTCTCTGTATAATAACCCTTTGTCCCAGTATACAAATTACCTCTTCCCTTGAGAATCAGGTGCCTCCCTAGCTACCTGCCTCAGGCCTTGCAATGTAGGGTCTGAGAGCTGAGCCTGTCTTAATTCTCTCCTTGTGACCCTTTCCAGCTCCCCTTCCACAGGAAGTCTGACATCCTCTGACAAAAGTGTCTCACTGTCTGGGTGCTGCTACTCACCTCTACCTTTGCAGTCACTCTGTCCAAGGGACCATCTGTACCCCCAAGCAGCTGTGACTCACATTCAGTCTCACTGCTACAGAGTAGCTCCCTGCCTGAAGTAACCACCTCACCAGTCCTAGCTGCGAGTATGCAGTCTATCTGGGTCTCCCCCAGGCTACCAGAACCACATGCTTGTCTCCCAGCCTGACTGCGTGTAACTGCACAAGCACATGGTACTGCCTTATCCAGATCCGTCCCTCTCAAGACATCTGCAGGATGGTAGTTCCATACCCCTGTTGTCTCAAGAAAAACTAATATTGGCATTTTGTCTTTCCCACTTACTGGAGCTCTCACCTTTTGTTCCCCACCTTGCCTCTGTGGACATCTGTATGCCACATGGCCCCAATGGTTGCATTCAAAATATTTAACCCTAGCTCCTGGATGTGTACCTGGACTAGTGGCTTCCCCTGCTACTGGCAGACTCTTTTAGGACAGTCTGTGCTGCCCAACACGGGTTCCTTAAGACCCATGAGCAGTACTGGGGGTCTCTTTCCTGTGTAAGGCTGCCCTGCTTGCTAGGTATAGGTCTCCCTTCTTCCCCAACCCCTCTGAAGTAGCACATTGTCTATCAGCTAACCAGATACTCATGTCCTCAGCCAAAGGGCTAAGAGCTTGTTCCCTCACCAAAAGGTCTGCCAGCCCTTCAAAAGTGGTGATCTGACATCCACTCACCCACCAATGGAAATAAGTGCTCAGTTCAGCAACATATTTACACATGCTTTCATCTGCCTTGCATCTATGCTCACAAAACTTTTTCCTATACATTTCAGATGTTAGCATAAAACATTCTAAAAGACATTTTTGTACAGCAGTATAATCAAAACAGTCAGCATCAGACATTTTTGATACAACAGTTACTGCTTTACCATGGAGTAAGGGGATTAGGAACTGTACTCAGAGCCTTTGGTCAACTTCATACTGTTTACATACTCTCAAACTTATGAATGAAAATATCAAAATTATCCCCCTCTTTAAACTGCAGAAGAAATTTACCCTGTTGTGCTTCTGGGATCCAGTTACTCCCTTCCCCATTACCTCCATTACTCTGGTGAAGAGTCAGCATTTTTCTCTAATGCTTCCTCTGCCTCTCCTTTTCCTCAGCTTCTATCTCCAAATGCCTGGCCTCCAACTGAAGTCTCTTTAGCTCCAGCTGGATTTTTAAGTCCACTGCAGAAAGGTTAAGCTGTCCATTCTCCGAGGATATTGTATCTCCACTGCCAGTCTGATTGTCCTCCTGGATGCTTTTTTTCTGATGCAGCTGTAACCAAGGCTGCAATCAGTCTGCTTTAGTCAGGTTTCCATGCATCAGTCCCCTAGCCTGGAACATCACTGCCAGCTGGCTCCTTGTCAGTTTTCCATACTCCTCTGCTGACATGCTGTCTGCTCACCTTGACTAACTAAGCTAACAGAAGAAATAAAACAATTGTGATCTGAACTATGAGTATTCACTGTGTGGCTGTTTTAGAGTGCAAAACACCTTCAAAGCTCACTGTACACAAGCTAAAGGGATTCACTCTACCCACACCACTACAAGCCAATTAGTATTTGCCAACCAATTAATATGTGATGTGGATATCCCACCGCTGCCAAACAATTAATATGTGACACCCGTGCACTGGTTCAGCAATCAAGGAGCCTCATTCTTCACCACTAACACCAGAGAGGGCATCTCATATATAAAGGAAAGGATAACAAATACACACAGTAAAGTACAATTTCCATTAAGAGCACACAGAGATCACAGTCAGTCCAGGGCTGGTCGCTCCCTTGCTCTCCAGGTCCCCAGTAAGACTCCCCACTGGCACAGCTATAGGGTCCAGATTTTAGCCTGGCTGGGCAAGTTAAAACCTCCAGTACCCTCTCTGTCCAACCAGTGTTTCATGTCCCTGCCCAAGTAGCTGACACACACACACTTTGAGATAAGAGTTTACACAACCGCACAGACCCTCCTGGGAAAAGCTGGCACAGGTTCTCCAGCTGTGCCCCTATTACCCAGACTATATGGTAGCACCACTTGCCATCACACAGCTAATATTTATCAGCTACTAAAAGGCCCTTAAATGGGTGTCCGATTATTACTGTGCAATATTATTATCCAATTTTTAGTATAGCCCAGGGCTAAAGCTATTAGAGTGGCCTTGCACAGTAATCACTATAAATATGCAATGTACTCTACAGCTTAACTTATCTCTACACAAAACAGCCACAGTTGAAAGTTTTTTTTAAATATTTAGTAATAAATAATAAAAACACAAGACAATACTTCTTATGACACAGTGCAAGTCAAGAGTTTTGAGATCAGAGAGAAATACTTGAAATAACACAGCAGTAAAGTTCTGACATCATAGAAAAACACTTACCACAGGATTCAGCAAGCTCTGAATGGTGAGCAGGAATAGTACAAGAGCTGCTGCAAGCAATATGACCAACATGAGATCCAGGAATGAGATCTCGGGACGTGAACAAGCACTCCTACACTATCCCTGCATGGACACAGCTCCTGTATGCGAATTACCCCATTTGCTGGTGAAAACCATGCAAATGAGGTGAATTAGCAATCCAGGAAGCAGGCAGGCATCCATGCAGGAATATGTAACCTGCAGAAATGTATTCGGCTACTAACCAAATACATTTCTGCAAATTACAAATGGATGCATAACAGCTCCTAAGAAAGCATGTATTCAATGTAGTAGGTATGCCATTGCCCAAATATATGGCCATTGGCATGGGAAATAGTTGAAAAATTGGAAAAAATAAAGTTTTTTTGTTTTTGACCAGTTTTGGACATTTAAGCATAGGGCAGCAGTGCTCAAATGGGATCGACCCAAAAATAAGAAAAAAAGTTGGAAATAAGCTTTTAAACCCAAATCAGCATTTTGACATAATAGTCAATGGCATGCATAAGACAACAAGACCATGGAATAGTGGTTGCTAAGGGGGAAGGCTGATTGTGTGTTTAGTAACCATGCATTAGCAGTCAGTTCTATGCAAATGAGGAGAATGATACTGAATCACAGATTTCCCCTCACTGCTAGCTTGCACCTAACCATCTAGGTGCAGCAACACCATGGTCTGAGACTAAGAGCTGGATGACCTCATAAGGGGGAGTGTCATGAATGCTGTAAGCTTACTGGAGCTCAGTGGCCCGTGTTTGCACTTAGCTAAGCACAGCTAAGGAAGGGGATGTGTCTGAGGCTGTACTGTCTTATTCCAAGAAAAGCAGTGTGTGTTCATGTCCAGGGAGAGCCAGTTTCTTCTAAAAGGTTTTTACATTGTCTAAACGGGTGTACGTGGCATTCACCTGGTTGAAAAAAAAAACAACAACAGGAAATAGCAGCTCTTTTCAACTCTGAGAACTGGGTATGTGCGGCACACCTCGGGCTTAAACAGGAAGGCAATGGGAAGGGAAAGCAGCAGTAGGAAGTCAATCAGGGAGAACTAGCATAGCTGACAGGTGAAATGTATCAGAATCAGTCAATTATACAGGTGGCAACCAAGCCCAGCCAAGTAAACTACTATAAACTATGCAAACACCTTTCACTCTGGTTTTTCCCTCAAAATCTACACCACCGGTGTACAAAAATGGGTACATTTAACCTGACAAAACTAACAAAATGATAGGGGCTGTTGTTGCTCTCATACATCAATATGTGGAAGAGACTGAGGGTGGTGAGGATGAGAATGCTGCTGACCAACTCACAGTGAGGAGAAAAAGAAGAGTGTACAGACCCAGGGTAACCTACCAGGGGCTACATGAGCTGGAGATAGTGTAGCGCTATAGGTTGGACAGGGAAATCCTACAGCAAATTGTTGAGCTGTGCCAGCCACACCTCACACACAGACCCAATAGAGGGGAACCCATCCCAGTGGATACCAAGGTATGTGTAGGCTTAAGAATACTAGCCACAGGTACCTTCCAAAGGCCAAATGAGGATATCATGTGGATCTCACAGGCATCAGCTTCCAGAGTATTCCACCATTTCCTGGATGCCATGTCAGCACATGCTGGTGAGCACATATATTTCGTTGACCAGCAATATGCGTCTGCTCCACCAAATAGCAGAATACCCTGAGGTAGACTTGCCAGTGGGGACATCCCATATGGCCACCTAGTGGGGTATGCTGGTTACACACTGGAGCCATGGCTGATGACACCCATCAGAAATGCACACACACCTAAACAAGAACTCCATAATGAGGCACATGCACAAACCAGGATCATAATAGAGCATGTGTTTTTGATGCTCAAGTCCGGGTTCAGGTGCCTGGACATATCCGGTGGAGCCTTGCAGTACTCTCCAGCTACATGTACAGAATTTTTCATTGTATGTCCCATGCTACACAATATGATCCTGCAGAAACATCTGCAGCAGGAACAGCAAGGGTCAGGGCCACACAGCCCACCACCATTGCAAGGCCAGCACAGGCACAGAGTGACTAGGAGGAGGAATAACCTGAGTCTACCCCTGTAGGCAGAAGGATGCATGCCCAGTATGCCCAGGCTTTGGCAAAGAGGCAACACATAGCACATACACTGACACAGTAGGAACCCAGGGAATGACACCTCTCTTGACTCGCACATGCAGTAAAAGGGATGCTAAACATGACACTACCAGTGCTTTACCATATATAGGGAGTGTACTATGTGCATCCAACATAGTCAACCCTCCAGCACCATCCTCAAAACTGGCACATCCACAAGGTAAGTCACTCTTCCTATAAATTGCTGAATGAGTAATATGTTCTGCTAGTTGTATCTATGATATGGATGTGATCATGCAAGGGAATCAGGTGGCTGAATGGGATGGCAGCAGATAGTGTACACCTATATGGGCAGCATGAAATCCATAACAAATAATGGTGTCAACAAAGAAGGCAGTACTAGACAAGGTGACAAATCCCACTGCAGTACATGTGGTGGCCCAAATGTGTGTCCATAGGACACACACATGTATGTCAGTGAGGCTCACATACCCAAAAACAGTCTCAGCCAGCAGGACAGGTGTAGATGGCCACAAAGAAGGGCTGTGCTAAGCCCTCCAATTGATGGCAATGGAGAACTCCCCCCTCCTGACCTACATAGACAGACTACAACAGGTCTGTCCGGTGGATATTAGTTATGAAGGTTAAGAAGTCTGAAACTGAAATGTAGGTCAATAAAACCTAAGAACTGTACTCCACTGATATGCCTCTAGTCTGCATGATAGATCAGAATACAAAATGAAATGGAAGCCAGCAGAGTACCTGAAATACCAGTACAGTCATAGCAAATGTTTACAGTTGTCAGTTGTGCCCCTCCCCCCACAATCCTATGTAGAAATTCAGTAACATGTTCATGTGGGTTTAATAACAGTGGAGCACAGATTACCTGGGTTGGCTCAATTTGCAGGATAGATTGTTGCATGTGTACAATATGCAGGGCACTGTGTGTTAGGTTGTTGTGTGTTGTATATTGTGTGGAAGCGGTCAACATGTATGCATGGCGGGTTGTGTCCCGGTGGCCTATGGCCAGTACTGTTGTTGACAGGGCCATATTCTGACAAACGCAGTTCCAACCACAATGCATCCTAGCAAAACCCAATCCAGCTGTCATCCATACTCATTGTTCAGATGTAATATTTGTCACCATCTGAAAGATGGACATACCATGAATGTGGGCCCAGACATACACACAGTACACATGTGGAAGTACCCTAGATAGAGTACATAAAATGTAACTGTCAACTGCACACACCTTTGGAATTGCACATACAGGTTAGCAGCACATTAGTTGTCTGTGTAGTATGGAATACTGATGCAGTCTGGCCTATCACTGGTAGACCACAAAAGGCACAGTTATGAAGTAATGAAAGACTGCCGATGTCCCTGCACAAGACAGTATAAGGGGAATGTCCCATGTATATCTGTGAGTCAGCTGCAAAAAGCTTCCATATGCACATGCAGTCAGCTCACCCCACCATCAGCCACAGGTTTATCACAGGTCATATCCCTGCTGTTGGGAATGAGAACAGTATAACCTCTACTTCTGTATGTCAATACCCACAGAATGCAGCATGCTAAAGAGGTGTCCCATGCAGGTGTGTCCCTAGCTGTAAGCAACACCCTGCCAGCCAATGGATTAATATGGACAGGAACTACTGCCATTAACACCTCACACACCTACCCTGTCACCCCAGGGAATTCCAATGGTTTGCAGCCTGGGACTGTAAGAGTGACAGAATGCACCAGCCTTCTACAGATGGCCTGCATCACTACCAAATGCCCTACAGTCCTCTGTCGAAAGCCTGTGCCTTACCCATACAGCCAATGTATGTTATCTTGGGTCTATATTACAACGTCAAACTCACAGGAGTCCAAATATTGTAATATCAAACCCAAATGTTCGAAACACAGAAATAGCGAAGCCATGGAACACCAATTTTTTTCCCAGGGAAAAAAAATGAATGTGCTGTTTTTGTGGCTTTGCTATTTCCTCTACTGTGGTGCGAACTTAGAGTCAGTATATTTAAGTAGGGGGGTGAGGGGAGGCACAGCCACCCATGTTGGGGGATGTGGGGGGCAAAGACCCCCACATTAGTTTAAGTTTAAAGTGTACATGTTTTTTTTTTTTTTTTTGTACTGGAACAACAATTTTTCCCCTGGGAAAAAAATCTCTGTTCTCTGTTTTCGTAGTTTCTGGGTTTCGAACTTAACAGCATGATATTACATCATTCGAACTCCTGTGAGTTTGATGATGTAATATAGACCCTGTTATCGCATGGGGTCCCAACTAACAACATAACACAGTCCACAGAACACAAATGCAAGGCCATGTCGACAAATCCCAGTAGCATGGCCACCATATCCTACTGCATGAACTGCGGACCAACCCCTAAATACCGCAGGGATGAAAGGACAACTATAGAGATACTTCTCATATATCACTTGTATAATGTTAGCAAGAAGATAGAATAACAGAGTGGTGGATGTAGAAGCATGGATGCCATGGAGTGTGTGAAGTCTGAAACTCTGATCTGTGCCCATACTACCCCTGCCTGCAAACCCAGTAATGGGTGGCTACAAACCTGCTTGTAAACCACAATGTAAAGGGGAACTGACCAGATATATGAGCCCTGCCTATGGGTAACCTAGATGAATCAGTACAGGTGAGAGGTATGGCCACAGCAGGATATGGTTACGTTGATAGATGTACAAGCAGGGGATCCTCAGCCACCACAGTACCAAGGTGCTGCACCATTTACACAGACCGATCAAGTATTTGCAGATACCCCTCCAGAATGGCATGAGCGTACGAGAATATGTAGGCTGCAGACCACAATACTGGACACAGCTTCATTCATATTGTGTTCCCCAGGAAATAACTGTGAGCAAATAAGTATATCTGTCAGAAGTTGATGACATAACATATCACAGTGAGGCCCATTGTGAACCAGTTTTCATCCATTTTAAAGGACACCTATGATTTATTAGACAGTTTAAGTACTTTAGAACTAAGCAATGTACAACAAGAATGCTTATTTATAACACTTGATGTAAAAAAACTATTTACATCAATACCAAATGACATTGGTATACAATTCATACAGGAACTTTTGATTAATGAGACAACATTTGCAAATGACAGAGTCATTCTGATATGTCAGTTGCTTGAATTAGTACTTACCAACAATGTGTTCCTATTTGGTGATATATATTATTTACAGCAATGGGGGGTGGCTATGGGCACCCCCTGTGCGAACACCTATGCCAACCTTGTGGTATTTTGGTGGGAGAAATTACACCTATTCAGCAACGACATGTTCAAATCTGTCAGATTCTACAAATGCTTTGTAGACGATATACTGATCATCTGGGATGGTACTTTGCATTCTTTTGACTTATTCTTGGAATATCTTGAAACCACCACCACATTCCTTAGGTTCACCAAGGAAAGCTCACCAAGAGAAATACATTTTCTTGATGTCACTCTTAAAATAACAGCAGAAGGTACTATCACTTCATCATTATATAGAAAACTGGTATGGAAGAATGCTATTTTAACATTTGATAGCATGCATCCGAGACATACCTTTTATGGCATAGTTAAGAGCCAATTTACAAGAATTTCTAGACTTTGTACCAAACTTGATGATTTATTGAAAGAAGCTAATTCCATGGAAACCTTATTTATTAGTAGAGGCTATGAACCAGAAATGGTAAGGACCATTAGACATGATGTCCTGGGAGATAAAGATCCCATTTGTAATGAACATGTTGTCCCGTCTAAAAATAACAATACCTACAGAAGATACAAGGGGTTGAACAACATAAATAATATGATTAACTATACTATTACATACACTAGTGACATCAATAAGGTTCAACAAATAATCCAAAAAAATTGGAATATCCTCACTATGGATGCACATACCAAAGAAATTATAGGTACAAAACCTAGATTCCTATATAAAAATAGCAGGAATCTAAAAAGGATCCTATGTAATGACCACTGCACAAGGATTAATATGAATAGCACAGGTATTTCTAAACCATTGAATATGGGTACATTTGCATGTCAACAGTGCAACAGATGTAGCTATATTACTGATACCCAGATATATAAACATCCTACTGTTGATTTCACTTTCATCCCTAGGTTTTATGCTGACTGCAATACACGCAATCTTATTTACCTTGCAACATGTACAGCCTGCCAAGCCTTTTATGTAGGCTTAACAAAAAGAAGACTACAGGCTCTACAATCACCTATATGACATCCGCTGGCTATAGAAACCAATGCGTTAGCTAGACATATTATAGATTATCCTACACACAAGTTTTGCTTTAGAGTGTTACAAATAGTACCACAAAATACCAGAGGAGGTGACTTGGAAAATGATCTGGCACTGGCCGAATTAAATTGGATATTAAAACTTGGTGCACATCTTCCTCCTGGCATTAATAATTATTTATCCATCAAGCCAGTACTGTTGGGTCAAAAATAATATATATTTTTTTCTATATGCTTATTATATATACCTTATATATTCATATATAAAGTTGTAACATATTTATATATAATATTATGTTTTTTATTATTATTTTTATGTTTGCTATTTAAATAATATCTATTTACTATATATGTTTAAATTGATTGGCAAGTATTATATATATAAATTTACTAATTCACCTTGACTCATATAAACAATTATTTATTTATTTATCACACATATTTATACTGTATATATTTTTATAATTTTCAGTATTTGAAATTTAGTCATGCACATATATATATGACTAATAGATATTTTAATTTCATTTGATAAACCATTCATATTTATGGTAGCACTATTCACAACACACAAGCTATACCTGTATTGTGGACATTATATATAAAGATTCAGTTATATTTATACGCATACATATGAAATAGTAGGAGTATATTGTTTAATAACATATAGAAATATATTTGTATTGTGAACTTTGAAAATATATGTTTAGTTCATATATATACACACATATATGAGGTAGTAATATATTTGATCAGATATACTGCAAATAAATATTATATCTAGGTTGTTTTGTTTAGAGATTTTATTCAGGAATCTAATATGTACGGAGCAATACAATATGACAATTTGCCGATATGTGAAATAACAATGTGTTCGTTGGCATTTTATTGTTTGCACAAGATCCTTACATTCAGTATAAAGTTTTTTAAAAATAATATAAGATTCACAATGAATTTACATTTTAGTAATGTTTTAATTAATTAATTAACTATTTTAATTGCAAGATTTTCCCGCGCAAGCGGATATTTAAATGCACAGTAGTTAACTAATTGTTATCTGATGAAGCGTGGATTTGCCACGCGAAAGCGCTCATCTCTGTATTTCTAATAAATCGTATTGGAAACTTATTTGTAGTTTGGATTTTATCAGTGTGCGTTTTGCATTTCAACTCAGTGTGTTCTTTGCATCTTCATTTCGTGGCTGGTATCTCACATTTTTTATCTTCATATCACAGTGTAAAACAGTTCATATGTCTGAATTTCTCTGCTAACACCAAAACCATGTAACACAAGCAGCACAGACACAAGAGGTACAGTATCCCATTATCCTTTGCCCATTGTGACTCCATATTGTCAATCTGTCTACAGATATCCTGCAGAAGCAGGTTGCTAGCTGTAGGTATACAACACAAAATCCTGCAATGGAGTACAACCTACCTGGAATGGATTCACACACTCAATACAGAAGGTCATACTGGGCATGCTCCTACACTTAGAGGAATGAATCCTATGCCTGACAACAACAGTGGACTATACATATCTGTCAGTTGCAGATGTCTGTTCACACACACCACATTGCACACCATTCATGCTTTGCACAAACATTGGATAGGAATATTCACACATATCCAAGGCCAACACACTATAATAGGTCAGACATACACAAAGTGATATGGAGAAGAGAGAGGCAGACAGTGACAAAGAGAATCCCATCATGAGGCTTGTCCCAGCCACCACACATCCAATTGGCCAATATCACATGATGTGCCGATGTCAATCACTGTAGACATTTGCTTCTGGTAGCCCTCAGCACTATAGTGTCTGTGGTGCTTGTGACAGCTCTGCAACATGACAGTACAAATCAGTATTCATCTATCAGTTGTATACCCAGTCCTGTCAAATGTAAAGTTGCGTGTGTGACTGAGTGTTGTGTGTGTGTTACTAGAGGGATGGTTTATAGCCCATTCACACACACTGCACTTCCCAGACATGGCAACTGTGAAACGTGTGTGTGTGTGTGTGTGTGTGTGTGTGTGTGTGTGTGTGTGTGTGTAGAGGTTAATGATTTTGAGCCCATTCATAGTCACTACACATCCCGTTGCCCTACTTTAGCATGCCTGCTGATGTCAGTCCCCTTGAAATACCTCTTTGGATAAAGGCCAACCCTATAAGCACTATTGCAGTTGCGATAACTGTGTATAACTATAGTATAACATACTAGTTAGGAAGGAGTTCTAATCCTAGACATGGCAACTGTGACTCTGTGTGTGTAGGAATTAATAATTTTGGCTCCATTTACAGCCACTACACCTCCCATTGCCCTGCTTTAGAAAGCCTGTTGGTATCAGTCACCTGGAAATACCTCTTTGGACAAGAACCAGCCCTATAAGCTCCATGGCACTTGTGATAACTGTGCAGTGCTATAGTATAACATACTAGTTAGGTAGGAGTTATAATCCCAAATAACGCAACTGTGTGTGAGAGAGTGTTTCATTGATAATACCTGATGTCATGGACATTTACACTTCCTACTCTCACCTTACGTCTCCTTTAGCACTGCTGCCAATGTTAGTCACCTTCAAGGATACATGTGGAGAGCTCTCCAACATGTAAGCTCCATGGTGCATGCCATAAATGTGGAACAATGTTGTAGCAATAACTGCACAGATATGTGTTTGAATCTCATCTGCAGCAAGTGTTTGTGTGTGCACTTCAACTTTTTGCCCCCATTTACACCCACTACACACCTCAGAGCCTGACTTAACAGTCCTGCAGATATCATCCACCTTAGAAGTACCTGTTGCCAACCCTAAACCATGCCAGGTCAGTGGTGCATGTGGTAAATGTGTAACATAATGGTCCGTAAAGATTGTTAGATACAAGTTTGAACCTCACTCCTGGCAAATGTAAATGTGTGTTTTGGGCAAAATTATTTTTTGATCTCACAATCAGTACATCACCCAATGCCAGTATTTACAAGGGCTGGTGATGTTCCACACCTTAGAAATACATTGGAAGACAATCCATCCTATAAGCTCCATGGTGCATGCAATAAATGTGGTACACTGTAATAGCAATATATAGCTAGGTAGGAGGTTGAATCTCAGTACCGGCAAGTGTGTGTGTGTGTGTGTGTGTGTGTGTGTGTGTGTGTGTGTGTGTGTGTGTGTGTGTGTGTGTGTGTGTGTGCGTGTGTGTGCGTGTGTGTGTGTGTGTGTGTGTGTGTGTGTGTGTGTGTGTGTGTGTGTGTGTGTGTCTGCCATCAGTATCCTGTGTGGAGGTTGCTGTGACTGTGTAATAACAGGATGCATTGTGGCATGGTTTTTGCTAAATTATTATGTTGAGGACCTAGTATATGTCACAATGTCCACCTTACAAGGACAACGTGTCAAACACCAGAGAGGCTGGTGTAGACAATCCATAGCCCTACATGTGACATTGTGGATTAATGAACAGTATAGGAAACCATTGTATTACTCAGAGAACACTCTCCACCCACATCTCATTAACAAACAGACTTGGCTAGGCAACAACCACTATATTGGTTGTTCCTTGCATATTGCCTCACAGGTAGTAACCACGGTCCGGTTGCAGTTGACTACATGCCTGTTGACTACAACAGTGCCACTGACATCAGAAAGTACTGCAATGTCTTACATCTCCTGATTTGAGTGTGTGTCATCCAGCAAGTAAAAGGACATGGCACCCTGTTCCATCCCTACAGTAGACATATAAATGCTTACAGTGGTCCTTTTGCTATATTCCTCACTGGACGCCTGCAACAATTGTAGAGTCTGCAAATGTAACCCACAAAGGGAATACCATGCCTTATACACATGCCCTGTATGGACAGATGCCACTAACTCCACTGAATATCTGTATCATGCTGACAAAGTAGGTGCAATGAACACCTCAGTTCCATAGCCAAGACTCACCAAATGAGGTCAGGAATGCTACATCAGAAGATAACAATCTGTCCACACAACATGCCCCAGAGAACTCAAGTACACTTCCACATGTCACAGAACATGCATGTGGGACATGTGCACAACCAAGACACTGTCCATGTTATGGAATGTAGATCACATACATGGGAAGCAGTGCACATTACTGAGCACCCACAATAGTAATCCAGATGAGTGGCTGGTGAATACAATACCCACCTGTGGGGACCAATCCAGGGACTACACCCCTGAGCCACACTGGAGACCATTTTCATGTGGCCGGATGCCAAGGTATTCCCTTTGCCTAGCCGTGTACAGCCTTCAGGCCCTTTCACCATGAACCTATGCATCTCAGTAATGGCAAGTGTGTGTGTGTGTGTGTGTGTGTGTGTGTGTGTGTGTGTGTGTGTGTGTGTGTGTGTGTGTGTGTGTGTGTGTGTGTAGATTAATGATTTTAAAGTCATTCACAGTCACTACACCTCCCATTGCCCTTCCTTACCATGCCTGCTGATGTAATTCACCTTGAAATACCCCTTTGGATAAGGCCAGCCCTATGAGCTCTGTGGCATTTGTGATAACTGTGTAATACTGTAGTGTAGTAAAATAGTTAGGTAGGAGTTTTAATCCTGATCCTGCCAACTATGATAATGTGTGTGTTTCCCTGAGAGAGTGTGTGTCTGTCTTCATTGACACCTGCTTTTGTGGACTTTCACACATACTGCACTTCCCTTATCTCTCCTTTAGCACTTTTGCAAATGTTACTCACCTTCAAAGATACCTTTGGACAGCCCTCCAACATGTAAGCTTCATGGTGCGTACAATAACTGTATAACATTGTAATAGCAATACATAGTCAAATTGGGGGTTGAAACTCAGTATTAGTAAGTGTGTGCTTGTGTGTGTGTGTCATTAATATCCTGTGTTGGTGAAGGACTGATTGTGTAATGACAGGATCAATTGCAGTGTGGGTTTTGCTACATCATTGTGTAATGACAGGATCAATTGCAGTGTGGGTTTTGCTACATCATTATATTGAGGACCTATATGTCCCATTGTCCACATTACAAGGCCAACATTTTCCAAACACTGTAGAGATTGTTGTAGACAGTCCTCAGCCATAAATGTGTACAGCCATGTGCAATCACCATGTGACAGTATGGATTAGTGAACAATATAGGCAACCGTTATAATGCCCAGGTACCACTCTCCACCCATGGATCATACACAAAAACGCTTGGCTCTTACTCTCTTACTCCCTTCCTTTCTTATTTTGTCTCTCTCTCTCTCTCTCTCTCTCTCTCTCTCTCTATCTCTCTCTCTCTCCCTCTGTGGTGGATGTGGACAAGTACATCTGTTTTGCATAGGCAGCAGCTTCAGTTTTGTAAATAATGTTCATGATCAGCTGATGGCCTGTGCAGGAATTGCAGTCCCCCACTTGTTAATTTCATGTGGACCAGCTGTGGTATCATTCCTATAGCCAATTGCATGGAAACACCCCTATAACTAAGCACTTCCTGTGGGTGTTGGCCCTTTTCCTTCCCTGTGAGCAGGACTTCATGTGGATGTTTGACAAATAGCATCACAGAGGGTATTTGGAAATACCTCTTGCAACATACACTGTGGAGGCAGGCCAACAAACAGGAGGGGGATGTTCCACACATGGGGACAGAATGTAGGTATTGCTGTTCTACATGTTTGCGTGGATATGGCTGTTCTACATGATTTAAATTATGGCATGACAGTGTTATGTGGTTGAAGAAACTCTCACCTGAAGGGCTATCTGCAGACTGGTCAGAGTTTCGAGTCTTACATGTGTTGTGTTACTCACACATTTCCTATCTGTAGAAATGCAGTAGCATACTCTGATGTTTGCAGTCATTACATGGTGACATCCATGTGAGTTACTCACTTCATATCTCTCAGATGAGATATGTCACAGCAAACCCTGTTACACCAGGAAATGTCTCAGTTTATCACAGCAATATGTCAATATTGACCTTGTGTTTGTGCCTCTGACCCCATGTCTGTCAACCTATCTCCATATGTCATGCAGTAACAGGTGCATATGTACAGTACATCATTATTTACTGACATCATACCTGAAAACAAACCAGTGAGATATCAGACTGCTAGACATGTTATGTATAGTAGGCCTTATATTTGAGGACAAAACCTAGACATTCTGTTGTAGTGTGTACAGTAGTGAGGTCTGTGTACTTATAGTGATTGTTGACAGAGTGTGTATTGTGAATATGTTACTTGGCCTGTGCACAGACTGTGGTAGATGTAATTGTTCTTGGTCCTGTTCTTTCTGATGTTGCATGATGCTCCACTTTATGGTACCATATTGGCATACATGTTTGCAGGGCCAGACTGACATGTCCCATACCACAGTCAGGCATCAGACTACACTATGTATTGGCCCAGTATATGTAGTGTTAGTGTGTGAGTGGCACATATGAGGATGGTTTTGTTCACACAGTCCATATACTGCAATATTAATTAGGCTTGTCATAATGTGACTGTGGCTGTGTTCAGATTGGTTGTGGGTATGCACTTTCATACTGGTGTTTATTACTCTGAGCTGTTACATGCCTGTAGTGCCTGCTATATTTGCAAGTACATGCGTATGTATTCCCCACAGGAAACTTAGGCCACTGTTGTGGCAGTCTGCTGTAGTTTGCACAGTGCTTTGTGATATGCCTAGCAGTTCAGTGTATTTACCTAGTGTGATGTCATGTCCAGATATTTGTAAGATGTACTGTTGCCTGGCCACCATAACTGTTGTGTATTTCTGACAAAGCAGTGGGATGCTGTAAAGATGTATGCCACTAACTAGTGGGAAGTATGTGGCTTGGCACCTCTGTTCCTCCAGTTAATATGTGTTAGGACAGACAGGAGTGTGTGAATGCATAAACTGTGTGAGCTTATCTATTCTAGTATTTTTGTGATATCCCCATTTACATGGCTGTAAACATCCACTTTGTCAGGCTTGGCCCACACGTCTTGAACTAAAGAGTTATGTGTATACTTCTGGAATGACCAGATTGTGTCAGACTGTCCACATGAATTGGTCATATCTCTCCTGTATTACACAGTATCATTACTGTGTGGTACTGCAGTATGATGACCTTATGATGTCTGTCAGTAATGGATGGCGTATATGTCAGTATCAGAAGTGACTTCCCACACATGTCTGTTAACACAACCCCTGTTAAAGTAGCAACAGTCTACATTTATATATGCAATACTTACATGACACCCCCTTGAACTAAGATGTTGCGACAATTGCTGCTGAGGTATGACTCCTCTACATGTTATGGCCATATGTTATACATATATATATATATATATATATATATATATATATATATATATATATATATATATGAACGGGTCTACTTCTTTTGACCTAACTTTCATTTGCCTGACACTCATTTGCCTGACCCCATTTGACTGAAATTTCATTTGCCTGACACTTCATTTGACTGACACTTCATTTGACTGACAAGTATTATTAGCAAGAAAATGGAATATGCCCCCTTCCCCACTGTAGTGCGACCCTGGAGTTAGAATATATAGTTGGGGGGTGTGGGGGCACAGCCCCCCACAACGGGGTGTGTGGCGAAGCCCCATTTCATTCATATGATATTGTTAACTTTTGATGTAATATTGCTTAGTAAAAGAAAAGTAAGGGGGCTTCGCCCCACACCCCTTGTGGGGGCTGTACCACACCCCCCTAACTATATATTCTAACTCCAGGGTCGCACTACAGTGGGGAAGGGGGCATATTCCATTTTCTTGCTAATAATACTTGTCAGTCAAATGAAGTGTCAGGCAAATGAATTGTCAGGCAAATTAAATTTCAGTCATTTGGTCTCAGGCAAATGGTTGTCAGGCAAATGGGAGTTAGGTCAAAAGAAGTAGACCCATATGAACATATATATATGTATATATATATATATATGTGTGTGTGTGTGTGTGTGTGTGTGTGTGTATGTACATGTATACATATATCTACATATACATATATATATATATATATATATATATATATATATATATATATATATAAAACCAAACACTGGAGCAGCAGAGGAAGACACCAACCAGAAGTACTATCAGCACTCAGTTTAAGTCTCCTCTTAAATCAATGTCAATTTGTTCCCACACACTGAAAGTAAATTTTTTATAAGAAGTACAAATTACAGAGTAATCTTTAGTTCGTATGGCATAATAATGTTCTTTTATACGAGTATTAAGATTCCTGGTAGTCATACCTATATAGAATGCAGTAAAGCCTGAACATAAAGCAATATACACTAAATTAGTTGCATTACAGTTGAATCTTCCTTGTACACTAATAGTTCTGTCTAAATGGGGTAAATTAATTTAAGGTCCCTCATGAATGTTTCTCCAGACAACTGCCTTAATTTTATTACTGTCAACAGACATATTAATAATACATCTAGGCACAGATAGTAAAGCAATAAAATTTACATTAGTACTACCACCATGGTCTTTCTATTGACATATTATTTTATTGCCGATGTATAGATGATTTGTTTTTTATTATAAAGGGCCCCTTAGTTAACCACACTACATTTTTGACACAGTTAAATGCTAGTTGTGATTTTTTTAAATTCACTTTAAGTGGTTTTGGTAATAAAATAAACTATCTGGATGTAAGTTTAGAATGGGATCCTATTAGTAAATGCTTCGCAAGTAGCATTTATAGGAAGGCTAGTTATGTAAATAATTATCTGCATTTTGGTAGCAATCATCCCATGTATATTAAGAAGAAAGTACCCAAAGGTCAATACATAAGAGCATCTCGTATGACAACTGATGATAAGGTATTTCGTGAAGAAGTTGATTTTATCACAGACTTGTCTGTGGTTAGAAGTTATCCCTTGTCTTTACTTTGTGACATCAG
Organism: Protopterus annectens; assembly: GCF_019279795.1. NCBI lineage: Eukaryota > Metazoa > Chordata > Ceratodontiformes > Protopteridae > Protopterus > Protopterus annectens. Next base: position 619,315,886 of record NC_056751.1, on the reverse strand, counting down.
CATTGATATTGCAAACAGAAGGAATACTGAATTTCCATCAATATTAATAAAAGGGTTGCAAGTTAAGAATGTTAACTGTCAGTCTACATCTAGTACTAGTGTAGATTTTACTGCTTTACCATCTGTGCTTAGATGTACTATTAATATGCCTGTTGACAGTAATAAAATTAAGGCAGTAGTCAAAGAGAATTGGAAGATTATTTCAGGCAATAATGAATTGTCTACTATTTTGGGTAATAAACCCAGTTTTGTTTTAGAGAAATCAAACATTATTAAGAACTTGTTAGAAAAGAATGACAATTTGAAATATATGCCTGTATCAAACAAACCTAGGGAAATGTCTAAATGTTTCTGTTGCAGTGTCTGTAGATACATTCATGAAGGACCTTACATTAATTTACCCCATTTATACAGTACTATTAGTGTATGAGGAAGATTCAACTGTAATTCAACTAATTTAGTGTATATTGCTTTATGTTCAGGCTGTACTGCATTCTATATAGGTATGACTACCAGGAATCTTAATACACGTATAAAAGAACATTATTATGCCATAAGAACTAAAGATGACAAGCATGTCTTGTTTAAACACTCTGTAATTTGTAGTTCTTATAATAACTTTACTTTCAGTGTGTTGGAACAAACTGACATTGATTTAAGAGGTGGCAATATAAAAAATAGAGTAGAGATAAAATAATCACTATGGCAGCTTAGACTGGGTGCAGATAGTATTTCTGGTTTGTGTCTTCCTCTGCTGCTCCAGCGTTTGGTTTTATTTGTTTTTTTTCACTGGTGGTTGTTTTTTATTTTATATATATATATATATATATATATATATATATATATATATATATATGTATATATATCTATATGTATATATATATATATATATATATATATCTATATGTATCTAGAGATATATATATATATATACATAAATATATATATATATCTATATCCTTGTTATGTATAAACATGTATATACCTTCCCAGATGTATCCCACCATATTTATCTGATATGTGTATATATATATATATATATATATATATATATATATATATATATATATATATATATATATATATATATATATATATATATATATTTATATATATATATATATATATATATATATATATATATAGATAGATAGATATAACAACATACTGATTCAACACTATTTTCACTAACAAGTACTACACAATTGTAGAAGTCAAAGCAGTTGTACACTCCTATTTAGTATGTGTACTGACAGATATATTGGAAAAAACAACAAACATCTTCACAGCTGTGATGGGTTAGTGGTTAACTGCTGTAATTATAGTGTAGAGTGTCCTGGGTTCAAGACCTACAGAGTGGTTAAGGCAGGTTTGTGCAGGTTTGTGTGAAGGTAAGCGGTGCTAATGTACTGTTAAACGAATAGGCACTTCCACAGTGTCAGCTTCACTTACTAGTGTGCAAATCTGCTTAGCATTTACATTTGAGCAATGCTTGCACCTGCTATGCGTACCTCAGCTCTGGTAAACAGTGATCACATTTCAGTCTGAGGAAATAGTAGGGTAATGGCATCTTTAATAAGTGTTTTTAATTCCATGTACATAACATGCTTCTATGTGCTGTCATTACAGTAGAAAGGGGTGTGAATATACTGTTTGGGACACCTGAGTATATATGGCTAGTACAACAATATTTTACATCTGTCTGTGTTTCACACATGGGTAGTATCCCAGGTTATATGCAGTCACACTCGCATGTAGTGTATCATTATGTTACTACTGTTATCAGTGCTTACCCAAGTAAGAGTAGATTGCAGATTGTAGTACTGGAACCAAACACCCCTGCATGCAAAGCTGGACTCTGAGTACTGATTATTGTGTTCTTGGTGTGTGAGCTGTGTGTCATTAAATATTTGCTACTGGATATTGATCTGATATGTGGATATTAACTGTAGACTACTATGTGTATATAACATGTCACTTGAGGGCTGCTGTCATGTAGTAATGGCATACCTATCAGTGTCAGATGTCTATCTGTCAAAACATTCATCCTAATGCATAACCTGTTGGCTAGCTGATGTCTGTCTGTCCTCTGTGCAGATGTGCAGATGTCACATATCCATCTTGGCTGCTTACAGGCAATCTATGTTTGACTGACAATGACATGTCTGCCCAGCTGTGTTATGGATGTCACAGCTATGAAACCCCACCCTGTATGCACCACATGCCATGGATACCTCAGGTACACTATCATAGTCAACAGAACATGTTTGGGTACAGGTCTCCAAGACAGACACTGGCCATGCTATGTAATATATATATATTGCATACATGTCAGTTGGAGCACCTCACTGGCCCTATGAAGAGGCAATCAGATGATTGGATGTCACATTTAACTCTCACCCTGAGGATCACTCACATGGCATCAGTTGATAGATGGCCTGCTGACAAATGTCAGGTGGCATGATACCAAAGTACCCACATCCCCTACTCTTCTCATCTCTCCATGGACAATATCCTGGTACACACCTAGGAACACCTGCACCTATGGACCCCAGTACTGACAAATGTGTCAGTGTGCATTACTGAGAATAACAGTGTCTGTGTGTTTGTAAACTTGTAGTTGATAATACCCTGAGGGCCTTCTCACTCACTATACCCAACATTGCCAAAGTTAGAAATGGCTGCTGCTGTAATGGACATTAAATGTACCTTGTTACACTCTTTACCCTATGGACTACCTGGAGCTTGCAGTACCAGCACAACACTGTTGTACAAATGGGTAGATAGGCATTGGTTACCCTCTGAGTCCTGGCAAGTGTGTATATGTGTGCAAGTGTGTATATTTGTAGGATTCAGCATTCTGAGGCCACATTCTCCAAATACAATACACCTTGCCATACAGTATAAGGGAGAGTGATGTTGCTGACATTAGGAGAGCCATGACAAACCATCACCCTACTATTCTTGTGGCATGTGCAATAGATGCGTATCCCTGTAGTAGCACTGATGAGATAGACAAGGGGCTGTATTGCAGTCCTGGTCAATATGTTTTTGTGGGTATGTCAGAGTATTCTCACGTGTTTCAGTGAGTAAAATATCCAATGTGAGGTGTGGATGCTGGATATACTGTCTTTACAACATGGTACCCCAGAACATGTCCCAAGATCCACTGTATGAGGACCACTATCACCATCATCCATAAAGGTAACTGATTACACTATCCAGCCCAATGATGTATGTGCTGTGTGCAAATTATCTGTAACAGAATGGACTCTCTGACAAGGTAGTTAGCAAAGATAAACCCAGGTCTCTCAGATGTGTCTATGACTGTTATGTGTTTGTCATTGTGTATATGACAGTATGTCACACTATGTATTGTTCATTAACAACCAGTACATCCCCCATTACCATACTGTACAAGGCCTAGTGATGTTCTTCACTTAACAAGAAACTTGGTACACACCTCATCCTAAAAGCTGTGTGGTGTATGCAATTAAGGCCACACACATTAGTAGCAATAAGTACTTAGGTAGGAGTTTTACTCTCAATGTTGCCAAGTAGAAGTGTTTGTGTATGTGAAGGGATCTACTTCAGTTTGCAGAAAATACATGTCCCAGGAAGTCATCTGTCTGAGAACTGACTGACCAATGCTAACATTTCAAAGGTATCATCTTGTGGAAATTCATTCCATCAAAACTAGTAGTAGATGTGTAAATGCCCTCTTCCCCACTGTATAGCTGAACAGCAATATTGGGGTTGGTTTATATAGTTGGGTGTGGATGTTGTGGACACAGCCACCATCATTGGGGTTATTGCTGTGTGCATCCCCCCACTTAGTCGGTTGTAATACTGTACAGCTTATGTTAACAGCTTAAGTAGTTGTCAATCACACTATGTGTGGTTTTACACCACCCCATACCCTCCAAAGTGTAGGGCTGTGCCACCCACAGCAGCACACCTATGTTTATCAACTCCAGGAATGCACTACATTGGGGAAGGGGACATAAACACTGCCAGTACCATCGTCAATGACATTAAACTAGCAGACTGATTATTTACTGATGTGACGTTTTGCCTATTTTGCTTGATGAATTTACATAGGCTAAATGGGTTCACTGCAAAAGTATGTACATCCATGTGTACAGTATTCTCTGTGTATTGCATCAACACCAAAGCCTCTTTGTGTGTGTGTATGTGTGTGTGTGTGTGTGTGTGTGTGTGTGTGTGTGTGTGTGTGTGTGTATGTGTTATACACAAACATGATGTGTGCCACCCAGTACAGTTACCATTGTGCACTGTAGAAGGGCTGCTGAGATCAGCCACCATGCACTCACCTGTATGCACCCCTCAGACCTATCAGCCATGTGGCACATGCAGTAACTGTTATACAGACCTGTTACTTGTGTTCAGCTGTACACAGGATATGGCACAGTCAAGGTGTCACCACAGTGCCATACCCCTTGTAGGAAACAACAGCAGACCAACATCTTGCTGACACATAGACACCTACAAAACAAACTGAATGCATTATGGAGACCACAATTGGTCAGTTTTAATTACAGCTATAATTCATCTTGGCTGGACAGCTATGCATCCTGACATGCAAGCATTAAACTTTCCTGCTGAAAACATGTTGCACAGCATTACATTGGTACCCCTTAGTACATTCACCCTGTGTGTTAGAACCATATTAGCCTGTCTCTGCATCGATGTTATGGATGACAGGGATGTGGCACAGGTATCATCATATGTACACGGTGTGTTGTTGATTTGCCAGATGACCTAGACTGAGTCATTTGGTTGACATCATGTATGCGTCAGGGAGTTTCATTATTAATTAGGCTGTGTAGATGTGGTATGTGTAGGTATGGGGTTGCCCTAGCTGCCATGGACATGAGGAAATGTGCCTGCTAGGGGTTCCACCTGCTCTACCAGGAACAAGGCCAGATATGATACTCTCCCCTGATGATGACAAATGTCCGCTGGATCTGGGTCTCTCTTGGGACCAGCCAGGGCCATGTGCACGTGGCCTGCTATGTTGTGGTGTGGACGGTACCCCCTCTGCAGTGCTGGTGCTGGTACTGCCACTACGGGAGCGGCTGTGACTTGTTGCACATTGCACATCCACATAGAACTCCACCTTTTGGTGTTGCTGACCTACGTCCACATGACTGTCACTCTACTCCCACCATATGCTCAAACACAGACATTGCACGGTCAAGGATTCACCCCTTCTCACCCAACCATCTATTCAGGACCTCTGCAAAATAACGGTGGGCACCTGCAAGATCACAGATGTTGTCAATAACAACAGAATGAGTAGCCCTCTGGAGCCTCAGACCCTGTTTGGTATAATGTTCCATACATGCTTGTGCCTCCATGATGGCCCAAAACATGCAGCTGGTGACACCTGCTGTGGCACCTCTGCCAGGAGTATGATGGCCAGCAGCCCTCCTTCAAGCACGTCTGTACATCTACCTGTGTGGTACCTTGCTGGTCAGCTGGCTATGGCTGCTGTGTACAGACACATTTGTCACAGTCACCCTACTGTCCTGTCCCATGCCACCACCCACCAACTGTCGCTCATCTATGGCCACTGGTGATGGGGAATGTATAGGCAATAGGACTGTGAGTGGGGATGGGGTGGATAACAGTGGGATGTCAACCAATGGCACAGCTTCAGCCTCTGACAACTTTGCCTGTGCCTTACCATACCTTTCATCATTGTCAGAGTCTGTATGGACACTAACATCAGTTTGCCTGCAGGAGGGACCCTGACTCACCTCGTCACCTGTGAGTGGAAAACTAAAAACATACTTTAACACCTGTACATCACTGCTTACCTGTACATCATTGCTTACCTCTGCACACACACACACACACACACACACACACACACACACACACACACACACACACACACACACACACACACACACTTACAGGTGAGGTAGCACAAAGATATTACACACAGACCTCTCATTACCCATCTGTCAACATGCATGACATATGACACTCAGTAGCATGCACTGCAGCTATACTCAATTGCTGTCATCAACATTTTACATCTCTGTGATGCATGAATTGTGTTAGTAGATGATGCCCCTTCCCCTGGAACACGCTGCACCCATGTACACAGTATTGCTGTGCACCTGCTCAGCACCCTGGCATGTACTGTGCACCATACCTCACGGGTATACATGCCATTGCTGAATGTGCATATGTGTGGCAGTTATGTTTGCTCTGTTGCTCTCAGCCCCTATGTGTTTGTCTGACACATACATGGGATGATATGAGGAAAGATGTCAATAGTGAATGCCTGATGTCTGATTTGCAGATCTCAACATCAACAGTGCATGTATGAGCAAAGAAATACAATTACACTGACAACCTTCAAAGCTTACTGTGGCTATGAGGAGTGTACACACCCTTATTGACATGCCACCATCTTCCCTGATATGCCATGGGGCCACAATACTGCATATGTTAACATTACACACACCTGATATGTGACATATGACCCATGCAATCAAATGCAGTATCAAACAAATGTGTTAGTTATGCAGATGCTGATTGAGAAGCATACAATATGTGGGTTGCATACGTGTGCACACCCTTAGTACGAAGGTTTGTTGCAGCACTTTTTAAGTGTACTACAGCAGTCACTATTCCTGGAAGGGGTATACTAGCATGGCCCATCTGCACTTGCCATTATTTGGTCACTCTGCCCTAAAAATGTCCCCCAACTCTGCCAGAATTCAAGGTCAACTCATGTAAAACAGCCCTTGGAGGCCACACAGTGCCTTCGCTATTGCTGTGGAGTCAGGGTTATGTCTGACACAATTCATGACCTTGACTGTGTTCAGATACAACCATTCTTAGCGAGCTTTGGATGTATGCTTCAGTTCACAGTTGTGTTTCAGGATGACACCCCTCCCCATTCTCATCCTTTTTGCAGATGCTTAACAACTATGGGCCACACATGAGTGTCATTTTGCAGAATCTCAAATTCAGAACACCATGTCTACCAGCCTAGTTCCTGCTAATGAAGGGGCAAACCTAAAGGTGTACACTGGCAGCAGCAAGGTGTAGATGGGGATGGTGGGCCTGAGGTGGAGTGAGGTTTTGCTTGTGCAGCACATGTATCTTTATTAATACTGTCTGTAGGTTTCAGCCTTGGTCTCGGTACACCATTACACATTGCAACACATACCTTTAGGAGACTTTTGATGTTATGCATATGCTACCTGTAGAGAGCCCTGGATGATGTTTCCTGTGGAACAACTCTTCCATCTGATTACCTTAACCCATTGTCCACACTTATGCAGAATCCAGGTGATTGTCGACACAGGTACTTCACAAGCAGTACTTGCTAGGCATTCCTGCAAGTCCCTTAGTGTTGCATCATGTTTCTGGTCAGTCTCCATGACCAATTTGCAACATGTGTCGTCTTCTGTCTTGAATGTCCATCTGTTTATTTTCTACATTAATGTTGTCCAATACTTCATCGTCACATACATGACTGTCTGCGCTGTTTGCCATGGCATATGCAATGGTGAGGTAAGGTTATGTCTCCACTCCTGATGGCTACCTGTTGGACATGGGATCCATTCCATGGTTTGTAAGATGTGTGCAAGCCACGGCTGCCTCTGTTGCAGGTGAGTGGGCAAATGCCATGGGCATACGTCTTGGACAGCAGACCATTAATTGGTGTGACATTAAGAACCTGTACTTGATGGAAGGTTCATACTCATGAAGAGTGAATCCTGTCAGTATCTCAAAAGCTGCTTCCACAATATGTTATTTGGAGTGTGTGCACACATATGCTTCCAGTGTTTGCTAAGGTATGTATTCATCATATTTGTTGTCCTAACATGGGATTCCATATTACACATTCATTGCTCATGTTAGGATCACATTACAGGTTGTAAGAGATGTGGAATGTGGTATTGTGATATGCCATTGTGTAGGTCTGTAACAGTTGCCATTGTAATAGTGGTATATACATTGTTGTAGCCACTGTATAAGGATAATGTTTCAGACATGTTCCTACTGTAGGCCATTTGTCCCACCATTATGTTCATCTCTGTGCACACATATTGACTGACAGGTTGTTAGTTATATTGCAGGACTCTTAAATACCCTTCAGATATGCCACCATGGTGATCACTGTGATGCAGTGCAGTTAACAGCAACAATAAGTGAACATTATGGGTAGATGTGTTAATTGTGTGCATGGCACATACCATGGCCATTACATGGCCAGTGTATTGGCAAATCGAAACAAAAAACTCCATACTCACCAGCTACAGGCTGCTGCCCTACAGGTATATCAGGGGGACCTACATAGTTGTGTAAGAGATGTAATGTCAGTAGCCACACCTGTGGCATTGGTACAGGGTGGGAGCAGCATTTCAGCACATCAGCAGTACACACCCACAATACTAGAAATGCACATCTGTTCATTACTACACTGCAGCAACAGACTATATCTGACATATGCATGAAGAAACCTTACAGATGCAGATGGATAAGCAACAGTGGTCTACTAACATGCCCTGAGGCCATACCTGCATGCTCCTCATCCATTGTGTTGGTAGCACCCACCTCCACAATGCTATCAGCAGGTTCTTGGCTTTGTTGGTGGGCGGGTGCCTCAAGGCTGGCAAGAAGCTCCTCAGCATGTGTCAGTGGGGGGTGGATGGCATGACCCCCACCTGTGGCTAGCTGGTCTCTCCTAACTGCAGCAGAGAGCTGATGGGTGTGGTGGATGAGGTCAATGCATCGATGTTGCACATGCTCATAACTGAGGTTATGCAGGCTGACATAATTTACTCTGTGGACAGGCTCATCCAACAGAGCAGTACTCTCCTGCAGATCATGGACTGTACACCCAAAGAGGGTTCAGTGGTGCTGTACCAGGTAGTTTATAAGTATGTAATTTTCCTGGGGTGTATATCCTGGAAGGCCCTCTATTGACATGG
>NC_056751.1:619076902-619301902 GCF_019279795.1 Protopterus annectens | reverse complement strand
CAATCAGCTGTACTGTGCAAATTCTGTGGATGTAATAAAAGAACCATTTGGTGTTTTCAGCCTTCTACAGTGTTTTTTTTCTGTAATTCTTGACATATTTTGAATACTGCTCTCATAAACTGGGAGGATTGATAGAGTGACAGAATTTGTTTCATGATACACTTTTTGAAGGTTTTTAGATCTGACAATCAAATGTATGTCATTATTTGCTGACTACAAATCTGAGATCATCCCACTGATTTGCCACAGGGACAGAGGAACAGGCAGAAATATGAGTGAATTATCTGGACAGTCTGAAAGATTGCTTACAGTTGAGAGGTATATTTATGCATACAGCTTACTACCACTCCCAGGATTTGAACCATAGCTGTGTCTGATAAAAACACAAGTTAAGTATCAGCAGAGTGTGCTGTTTGGATACTGTTGTCTATCTCTTCAGTGGTGCTGTCTAAGTCTCTCATGGTTATACAGTCTGACCTTGTCATTACAACAGTCTCATACAAACATTACTAGATATATTTTTATGTAGCACAGTGTGAGAAACAATGGTTGACACAAGTACTATTTTGATATCCGATGTTACTGAATGCTACATGTCAGCCATAAAATACCAGAGTAAAAACTACCAGTCCAGGATTTCAGTCTTTATTGGCAGGCACACTTATCTTATCTGACAAACCTGTGGAGGGAATGTTTATTAACACTACCTGACTGTTTCCTCACATATTCCCAGATTCTGAGTTAATATTATGTACATACCTCTCAATCTCTTAATGCACACACTCTGGTCAAAGGGGGAACCATGAAGATGAAGCAAACATCTGGGCATTCTGCGAAAATCTGTACAGTTGAGAGGTATGCTTGGTAGGGACGATTGTCCCTTTTGACTTTGACCACTTTTGTTGGTTTCCTGACGGGTTGGCGATTTTATCAGCATTCTCGCTCATTTTTAATTGCCGAAAGGCAATTCTGGAGTGCAGGGGCATGTGTCTTGTGAGAGCTCAGCTCTCAGACACACCCCCTGCACTCGTATACAGCTCCATGTCCGTTTAACAGCAAAGGCAAAAAAAAAAATGAAGGATTTGCTAGCAGAGATACAACAGAGGATAAAAAACATTGAAAGTTTTGAAGCGGTGGTTAAGAAAGTAGGATTTTATTTTCATTTTTATTTTAATAAAAAGGAGATTGAGGTATTAGGTATACTGTTTGGGGACTATGAAAGAATAAAAACAGCAGTGGGAGAATTTACTAGAAGACCTACAAGAATTGATTAGACTACGGAAGGTTTTTTAATTAAGTCAAGAAAAAAGTCGATTTGATAAACATTACTATGCTAGGTAAATTTAGTTGTTTAGGATCAGTGGCAGCATTTCCAAGAGAAATGAAAAAAAAAGTTGTTGCTAACAGCTTTTTACTATTGTATGGTGACCAATGTTAAACCTTTTAAAGAAAGGTATTTCATATAATAAAGTGTATGTGTGTTGGGAGGGTGAATTTTAAAAAAATCCAGCTGTATTGCTGGCATTTTTCTGTCAACAATGGATTTTAAAAACTATAAAATATGACTTTATGGGATCACTAGCAAAATTCTTATAAAATATCAGGAATGGTGGGAGGAAGTAAAAGGTGGCAAAAGGATTTTAAATAATGTGAAACGTGTAGTGGAGAAAAATGAAAGAGTAGAATATAAGCATGGAAGAAGTAGAATAAAAAAGGTGTGGTAGGAGAACATGATAAAACATTATCATATTTAATCATGGAGGGATTTGGTCACAGAAGTAAAGTAGGCTGTTAGGAAGGGAAGAGAAGAGAAGAAAAATGCATTTTATTTTATTTATTTATTTATTTACATTTATTGGGCAGTCACGGTGGTGCAGTGGTTAGCGTTGTCACCTCACAGCAAGAGGTTCCCTGGTTTGATTCTTGGCTGGGGTGCCTTCTGTGTGGAGTCTGTATGTCCTCCCTGTGGTCACGTGGGTTTGCTCCGGTTTCCTCTCAAAGACATGCTGTAGGTGGATTGGACACTCTAAATTGGCTGTCGGTGTGAGTGTGTGCCTTCTGTGGAAGGTTGGGCACTGGGCTGGCAACTCAACACTATAAAACTCCACTGCCAATCATGAGTAGACAGGTGATCCACTGTGGCAACCCCTAACCGGGAAAAGAAGAAGATTTGTTGACCAGGAGATTCTGACTGGACATTGGTCAATTTTCAGCAGAGGCCCAGGGAGAAAAGCTCCACTGTTAAAATATTATAGACAGTAGTTTCATTGGATTTACATAGCAGTTAACAATTTGATCAACATAGCAATTAAAAATTACAAACATAGTTACAGATAAAGAACATAGTACATCAGTAGACAACTAGAATCTTTGTCATCTGCGAAGTACATAACAGACATTAACAATTGTTGCAATAAGAAGTTCCTGCTGTAAAATAAGTAGTTAGGCTTATGAGCATCTGAGCTTGCTATAATCAAAGTAGTTAGTGGGGTGGAAAGAGAGGTCATGGGTGGATGGGATGGACGATATTAGAGGGGGAGTCGCAAGGGCATAGCCAGCATGTTTTAAGTGTGCATTTAGTAAAGTTTTGAAGTGGGTGCATGATGGTATAGAGGTAATTATGGGTGGGAGGGAGTTCCATAATTTGGCTATGGAGCAGGAGAATAGTGCTTCTCTAGCAGAGTTATTGGCTCTAGTGACCTGTAATTGATTTTTGTTGCTGGATCTTAGTGGTCTGGTGGTGTGATAGGGTTGGAGTAGATTCTGGAGGGATGGGACTTTTAGTGGATGGTTTACTAGTTTGTGGGCAAGTGTGAGTTGATACCATTGAAGGAGGTAAGGGAGTTCTAGCCAGCCCAATTCAGCAAGTGAGATACAGTGGTGACTACAGCAGGATGCCCCTGTGGTAAATTTGGCAATTTTTTTGTAGCAGGTCTTGAGCTTGTTTAGATCGCATTGTCTTTGGTTGGTATATATTGGAGAGGCATAAAGTAGGGTGGAGATAAGGTGGAAATTTGCTACTGAAATATTTGCTGCTTTGGTGAGAAGTTGCTTATTTCTGTATAACACTCATAGTTTCTTGTGGACTTTTTTATGGTCATGGATATGTGAATGTCAAATTTTAGTTTATTATCTATTTCCACTTCTAGCAATTTGGTGTGTTCTGTTGGGTGAATAGTGGTGTTGTCTTTTGCTGTGATGTTAAAGTGAGAGTTGTTTTGAGTATGTTTGGTGGGTTGGAAGGTGAGTAGTTTAGTTTTGTTTGGGTTGAGTATTAATTGGGCATTGGATAACCAATTTTCAACAGAAGAAAAGGCTTCCTGTGTGACTTTTTGCAGTTTGGATATGGACTGAGCTGAGCAGATGATGGTTGAGTCATCTGCATATTGTATGAGTGTGCCATGTTTGGTGGCAGAGGCTAGATTATTGGTGAAAACAGAGAAGAGTAGGGGTCCAAGGATGGATCCTTGGGAACCCCTATAGAGACAGGTATTTGAGGAGATATGCCATTCTGCCATACAATGGATTGTTGGTAGTCTGACATGTAACTATGAAACCAGTTGGTGACTGACTGAAAGAAGGATAGGTTATTGAGAACAGAGATGAGTTGTTCATGTGGGACCATGTTGAATGCTTTAGATAGGTCTAGGAAAGTAGCAGAGGAGAGATGGCCATTGTTTTTATGCTGAAGGATAGTGTTAGTAAAAGAGAGTAAAACAGTGGTTGTGCTATGGTTTGGTCGGAAACCATGCTGAGTATTGGAAAGGAGGTCATTAGTAAGGAGGTAGTCTGAGACCTGAGAGTGAATGCATCTCTCTAGTATTTTGGAGAGTGGAGAGAGAATAGCTATAGGGAGTAATTGGCTAGTTCTGTGGAGGGGCCGCCTTTGTGGAAGGGAATTATCTGTGATACTTTCCATAGTGTTGGAACGTAGCTTTCTGACAGAGATTGGTTAATGGATACTGGGAAGGCTAGAGCGTCAGCTGCTATTTGTAGGTATTCATTTGGGAGGTTATCTGCAGCTAATTTGGTGGGCTTAAGTTTAGTTAAGAGTTTTTTATGTTGGGGGTAGGAACAGAAGAAAAAGAGAAGGCATTGGGGAGATTACTAGTTGAAGGTGTGGACTGGAGGGGAGGGGGGGTTGTGTTGTCTAGCTAGTGATAGCATGGTTTGTGTGAAGTGTGTGTTGAATGAGGTAGCAATATTTTTGGAGGAGTGAGGGATGTTTGGAGGAGGGGTACTGACTTTACCTGATTGGAGGATGGAGTTTATGAAGGACCAGAATTGTTTGGGGTTGTGTTGGGAGGAGTCTAGGGCAGACTAGTAGTACCAGATTTTGTCTTGTTTTATTAGCTTTCTGACTCTATTGCGTAGTTCTAGGAATTTCTGTCTAGTTGAGGGGATTTGGTTTTCCCCCAGTGCTCCCAGGCTTTATCCCTGTTTTTCATTTCTGACTTAGTAGTTTTCTGTAGCCATGGGGAGGGTTGGGCTTTGGTTCTGGAAAGTCTTATGGGGGCGTGGTAATTAAGGATGCTCAGGAAGGTAGTATTAAAAAATTACACTGCGTCATCAAGACTGAGGTACTTTAGAGGGTGCCAGTTACATTCTTTGAGGGATGAGATGAATGTGAGTGGGTTAAAGTTTAGTTTCTTTATGTATTTGATGGTAGATGACAGGTTTAACTTGGCATAGGTTTTTTTTTAGTAGGACTGTTGGGGAGTGATCACTGAGGCTATCTGATAGGCAGCCTGCTACATATGACTGGGGGCTCTTATTAACTAGTATCCCAGTCTAGGGTAGTGTGCTTGTTGGAGTTTTTATTTATCCTGGTTGGCGACTGGACTAGTTGGGTGAAGCCATGAAGGTTTAGATGATGGGTTGGATGGATGCCAGAACAGGATTGCCAGTCAATATTGAAATCACCTAAAATTATAGTTTCCTGGGGGAGGTGGTGGGTAGGCCAGTTGAGGAGGTTTTCTAGTGGAGGGATGTTTTGGCCAGGTAGGAAGTAGCTCCAGTTATATTGATGGTTTTATTTTGGTTTATTTTGAGGTTGGTATATATTATTTCTTCATTGCCTATTTGGGGAGCTGATGAGTTTAAGATCTAGATGTTTAGATGCTGTTTAAATATTATAGCTATACAGCCTCCTTTCTTGTTTAGCTGGTCTACTCTTAGTATGCTGTAACCGGTAGGGAGGATTTGCTCACTGGTAATGTGAGGTTTTAGCCAGGTATTTGTCAGGATGACTATATCTGGGGAGTACAAGTCTATGTTGGTATGCAGTTCATGGACCTTGTTGGATATGCTTCTAATGTTTAGGCTTAGCAGAAGGAGGTCATTTGGTTTTCTATTGGCTGTGATTTGGGAGAAGTTGTGGTTTTTAGTCTGATTATGACGAGTGGAGATGGAGATGGCGGGGCCAGGGTTGGGGTGGATGTCTCCACTTAGGGCTAGTTTTGATATGCATGAGGTTATTAGTTTTCTCAGTTTTTGAATGTGTTTGTTTATAAGGGAAACTTTATGATTGTGTTCTGTGGGTAATAGGTATGGTGGGAGGGTTACTATGTTAAGTTTTAGGGATGCTTTTTGTTTGAGTAATGTAGTTGATAGAATATGTGGGGGGTGCATAGGGATGGTTCTTGAGTTGGTGGGAGTGGAGCTGAGTGAGGGTGAGACATGAGTGGTGGTGTGAGTAGTAGTAAAGTGGAAGTGGTTGTGTGGGGGAATGATGGAGTTTTGGTATGATGTAAGATGTGCAAGGAGAGTGCATGCAGTGTGCATAGGTATGGTATGCTTATACATGTTAGCTGAGGAGGAGGGATAGTAGTGGGACGATGGAGGAGGTAGTGTTGGGTTTAGTGTTGTGGTTGGCTGTTGGACAGATAGGAGGGGGTTGCATGTGCAATAAAGGTAGGACCACTGGGGCTGGGTGGGACTTGGGGGCAGGGTGGGGAGCAAAGTGGGCAGAGTTAGTTGCTCTTAGGAGGAGGTTCAAAAAAGGGGATGACCAGCTATACGTTATGTTGAAGCTTTTGTTAAAACATTACCAGTGAAAGGGTTAATGTGCTATAACACAGTGAATGAAAGATCATGTATAAAATGTAGCACATATGAGACAAAAGAATATTTATTTTTGTAATGTCCTAGAGTGGTTAAGCAATGCGATATCTTAGAAAATATACTTTTTGAAGTTAGAAGGGGTGAAAATGGAAAATCTTGGTTATGGGTATTATAGAGAATGTGAAGGAAGTTTACAAGATCAGAAAGATAAATTCTACATCGCAACTGTCTTTCCAATATGGCAAAGTTCTTACATTCTTAAATGCATTGATGTATACTAGGCTAATGACCACTGGGCTTTTATAAGCCTCTCCATGCAGCCCAAATGTCTCCCACGAGTTATTCAGCCTTAGAGGTTATTTTTAAGGGGTGTGTGTTAGTTAGAGCATGATTTAATGACTGCCTCTGCCTTTCAGAGACATAGGCATCAGACCAGGGGGAATTTCCAATTTCCCATCCACTGGTCCAGTTTGCACTATTAGGGAAAGGCTCTGCTTTATATAGATGGGAAGCTTATTCCTGAGAATGGGGATTCTGAGTTACATACCCGTTCCTTCAACATATCCTTTTTAAGTTGCAAGCTAAGTTTAAATCCTTATATCTAGTAGTTCTGGTGATGTTTATTTTGTGGATATGCAAAGAGTCCATCAGGGTGGGATCCATACCTTGTATGCCAGACATAAATTGCCTCTTAGCAGTCTGTAAGAACCAGAGTAAAGAGATAGGGCTATGAGGCAATCTACATAAGGCATTGTATTTATGCCCTGTATTCTTTTTGTGAGAAACTTCTGCTGACATACCAGTTGTTGCATGTGCCTGGTCAGGTACATACAGAAGGGGGCTTTATACTCAATGATGGGCCTGATGATGGATGAGTACAGTGGCACAATTACTTCTCTGGACCTAGATACCATGCCCTTACTTATAAGCTGAGTGATATAAAATTAATTTCTTACAAACGTAGACACATTGTGGTCGAAAGTCAGGTTTCTATCTACATAAGTCCCCAAATCCCTGACTACTATGTCTATATTAAGATGTGCTTTATCACTGAGGTAGTTTCCCTGGGTGACCAACTTTAAGCAATGAATAAACAATTATTATTAAGTAAAATATGGGATGTGGTGGAGATTGTTAGAAGAATAAGATTCTGGTTATGGCAGAAAGAGTGGAGGAGGGAGTAAAATAAAGAAAAAAATAATTTGTTTATTTCTTATGCATGTAATTTTAAATGTCTGCTTTGTTTTTTATTTTAAACAATTATCTGAGATGTTTTAATTAGTTGTATATATTACCAAAGCACAGACTTTATTTATGAGATGAGGAGTATAGGATTTTGATAAAGTATACATTCTCTTTTCAATAAGTGTCATGGAATCCTTTACATCCACCTGAATTATCAACAGCTTAAGCAGATGGGACCTCAGTCTAATGTGTCATCCAAAGAACAACACACTCTGACGTAAAGTACCCCCAATGCTGCACTGCAGTGTCAGCAAATGAAATGGAATCTAGTCATCCGGAGTTGGATTACAACCCACAACCTTCTGATCTTCCAGCAACAAAGATAAGTGTGCTATACAATAAGCCACTAACACTAGCAGTTGCTTAAACTGAACTTAAAGGGGTTAGCACTGTGGGCGATGCCTATTCAAATACTGCTACCACTGTACACTGTATAGTAGTTGGTTCTGTAGATAAATACTGCACTGTTTATGATATCCATTCCTGTGTCACAAAAGGATAAAGCCCTTGCTGTGACCCAGATGACTTGGGTTCAACTAGTGGCATGGGCTCCGCAGGGAATGGACTGGGAGATGCAAGGAGTGAGTGACTGATGCTAGCTCACCCATCCTTGGGTGAGAGAGGCTGCCTAGACTCACTGCAATAGAGTATTAACAGCTATGCAATCTCTGCACTACAAGTCGAAGGCCATTTGGTATGATGTTATGCTTGGGTGGAAGTGTGTATCTCACATTGGCAGTAATTGCAGAGTCTGCAAGTCTGCTGCAGGATAAGAGGGAGTTAGGGCGGACTCCTCTCAACAATATAATGCCGCACCAGTGTCTTCAAATTCCTCACTGGCTACAGACATAGTTGGGATTAGTCTGGGAGAGGCTAAGGTGGGTCCAGCAGACCTGGAAAATGAGAATAGGAGCTGGTGGCAACTGATGGTCAGCTACAGGGAAGGGCAGCAAAAGAAAAAATATAATAAAAAATAAAAATACTCCTCTGTTTACAGTGTTCAAACTGGCTCTGTTGGTCTGCTGGCATATAGAAATAAAGCTCTGACAGCAACCCATTTAACCTGTGTTCATTTACAGGCTTGGACACTTGCTCGTTTAGAGGCCTGGACACTTGCTGGGGCTATTGTGAGGAAGGGGCAAGATTATTTCTGGTCAAATCCATTTCATAGGAGGGGCAGAAAGGTGCACAGGCTAAAGCAGATAGATCTACAGTCCTAGCTGACACACGGAATTAGGAGAGGCAGTTTTGTTACAGCTGCACAGCATTGATTTATGGTCACAGGCAAGCTTGGGGTGTAGCATTACTTAAGAGATGGTGTAGTGACTGTCCTAGACCATACCTTATTGTAAGCAGTGGCCTATGGATGTCTGCCAACATGGCTTGTACCAGTGATACAGAGAAATAAAGGTCTGATTATAACGTAAGCAACCAGAGTTTGAATAGCAGATCAGGAACTTGTCAGTGCAGGCAGAGAAAGTGAGCATGCCCATCTTTGGGTTGCACATGCTCAGGGAAAATCAAAGATATTGTTTATAGATATTTTAAACTAAATACAAATGTGTGATGCAGCCTCTGTCTGAAGGGGTGAAGTGTCCTTCTGGTATCAGCCCTTTGCTAAAGTGAGAGTCAGCTTAGCTCTGATACTCATGACCAATCCCACCCTGAGGGTGTTAATGTAATTGCATAGGGTGTGCTGGGAGTTAGAAGAAAACACTCCCTGTCAGCAGTCGGAAGCTGCCCATTGACTTCACCAACCTAGGAAGTGAGTCAGGGTAAGCCTGTGGGTGACTAAGGCAGGTCTGGTATTCCCTGTGAATGAGAAGGTGACCTACAAGCATCTGATGGTTAGAAGTGTAGAGCCAGAAGATGCCAAGAAGGGTAGTGACTGGAGGTCATAAAGATAACATTTGTTTTCCAGATAAAAATTAATTCCTTTCTGTCAATCTTGTAAAAGTAGCTGCTTGTAGCTGGTTGGCTTATATGCTGACAAAGCAAATTAAAACCATGGTCTAGCAGGTAATGCAACATTGTCTGTCTGTATATGGAACTACATAAGACAGGACATAATGGTGTATGACCATCAGCATTATTATGGGGTTTGGAAATGCCTCAAGGGTAAACAATGGTTAAGCAAACAAAAATCTGGCTTTTTTTATAGACAGTGTGGGTATAGCTGATTGTGCTGCTGGTATAACAAAGTTAGTGCACATCAAGTGTGAAGTGTGGGATGATGTGTCTGTCCTTATCAAAAGCTTTTAATAGCCTGACAAAGAGAGCGTCTAATGTTTGTGTTACAAATAAATATCTAGGATACTATTCTGAAATTCTGCTGCCTAGTTCTAATATATCAGCTCATTTTACAACACAAAATGATCTACTTTTCAAATGACCAGCTGCAGTATGTAAATTTATGGCTAAGTATGGAAAGCTATTTACATGTTACAAAGACATTGCTAGTGTGGTTGGTTGTTAGACACTGCACTGCCTTGAACAGTATAATTATCACAGGAAAAGCATCACTGTGCCTTCAGTAAAATATTATTTTTGCTTATGCTGTGTGAGCTCGTATCAACAGAATGGTTCAGAGAGAAAACGTTGTTTAGCTAAAACCAGCTGGGACTGACTCTTGTGAGGCTGACAAATATTTTCTATTCTACTGAAGCACATGTAACCAGATATCTGAGTTTGGTAATCATCTTCAATACAAAAAAATGTGCTTTCTGCATGTGAGTATTCTTAGTAATATGATTTTGCAAAACTGTATACCAGTTGATAGACTGTAATAAGTGTATATTTTGACATGGTTACAGAAGCTCTGATGACTGACTATTAATTTCAGGTATAATTATCCCACGATTAGTGATACATGATCTGAAGAGACTATATTTAGTATGACGGACCTTTAAAGCTAACAAAATCATGCTGTTTTCAAAATAATACATCTTGTGCCTGTGACCATTGTAGTATAATTTATTTTAGTAGTATGCTTTACATTTAACATTTGCGAGCAGTTTTCTATATTTAATTTGGAATAAAAGACTGTATGTAAATTTGCACGCCATATAAACGAATGGTTTTATGTCTGGGGTCAACAGTGTCATTGGTAATTTACCATTATAACTAATTCCTCATACTTTGTACTCTCTAGCTGTTTTCAAATTATCCCTATTTTCCTATTTTTACAGATTTAATGATTCCAACTACTGAATTTTTTTTTGATCCCCTTGGACCTCATGGTAAAGGCCCAGTGCCTAGTGCTCCATGTCCATACTGGGACTACCTGGACTACTCCTGTATTGCTGGGATGCAGCATATATCCTAAGTGTGTCCTCAAGGCTCAGCTGTCTGTGCTTCCATCTGAGGAGTTCTTTTATATGGCCTATCCACTCCCTTTTCCTACCCCCATGCTTATCGACTACATCTGAGGGCAACCCCCTCGTTGCTGTTTGGTACATGCCTCCCCTTAAGGAGCATCACTGATGAGTGCTCTCCCACCCATCTGAGGGAAACCCCCTCGTTGCTGTTTGGTACATGCCTCCCCTTAAGGAGCATCACTGATGAGTGCTCTCCCACCCATCCGAGGGCAACCCCCTCGTTGCTGTTTGGTACATGCCTCCCCTTAAGGAGCATCACTGATGAGTGCTCTCCCACCCATCCGAGGGCAACCCCCTCGTTGCTGTTTGGTACATGCCTCCCTTAAGGAGCATCACTGATGAGTGCTCTCCCACCCATCTGAGGGCAACCCCCTCGTTGCTGTTTGGTACATGCCTCCCCTTAAGGAGCATCACTGATGAGTGCTCTCCCACCCATCTGAGGGCAACCCCCTCATTGCTGTTTGGTACATGCCTCCCCTTAAGGAGCATCACTGATGAGTGCTCTCCCACCCATCTGAGGGCAACCCCCTCGTTGCTGTTTGGTACATGCCTCCCCTTAAGGAGCATCACTGATGAGTGCTCTCCCACCCATCTGAGGGCAACCCCCTCGTTGCTGTTTGGTACATGCCTCCCCTTAAGGAGCATCACTGATGAGTGCTCCCCCACCTAGGATGGGCACTCCCATACCGTCTTGCTGCTCTATCAGTCACCAGAGCTGCTAAGTGAACCAGTGTTGCCTGAGCCATAGTAAGAAATGTATCCTTCTGCACTTATTGACTGGTCTGCCTTCTGAATATTTTAACATCATTGTCATATAGTCATACTCAAAATTCCCTAACAGATGGACAGGCTGTCTACTAGACAGCCTTCTTCTGTTTGAATTAGTTGTGCTATTTCAGTTCATAGCTATGTGTACTGTCTCTGACTTACATTGCATTCATCTATCTTATTCCTGTGAAATATTAAAGTAAGGTTATGCTAAAATGGCAATTGTTAAAGCAACTGCGAGATGTTTAAATTTCACAGTTTTTGTCTGGCAATTAAAAAACAATATATATTAGATCTGGTAGAGTTTTTGTGGGCTTGCATTTTGGGCTGTGTGATGTCTGGTAGAAAGGTTATAGAGGAATGTGCAGTGACAGTTTTCAGCAGTCCTGGAGGAAATTTTGGTAAAAGTTTCAATTCTGATGTACATTTGGTCGGTATGAGCGCAGGAAGACAGGGCAGGAAAAGAGAGGTTAAGAGAGAGAGAGAGAATGGCAAAAAGTGAGGTTATATTTATAATACAGGAAAATATTTATGGCATTTGGAAACTGTAGGGCTGACTGGAAGGATTAGATATGGATGCAACTCCATAGGAAGAAAAGAGGGGAGAGGGATTTTTGAATTTTGAATGGTAACAATGAATATGTCATATTGCTTCATACTATATATATATATATATATATATATATATATATATATATATATATATATATATAATGTTGAAAATGTTTATGTAATACAGCATCTTATCCAATGGTATGTGTTAAAAAGTATTGTAATGACATGCTAATGATATCAAACATCAATAAAAAAATATTTTAAAAAGCTTCAAATCCAGATATAATTGTAATAGACTTGGAGGGAATGATGTAGATGTTATTGCTAAGTGCAGAATACTTTCTTATATAATGCATAATTTACTTAACTGGAGCCAGAATCTGCCAAGTTATGCACACAATCAAGTCACTACATCAAAGATACCAGTATGAATTTGTCATAGACCTTGTGGGCGTTAATGACCTGAGACTTACTTCCACAGATTATATGAAGAGAGGCATTGTTGATCTCTCTGAATATGTCTCAGGCAGGTATGTGCCTGGCATTGATCAGCATTCTACCTTCACCAAGGTTGATAGCACAGTACAAACAAAAATGACAGACTTCAATAACTGTCTTAATTTCTGATGTCTTTCCAGGGGGATTTAATATTTGTTAGCATGGGAGAACATGGTTAACAAGCCATGTTGCTTTACAAAGGATGGTCTGTACTTTTCTCACCCAGGGTTCCAAATATTGGCTAAAACTTTATCCAAACCCTCAGAGGCTTTCTTGGGCAATGCCACATTGATGAACCTACTGACATAGAAAATAAAAATCAAAGAAACCTAAAGGTGCTACTGCTCAGTGCTAGGAGCCTAAACATGAAATTCCACACCCTACAGGCTCTGCTCACTGTGGAGAATATAGGTGTCTGTGCTCTTACATAGACATGGTTCAAGTCAGCAGACAGAACTCCAGCAGTACAAAGCTTCAGTGCCTTCCATACATTCTCACTATCAGCTTCATAGAAAGGGACAAAACATAAATGAGTCTCAACCTATATTAGCAACAAGCATAACTCTAGGTTGGTTTAACAGGACAATGCCCTGGAATTTATCCACATGGAAATTACCATAGGCAAAGTCCTATACCATATCATATTGTAGGAAGCTATAAGTTACCCTCTGCATCCCTAGAATCCCATATCTCATACCTAGACCTACTGGAAAGACTAACCAATAAACCAAACACCCTATTAAGAAGAGACTTTAACAACCCCTCTCTAGACTGGAAAAAATACACTGCCTCAGACTTGCAGGTACAAAGACTTGCAGACCTTATTAACACAAATATCCTTGACCAGATAGTGCATACATATATCAGAGACTCAAACATACTGTACCTGGTACTCATCAATATGACAGAGTGCTGCACCCCTGTCTTCACAGTACATGTCCTCACTGGTGAGATCGGACTCCAAAGCTGTCTCGTACAAAATAAAAATCAACTTGGTAACCCCAGTAAACTCTGTAACAGATACAATCTATTCCAAAGAAAACCACATCCTATTAAGTTATTTATCTGTTTAATGGCATTTGTTTACCGGGAAAGTCCACTGGGCCAAAAGAACCAATTTTCAGTGGAGGCCTGGGGAGAAAATCTCCACAAGGAAATTAGTATAACAGTACATAAAATTGAAAACAGTTACTAGATAAAAGCAACATTAACAAAAACAGACAATATTATACAATAGTAGAAAATAAGTGTGTAAACACACAATATGTGCAGATATGTATGGTTAAAATTTACATACTAATGAAGTAATCATATATACATTTAGAGATAATATGGTGATAAAACAGTCATTTAGCAATATTTACAAGGTATTCTAAGAGTATAAGCCAGCACAATAGTACAGGGCAGAGTGGAAGAGTAGATAGATACATAATAAAACAAAGATAGATAATAAGGCAAAATAGATAAGTTATATGTGTTTTAAGTAGTGGTAAAAGAAAATTTGAAGAGATGAGGATGTAAATTAAGTTGAGTTTGTCAAAATTAAATTCCACTCCCAACACCGAGTTCCCAGCAACCTATGTGAAATTATTTACAGAGACCCTGTACAATCATGTAAATGGCTATATAGAGGCTGCTGTACCTACTAGAAGTAAGCCCAAAACAATCTCTAAAAACAAGCCATACTGGTGGATTCCTAACCTTAATAGGGTATATAACAAAAGGAAAAAAGTCATGGCTGAAATCAGGTACAGCAACTCCTATAATGATGCCAGCGCTCTAATTAGACTAAACAGGAAACTAAGAGGACTAGTTAAGTCCAACAAGGACAGTTATGAGGTCAGGATAGCTTCATAGGCTAAAGATGACCACAAGACCTTCTACAGCTATGTTGGAAACCACAAAGGCAGTACACATCAGTGTGCGAAACTGGTGGTCAATGGTGTCATCTTCATCGAGCAGAGCGACATAGCAAATTTGCCGGCAGAGAAATTCAGCTTAAACTTCAATTCACTTCAACCAAACCTATCATTAGGTATAGTGCCCTTTCAGCATGTGCCTGACCAGACATATGTAACAGGTGAAACACTCACAAAGGTTCCTTACCAGGAGAATACTGGATATAAACTCATTGTCCTATATGGATTACCTTAAAGCCCCATCTCTATATTTGGTCTCCTACAGGTTACTGACAGGTAATCTATGCCTGGCATATAGGACATCATTGTATCAAGCTCTGATGAACCTTTTGCATATCTGCAAAACAAGCATCATCAGAACCACAAGATCCAAATATTTAAATTTTGCTTGTGACATAAATAAGACATGTTGGGGAGACAGATATGTGTCCCAGAGGATCCCCATGCTTTGAAAAAGGCTCTCCATCCATTTGAAGTAGAATCCATCCCTAATCCTATTTAAGCCTAACCTTGACAAATGGATGGGAAATCAGAAATTTACCCTAGGTATGGCCTCGATGTCTTTGATAGACACAGGCAAACATTATTGCCCAAACTAACATACCCCTTACATAACCTCTAGAAAGTTCTTAACTAATATACCTTCTTCTAATAAACATCCATGATACATAGGGACACAATTGGAATGGATTGCATGGCAAGGCTTATAAAGACCATGGTGGTTGTTAGCCTAGTATATACCTATGAACCTATGGTGCAGTAAAAATGTCTGGGGGCTTGTGTTATTAGGTTGTCTAGTATTCCTAAACACAGGAAAGTAAGTATCTGCGGGAAGCAATAGCCAGGGAAGCATTATGGCTAGGTTTGTATAGGCCATAGGGCCGATAGCCTAGTACCTACCTGTGAACCTATGAACATGAGCAGAGTTGTAGCTAGATCATTTGGCATCTTGTCTGTATACAGCATAAGACAACTCAAAACACAATAATACTTTACAAAATGTGGGACTTTCTAAAGTAAAAATAGTCCTGATATGTCAATATGAGCAACTGAGCTGTCTTGAGTTTCCAAAGAAAATTGGCTTAGAAGTTTGTACCTTGCTATGCTAATATTTATTTAAAAATGTTATACTTGAATTCTCAGCATTCCTGCTGAAATGCCCTAATGATTCTATGTTCAGAGTTTCAGGGATTGTATGCTAAGCAGGACTACTTTCCTAGTGCCTGGAACAATAAATTCAATGTAGAACCTACATTTGTTCAGTATTACATAACTGTGCACTTCCCCTATGTAATATAGGATCTTCTTTAAAACACCGACATGCAAAACACCGACGACGAGAACACTGAGACCGGAAGATCGACACCTGAGATGACCGACAGTTTAAAAGCATGAAACTTCACATGCCTGACAAACCACAATCCCGACAATCAACAAAACAAAACAAATACCTTTTCCGAAAAACACACACACAACACAAGCACAACAAAAACCTTACAAACCTACACTAAACCTTACATACACAACTATCTATGCACGAACCTTAACCCAAACCCTAACCCTAAGGTCTGTCACTATCGCACACTCACCTAACCCACGCCCTAACCCTAACTCACTTAACCCGCCCCTAACCCTAAAGTCTGTCACTATAGCACACTTACCTTAACATGTCAGTGTTCTCAGCGTTGGGCTTTTAAACTGTCGGTCATCTCAGTTGTCGATCTTCCGGTCTCGGTGTTCTCGTCATTGGTGTTTTGCGTGTCGGTGTTTTAAAGTAGACCAGTAATATAATACCAGATGTAATGTAATTCCCAGCACTGGCAGGCATTTATTTGTTAAGTTTTCAGTAACACATTTCTGTACTTTTTTGTCTATGTGCAGTAAAAGAAGGTCTCGTGTTACTGTATGTGGGCAGCATTAATTAGTATTGTATGTCACTGCATGTAGTAATGTGTATATGTTATAAAACATAATCATATGTTATATCATAATCATCTACAGCAGAATATCATGTTTTTAAACATTTTGCAATTAAATTTTAAGATGCATTACCTGGCAGCTCTACATGCTATAATGCATGCTCATTTCCCAAACCAAATCACTGAGTATTGTTTAACTATACAGACTGAAATTTCCTTATACCTGTCCCAGGTAACATACCATGTGACTGCTTAAAAACTGCTGCTGATGCCCTAGCTTTTCATGTCTCTATTCTGATCAACCACTCCATCACTGAAAAATACTCAGATGAGCTCTAAAACGTCAGGCCTAGCCACACTGTCTCCACTCTCAAAAAGTCTGGAGAAGAGTATCCAGTCTCAACTCCTCAGCTTTGTCACTGACATTTACCTGTTTTCCCCTATACATTATGATTTCAGTCCTTTTCATAATACATATACAGCTCTCGTTAGTTTTATAATATATATTAACCAATATCAAAATTTTTGGAATTTAGTATCAGCACTTTGACTAGATTTATCCAAAGCTTTCAATATGTTATACCATCAGAAATTACTTCAAAAATTAGCTTGACTAGGAATACATGAAATTGCACTATCTTGGTTCTCCAGCTACCTCTGAAATAGGCAATATGTATTAAAATGGCAAAATAGCATCTCCTTTTTCCTTCCCATTACAGGGGTGTACCTCAAGGATCCATTTTAAGTCCCATGTTCTTCAAAGTATTGATTAATGATACCCACATAGCTTCTAAACAAGCCATTATCATACAGTAAACAGATGGGCCAGGCAGGTATGACCCTAGCCCTGAGTAGCATCCTGCCTTTGCCCAGAATGATACCACAATATAAGGACAAAATGATTGACTTCAACAATTGGCTAAGCTTCTGGTGTCATTCAAAGGAGATCCAGTATCTGTCTGCCTGGGATGACATGATCGACAGACCACGATACTTTGCCAGAGATGGTCTGCACCTGTTGCCCCTGGGATTCAGATTACTGGCTAAGGCTCTTGCCACCCCTATAGTGACTTTTTTAGGCAAAGTTCAAAGGACAAAACCACCACCGTAACAGGTACAAGCATGCAAAATCTGAAGGTAATGTTCTTCAGTGCTAGAAGTCTAAACCTCAAAATGCACTCTCTCGAGGCACTCCTAAAAATGGAGAACATCGATATCTGTGCAGTAACTAAGACCTAGTTCAAGGCTCCAGAGAGCACCCCTGCAATACCAGGCTACAACTCGGCCACCAAACCAGGATTGAAACACTATAGGTGGAGGAGTGTCCATATTCACCAAGGATATTCACACCACCAGGTTAGTTGCCTAACACAATGCATCTGAAACTCTCCAGGTGCAACTAACACTAGGTAAGACTGCAATCCAAATTGTAGCTTGCTACAGGTCCCCCACCATGCCCAAAGATTCTCACTACATGTTTCTAAACACACTGGAAAATATTAATATACAACCAAACACCCTAATACTGGGTGATTTCAACTACCCTGCCATTAACTGGGAAAACTACTCATGTACCAACACCTTTGCCCAACAGTTGTTGGAATTCATAAATTCCAATGCCCTGGATCAACTAATCCATAGTTCCACCAGGGGCTCCAATATCCTAGACCTGGTCATCACCAACATGGGAAATCGATGTTCCACACCTATGGTCACCCCCTCGTTGGTCAGGTCAGACCATAAGCTAATCACCCTTAACATCCACATCCCACCCCCACCCCCCAGTAAGGAAACCTCCATAAAAAACTTCTCCAAAGCCAACTTCATGCTACTCAAGTCAGAAGTTACAAACTTCATGACACCCATGCAGACAGGAACTGAAAGTTCAACTGCTGAGTCCTACACTAAGGCACTGTATGAGCATATCCACTCATGCATGAATCGTGCCATCCCAAATAGAACCAAGATGCTCTCCTCCAAAAAAAGGAAGCCAATCTGGTGGTCCCCTGCCATAAAAAAACTTTACAATAAAAGGAAGAAACTGTTGCAGAAAAGAGGAAAATCCCAGGATGCAAAATACTTCCTTACCAGCCTCAATAAGAAGCTGAGATCCCTCATAAAATCCTCCAAAGCTAGTTACAAAAATAAAATTGCCAAAGATTCCAAAGACAACCGCAAGGCATTCTATAACTATGTCAAGAATCTAAATGGCAATGTTCAGATCTGCTGTGAGCTACAGCAGAATGGCATTAGATATACTGATCCCAAGGATATTGCCAATATCCTGGCAGATCGATTCAGTGGCAACTTCATCCCCCTCTCACCCCCTAAATGTCCCATCTCAATACCGGAAGATCGCTAAATACCGGTAATAATGGCCACACAGGTAAAAAACACACTCCCCAAAGATAAGAATACAGCATCCATTGGGCCAGATGGCATCCCGGGCTGTGTACTACATGAACTACAAAATTAACTGGCACCTCACCTAAGTGTCATGTTTAATCATACCCTTATCTCGGGCTTCGTGCCCACTGAGAGGCGCACAGCTACAGTTATCCCACTCCACAAGGGGGGATCCACCTTGGATCCAGGGAACTACCTTCCCATCAGTCTGACAAGCCTGATCTGCAAGGCCATGGAATGCATTATCATGGAACTTATAAACAAAGACATTGGCAACCTTCAAACACTGGACCCCAACCAATTTGGGCTCGTGAAGGGCCAATCTTGTCTCCTGAATCTGATTGACTTTTTCGAATCAGTCTCCAGAGTCGTGGACAAGGCTAAGGCAGTCCACACAGCCTATCTGGACCTCACCAAGGCCTTTGACACCATCCACCACTCTGGAATCATAGATAAACTTACTAAGCTGGGCATTAATCCCTATGTCACTCAATTGGTTGCCAAATGCCTTACTGACAGAACCCACACTGTAAAAGTAGCTGACTCCAAATCCAGCTCCAGACAAGTGACAAGTGGAGTACCTCAGGGTTCAGTCCTGGGACCTCTCTTATTTGGCATCTACTTCTCTGAAGTACAGGCCAACACTAAGGGACTCTGGCTAACAAAGTTCACAGATGAATGCAAACTGGGAGCCATTATTGAGTCCCCAAATGATGTAGATACTCTACAAAAGGGCCTTACAGAAACAGATGCTTGATGCCAGAGCCATGGGCTCAAGCTCAATGCCAATAAATGTATAGTTATCCCCTTTGGGAAAAAATATGTACCCATGAATTACCACATAGGTGGCAGTACACTAAACACTGAAAGTGTGATAAGAGACTTAGGGACAAAGGTGGACAGTGGTCTCACCTTCAATAACCACATCGCCACAACAGTCAGGAAATCCTTCTATGTGGCACATCTCATCACTAAGGGCTTTTCATCCAGAAAAAAGGAGGTCATTGTCCCACTGTACTCATCCCTCATTAGACCCATTATAGAATATAGTGCCCCATTTGGTATGTACCTCTCAAGACATCTGCAACAACTGGAAGGGCCACAGTAATACCTCACTAAAAGAAAAACAGGCCTAAAGCAGATGCCCTATGCTGACCGCCTTAAAAAACTCCAGCTATACTCTATCACATATAATCTACTCCGAGGCATTCTCTGCTTAACATACAAGGCCATGTCAAACCCAGAGCTGTTGGACATGTTACACTTAAAGAAATCCCAATCCCTCAGAGCCACATGCTCCAGGGATCTAAACCTTGTCATCACAATAAACAAAACATGCTGGATGGATAGGTTCCTGACCCAGAGACTCCCCAGACTCTGGAATAGACTGCCCATACTTGTCAAGCAGAGCACCTTTTTGGCCCTCTTCAAAAGGAACCTTGATGATTGTATGGGAGAAAGGAAATTCACCCTGGGGATCACATCAGTCACCCTGCTATACAAGGGTCCAGGGAAGTAAATAGTGTGAGAAGAAATAGCCAGAAAATTGTTATGGCTAGGCTTGTATAGGCCCTAGGGCCGATAGCCTAGTACCGACCTATGAACCTATGAACCTATCATCTGTTCTACTACAAGCATAAATAAATCAAAACAACTTACCCAAGGGTCTTTGTCCACTACAGAAGCCTGGCTGTCTGATACACAGCTGATCCTTAACCCTAGAAAAACAAAACTGATCTTATTTACCCTAAAGCATTCAACTGACTATAAAAACAAATGCAAAGTCACTTCCTCCAACAACACTAACATTAAATTAATAAGTCAAACTTAGCTTCTAGGAATTACTATTGACAGAAACTTAAAATGTGATCATCCCATAAAACAAGCAGAAAAAACATCCACCAAAAGCTATGTGCGCCATATAGTGTCAAACAATACCTCATAGATAATGCCAGAAAAACTATTCTTCATTCCCTTCTCATCTCTATATTAATTTAAACTTCTTCCATCTAGATTAACCTACAACCCACTCAGTTCTCTCACTCTTGGAACAGTGCTATAATAATGTGGTAAACTTTGCCACCAATCGTCATTATAGGACACATCACTGTTTAGCACTAAAAAAATTAGTTGTTACAGATAAGGCGTTACCTTACACTTTCCCAGCTCAACGCTTCCAATAAACTGATATATTATCCAGACAAATGCCCTAGTTTGAAAAATATTCTCCAGTTTTATAACTCAAGTAGGTAGCTGAGATCTACTGACAAATGCCATTAACTGTTACAAAAAACTAACAACTCAGATGGTGACTGCTGTGAATCTTTGTACTCCTCTTTCCTGGACAAAATTTGGAACTCCTTTCTGTCTGAGAAACACAATAAACAAAACTCTTTTAAGGCACAACGAAGATAATACCTAAAAGATACAAGGTTCTGTACTTGCACAACTCCTGGATGATAAATGTCCTGCCCCTTCCTTTCCCTTTTTCTTTCCAAGCACTATACCTTCAGTCACTGGTCCAAAATCTCTACCTCGTCCTTTACCGGTCACTCTTCTTCCTTTTACCTATCCTAAAACATTCCTTTTCATCTCTTAATAGTAATCCTGCATTTCTTCCTTTTCTCTTTTTCTACCTGGAGCATTTCAAATATGTTTCACAGCTCCTTAGATGTTGCTGCTATTAATTTATAGGTTCTATATTAAATATTCGAATGCTTATACGTTCGAATCACTAAAGATCGAACTTTAGTGATCGTATGCCTAAATGTTCAAATATTTAAAAAAAAATTAAAAAAAGAAAATAAATGTAAAGTGTTTAAGCAGGGGGGCAAGCCCCTTGCACCCCTTACTTGGGTAGCTGTGCTCCCACACCCCCTGCTAATTAAATATATCAAGTCTGAGATCGCACTTCAGTGCACTACAGTGCGGAAATGGAAAATTTCCATTTCCTACACTGTAGCAAGTTCTTGGAGTTGGTATATTTAAGTAGTGGGGGGTGTAGGGAGTGCAGGGGGAATTGCCCCCCCCCTGCTTATACCCTTTAGTTTTCATTTATTTTTGTTTTATTTTATTTTTTTAATTTTTAAAATATTCGAAGATTTAAGCATTCGATCACTAAAGTTCAATCTTTAGTGATTCGAACATTTAAGTGTTCGAATATTTCATATAGACCCAATTGATAATCTATTTAAATATTGTATATTTGTTGATTACTTGCATACCTCTGTTTACTATGTTCTTTATGCATTTTATTTTTTTCTGGAGCTTTTCTAACCTCATTACATGATGCTGCTATTAATTAATGATATTCTGTACCCTACAAACATCGATTACAAGGTCATGTAATACTTCAGAGTCAAGCACTGAGCTACATATCTTCAGCTCATGCAGCTTAAAGCAGCATTCCTTTCAAGTCAATAAAGTATAAGTAAACAGAGATGGAATCACGCTAAACTTGGATGTCAAGACTGGTGCCCATTCCAAGAAAGAAAAATAAACAGCATGTCTTAAAGCTGCAAGGGGAGTATAGTAAACATATTATTTGCTTTAGTTTTGGAAGGGGAAGGAATATTTAAGAATGTGTTAAGATCAGTTCATTGATAGTTACTAAACATACATTCTTTGAGATTATTAATGCGTTTAGCTCAATTTCTAATTTGCACCAAAGCACTGTCTGGTTAAGTGACTCACTCAAGATCACACTATAGGTAAATGAAGACTGAGGGACTCGAACCTTGTAGCACAAGAAGCAGTTCATAGCATTAAAACTCTGCACTAACTGCCAGACTAGAGATCACTGAAGAGGGCTGATAACTACAGTTTAAAAATGTTAATGTTTGCAAGATGGATGGAAAAGGGGAAGATTCTGTAGCAGTATTGTTGGAAGGGTTTGCTCAAATAACACAGCTCCACCATTCTAAGAGAGGTGAATTATAACGAGAAAAGTGAACCCTGCTACACCATTAGAAAACTGAATACATCAGAGACAAATATCACATCATAAAACAGAGTACATGAAAATGTTGTGCAATGCCTTCACATCATACTCGTCACTGGACTGCTCTGAAACATACCTAGTATTCATGTTTATGACATTAAAAACTGGTACAGTTCAATGTATAGGGAGGCAGCTACACTGAAATTAATTGTAGGATCTGCCCGTGTATGAAGGTGTCATTGTTCTCACATATAGTCACAGTTCTAACAAACAGGCTGCAGATAATTCATATTGAATGTATATTGTCACAGTGAAGCATGTGAAGGTCTGGCAGCCTTGATCTTATCCTTGCATAAGCAATGCATAACTTTGCAAAAGTGTCTATATTTATTTTGGAGCTGTAGATGTACAAGACATCTCAGGCTCATGTGATTCTGCACTGCCAACCCTATCACCAGTATTTTAACACAACATTTAATACTTTTGTAAGCCACAGTTCCACCTTTTGTTAACATAGCTCTGGCTTCATCTGTATAGTTACAAATCACCAGTCCAGTGGTCATATTTATCCAGAGTTTTGTTTGTTACAAAATTGTGGTTTGTCCTGTTTATTCCTGCATTCTTTTTTATGCAGTATCAATTCCCTTCAATCAGAGGCAACAGTGGCTGAAAAAGTTATGCTCAAAAATATCATCATCACCAGTTGGGAGTGTGCACTAGAGACCCCAGCCAAAATGGCTAAGTCCAAAGCTTTGGACAGGACCTGTAAAAATGTGGATAAAAATATTATTTTCAGGCAAAGAATGGGAATTCAAAAAGTAAGTGACTTGGGCAGGACAATATATTTAACTGAAAAGATCTTCATCTTGTCAAGAATAACCCAGGAAAAATTAACATCAAAACTTAACTACCTGTTTTAAAAATATAAAAGAATCCAGCAAAAGGAGCAAGGATGGTAGTCTGGATCAATGTCCAGGCTAATGATGGGTGATGCATCCAAGGAAGCACAATCCAAGCTTGCAAAGTAAGCAGTATATTTGTCTTAGCTACTTATTGGTTTACAGTAAAATATAATAAATAGAAGCGTAATATCCAAGTCCAAAAATTACTGATGTGAAAACAGAAGGAAATGAAAAGGAATGTACAGGGGTAAAATATGTAATATAAATGTGAAATAAAGAAATGGTTGTGAATAAGTAGCTTAGTAAATAAAGAGCTATAAGACTGCAGAAAAAGGTGGGCCATTACACCAGACATGAACAACAGCTAGAAGGGGAGACCAATGCATGAGACTGTTGTGATATAAAAAGAACTGTGACATCAGTACTGGTTTAGCATGTGATGAGTGTGAGGGACAAATGAAAGGAACAAAATAACATTTTAAATGGCTGATATGCAGGGCATACCCAAGCAAATGTAAGCACCAAAAAGGCAAGGATCCAGAAGCTCAGATAGGAAAGACGATTCTAAGAATAAGAAGCTGCCACAGAATGCAATGATCAGCTCAAAGTACAGACCAATAAGAATGATTATACTGGAAAGGTAGAGAGAAACATAGACAAAAACAACAAAAAAAATGCAGATAATTACATAGAACATTGGGGGATCATCAAATTCTGTCAAAAGAAGGACAATACAAGAAATATTAAAGATAACGGGGCAGACATAACTCTATTGGAAGAGACAAAACTGAAAATCAGTGATGAGGAGAGGATACCGTGTTATGACTACCAAAAGAGAAAAATGAACAAGACGGGGGAGGAAAGAAAAGAGCAGCAAGTGTATTTCATGGGGGATTTCAGACAACCATAGAGAAAGTGATAAAAAGAGGGATAGACAGATGGATTTTCTGGTACTGAATGCTGGAAGGTGCACACTTGTTAAAAAGAAACATATGTCCAGCAAATGAGCAAAGAAGGATTCTACAAGATGTTTTTATTAAATGGACACACAAGAAGAAATTGAATAGAGATAATTGTGGTGTACAATGTCACCATAGAAGCAGAAAAGGACAGGTTGTACAGAAGAAAGGAATACAACAGCTAGATCAGACAAGACCTAGCCTAAAGAATGAAAGAGTGAAGGTGGCTGGACATATGGAAGGAAAGATACCCAATTGAGAGGGAATACATTTTCACAAGAAACATTTTGGTACAGGCACGTAGATTAGATAAGTTCATAGGGAAGAAACCCCCTAGAAGCAAAAATGCAATACATCCAAATACAGGAGAGACACATATCATGTAGCCCTGACACTTAAGGTAAGTGTGCCAGAACAGAAAGCAATATGAAGTGAGTGGAGGTAGGAGAGCTATAAATGGAAGGAAACAGAGGACAATGAAATACTACAAATATAAATAAATGAATCAGAGCAGTACAAAATAAAAATAGTGACTAACTGGAAGGGGGTGGTGGGATGGGATCAAGGTCACCTGATGAGTGCAGAAGGACAGAAGAGTAGGAAGGAAAGCAGGGTGACTGAGGAGAGTGACCTAGAGAGAGAGGAGCTACAGAAGGAAGTTGTCAAAAAGAGAGAGGATAGTACTCTGGAGAAAATGAAAGAGGTTAGGGAGGAAGGCTATGAGAAGGGAAAAAAGGAACAAAGTAAAAGAAGAAAGATTAAGAAAGAACTGGAAAGGGAGGTGGTCTGGAGGGGAGTTAAATAATACTGGCAGAAGCTGATTCATGCAGTGAAGCGCATGCGACAGTACATGGAGCTGGCATTCAAAGCCTGAGAATACTGCATAGGTGGTATTTAATACCCATGATATTCGTAAAGGGAGGCAGAAAGGAGGACAGTAGATGCTGGAGGTGTCAGGAGAAGGAGGAACAGCAGCAGTGATACACATGTGCTAGGACTGTAGGGATGCACAAGTCTGGAAGCAGGCCAAAAGATTTGTGGAGACATACATAATAAGGAAGCAAAGCTTATTTGGGAATTCTGTGTATGGAATACAAAGACAGAGAGAAACATCTGAAAAGAAAAATAAATGAATATTATCATACTGTTAAGTACCAAGGTTAAATTCATCATCACTCAAAGCTGGAAGGAGCGAAAAACAGTATGGGTGCAGAATTACACAAGAGGTTCTTGGGCATGGGGAGAAGATGGAAAAACTCATTAGAATGAGGAAAGGAGGGAAAGAAAAATGAAAAGGTATTGAAAAGAGAAATTAGAACACTACAAAAGTGAAAATAATACCAGAAGGAAGGACAATGTGAACACAAAGCAAAGCTGAGGGCAGAGAGGCAAAGAAAGGATAGGAGATGAAACAGCCAACAGTTGATGAGATACGGTGCAACATACACGCAGACTGCATGTGAATATACTATACTGTATATTGGAGTTGATAAATTTTTTTAAAAAAATTATCACCACCAGTTATCTTATTTAACCTTTCCTATATCCATTACATCCCATGCCTTTTGAAAAATGTCTTCCTATTAGGCCATTCATGCAGAATAAAACAAATGAGTGAGGTCCCACTCCTAGACTACAGATTCAAGACCCTGCAGAATGATCCATACAAAAAGTCCCATACAACCTGAGATGCTTTATATAAAGGACTTCATCAAAAACACTTTCTAAATATTTTAAGGAGCCCAAAAACTGAATTTGTCTCCTGCAAGGTTTGCTATATCACCAGTCTCAGTGATTGTGACACCATTAACCACCACTTCCACACAGTGCTGTGCTGCCCTTGAGGTTTCTGACATAGCTGTAGAAGGCCTTATGGTTACCTTTCAAATGGGAGGCTACTTGAACCACAAAGCTGGCTTTGCTTGATCTAATTAGCCCTCTTATTTTCCTATTTACTTTGATGAGAGTGTTTCTATTTTTACCCTTTCTGATTTTTGCCATTTTTTTCTTTTGTTGTATATCCTCTTTAATTTGGGATGCCACCAAGGTGATTTGTTTCCAGGGCTATTCCTGGCCTTACTTTCGGTAAGTACAGCTGCTTCTGTGCAGCCATTGACATTGTTATACAGAGTTTGTGAGAGAAATTCATCATGGGCTGCTGTGTTCTCTAGGTTTGGAAAGGCATTGAATTTTGACAATCCATCACTTAATAAAAGGTAATATGCCTTGGAATAGTTCCTAACTGTTACTGGTTTTAATGGGATTATGGAGTTAACTTTGATTTCAGAGGAGACAATTTTATGTATGGATCTTGCCAGGGAGGAAGAGAGACTGGGGGCAGGGGTGCAGTGTACTCCCATATTTGTAAGCACAAGGCCCAGTATGTTGGAACCTCTTGTGAGTGCATTCACTATTTCATCAAGGGTGTTTGTATTTATGAAGCCAGAAATATCTGTGCCTATAGATATGAGCCTGTGTAGGATTTCCAAACTATAGAGGGGATAATTAAATTCTCCCATGAGTAGAATATTAGGTTGGATGGTAAGTGTGCACAGTAGGTCCAAGTATGCATTGTGAGGTTCTTGGAACATGTAGGGTGACCTATTGCTGGCTAGGATATCATATGTTATCTTGTCTATGGTGATCTACATGTGCAGGAACGCTAGCATATCATTCTGTTTGACCACTCTAGAGGTATGCCTGTCATTGATGCATATTGAGACACCACCTCCATTAACTGTTTTCTGTGTAGCTACTGGTCTAAAAGTGGGGAAGGCACTGATATCCTGCCAGGGTACTCTCTGCCATTTTAAAACTATGTCTCAATAACCGAACAGAGGTCTATATTGCTGAATATGAGGAGGGCTTGGAGGGAGTGTAGTTTTTTTAGTTTCCTGGTATTGAGCATTAGCACCTTGAAGTTCAGTTGAGTTGATTTTGCTTTGTTGGCAGGTTTCTTAATTTGGATTACCTAAAAAAGGGCACTATGGGGGTGGATAAAGTTTTAGCCAGTATTTGAAAGTCTAGAGGAGAGAGATGCAGACCATCCTTGTCAAAGCAATGTGGTCTGTAAACCATGTCCTCCCAAGTTGACAAATATCGCATCCCCATAGACTGACACCAGAAAGATACCCATTTGTTGAAATCAATCATATTGTGGCATCATCCTTGGTAATGGTAATATGCTGCTCAATGCTAGGCTAGTACCAAGCTGAGGCACATAGCCTGAAATCTCCATAGTGTCTCTCTTCATATAGTCTAGGGTGGTACATCTCAGGTCATTTACACCTACATGGATTATGATGGAATCATACTGGTACCTGTGGTATAATGACTTGCATGCATGCATGAATTGGCAGATTCTGGTTTCAGATAAACAGCTAGCAATTACCTTGTCCTTGTTCAGCCTGGGTAGAAAGGCATCAGTATGTCTTACAATGGAGGGCTGTATGATGAGAGTCCTGAGAAGTGGGTTTAGTTGCCTAAGGGGTTTAGTATTTGTAGTGCCACTGAGAGGGACAGTATGTGTGGTGTTAGATGTCATTTTTTCTGACTGCCTTTGGGCTTGCTGAGGCATAGGTTTGACATCAAGTGATATAGGCAATGTTTGTTGTTTAGGAAGATTGCTTTTATATGCTTCAGCATACGTTAGTCTATGTGTGTGTTGTGTAATAGGTGAGGTGGGTGTTGTGTGCATGCTTTTGACAACCAGATGTGCATTTGTATGCATGGGTTTAGCCTTCAGTGTCACTGTGTAAGTACACCTGTCTCATAACGTGTCTGCTTCTTTAAGGATTAAGTGGTTGTCAGTGCACATGAGACAAATGCTACATTGTCAGAAGATGCCTAAATCCACCAGTCCGGTTACAGAAGCCCTTTGATTTGTGAGCTAAAAGGCGATGGTGTATTGGGGTTAGAAGGCTATTAAGAGTGCTTTACTGAAGCAGAGTATGCTAAACAGTATTAAATTCTACTAACGTTAAAACTTACACAATACTGAATTCAACTTAGCCTATAGTTATAGTCAATTGGCTCCCAACTAGCAGCTCTAAGCTTGTTGGCTCATAAGGTATCTGTACTATATAACTTTTCAGCAGGGTATAGCCTTATGAATCATTATTTCTAGGTGTTTCTCACTGTACAGGGCGTTGCTAACCCACACAAACTCACAAAACACCTAGTAACCAGGAAAAAAATGAAAACTATCTAATAAAACCTCTAGCCAATAAAATGACTATACTAAGAGGGGAAGACACTAAAATCTTGCCTTTCGTGTATTTCCCAACTCAGACCAGGCAAAGACCTGCTGCCAGAAGATGAATAAACCCTGTCCTCCTAATGTAAAAGCCACAGTAGAAGAGACCCACAGGTGCAATGTTTCCACAAACATTTAAACAACTAGTTGGAAATCCCTTGCTGAATGCAATTTCAAGATAGTCTTACAGCAGTAACAGTGCAAGAAAAAGCAATTTTTTACACAAAAAAAATCAGTTAAATGCACACATAAAAGCAGGAAACATCACTCAAATAACTTGTGTAATTTAGCAATCAAAGCAACTTAACTTTGCCCTTATGGCACTACATACAAGTAAAATACGACCTAATGCTAAAAATGCTAAAAGGCTAAAACTCCAAGCTTTGTTAAGTTCCTGGAAGGTGAGCAGGAGACAATATGTTGTAAAGGAGATTTAGTCTACAGCAATACTAGTTTGCTGGGTGGGCACTCATTATTTTATGCATCTATAGAGAACTATGGGTGAGAAGAGTACATAAATAGCTTATACAACAGTATATATCAATGAAAGAGGGGGAGGACGACTTAGAAATCAGATTATCATAAAAGATGGAGGACACAGCCTTGTTATAGAACAACACCAGCAATAAGGGTGGGACGGTTGGTGAAAACAAATGAGGCTAGCTAGAAAGGGATACAATCATATAAAGGCAACATTGGAGCACTTATTTTTCAGAAACTTTAGCTTATTGTGTTAGCGGAGGATTGGACAGACACAAAATGTAACTTTAAGCAGGTAAAAGATAAGTAGAATATTAAATCATTGAAATACAAACTAGCGCAGAGACAATTATCTTACTATTGACTTTCTAATACAGTTTAAAGTACCACTCTATGCAGACATTTACCAGTAAAGCTGTTCATGGAAAATGCAATAATAAATGACTAAGGCTAAAAATCTCACAGGATTATGCAGCTCTGCCACCACTTTGAATTAAACTACAACATTATAAGATAGCTGGGTTTAAGACACAAACAAATAGCTTTTACAAGTAATTCTACTCGTGGAAACATAAGCGCAAAATAATACAGAGAAACAATCTTCTCATACCTGTTAATAAACAAGAATAAGGTCCCAGAACAAACTTAAAAATGTAAACATATGGAATGAAGCAGAAAAGTACAAAGTATTTTTACCACGTAGGTTACTAAATGCAACTCAAATATTTAAGCAGAACTGAAATAATTAAAATAATTAATTATCTCTATATCCTATTTTTAAAATAAATGTACAACTGACTAGCTTTCTGGTCATGTGTTACTTTTAGAATAAAATACACATGAAAACCTTAAGTATCTTATCTTTTTCTGTCTCTGCTTTGGATTTTAGAAATGTTCAGATTACCTGAATCCAGGGTCTAAAAATTTGTTTGGTAGACCAATTCATATGTGTGCACTACTGAGGACAAAACAGCTCATACCACTTCATGTCATCTGTATGACAAATAAGCAATAACTTTTCTTTTAATATCATGGGATTTTGAAGACTTTTAACCACCCCATCCTCTTGTCAATTGGATGGCTATTTTTGTGGCTACTTTTACAGATAAACACTTTTAAATGTGCAAAGTAATCAGTTCAGTTCTGAAAATCAAGATGGCATGGTGCCATATGAGTTGCTGTAAATATTTTCTGATATTTCTCTGTTGTACATATGTATATAGCTATTGCTTTCAAACTCATGTTTGTCCTAATGCATTTCTACCTGTTGATAACACTTATAGACTGCCGATTTGCTAGTATTTAGACTCTGTATGTAGTGACTTGTTTCTTCCTAATCAGGTGTTTATTACTATGCTAATTCTATATGTTTAATTGGGTTTACTTTAGATAATCGAAATACCACTTACCTGACTTTCATAATGCTGAGACGACTTCACCGACAACCTAATTTCAATGACCAATTGGAATACTGACTGGAGACTCCAGGTAAGTAACCACTTGGCCACACAACAAAATAAATT
Organism: Protopterus annectens; assembly: GCF_019279795.1. NCBI lineage: Eukaryota > Metazoa > Chordata > Ceratodontiformes > Protopteridae > Protopterus > Protopterus annectens. The sequence goes on along the minus strand of NC_056751.1, from coordinate 619,271,093 downwards.
AAAACCAAAGCAGATTGAAACAACACGATCCTATGTGAGGGACTGTGCCTCCCACACCCCCCAAACTAAATATACCAACTCTGAGATCAAACTACAGTGGGGGTAAGGGACAAAGTTCAACATGGTGGTCAAGTGGTTACTTGCATGGAATTTCCAGTTAGTGTTCTGGGAGGTTGTTTCAATTAGGTTGTCGGTGAAGTCATCTCGGTTCATAGGTTCATAGGTGGGTACTAGGCTATCTGCCCGAAGGCATTTATAAGCCTAGCCAGAATGTGTTGGCTTTCGCCGCCCCCTTAGATTAGTTCCTTGTGCCTCTGTTTAGCAGAGCCACTGAAGTGATCCCCGAGGTAAACTTTCTGTTTCCCATCCACTCGTCAAGGTTTCTTTTGAAGAGTGTTAGCGAGGAGCTCTGACTAATGTAGATTGGGATCTTGTTCCAAAGCATGGGAAGTCTCTGGGACAGGAATCTATCCCTGCAGCATGTCCTATTTATTGTTGTGGTGAGGTTTAGATCCCTAGAGCGTGTGGCTCGAGGGGATAAGGTTTTCTTTAGGTGGAGCATGTCCATCAATTCTGGGTTGCACATGGCCTTTGTATGTCAGGCAGTGATCATCTCTGAGTAGGTGGTATGCAGCCGAGTACAACTGGAGTTTCTTCAGTTGAGCTGCATAGGGCATCTGTTTGAAGCCATTGATCCTCTTGGTGAGGTACTTCTGTGGTCTTTCCAGCTGTTGCAGGTGTCTTGTAAGGTACATCGCAAATAGGGCATTGTACTCTAAGATGGGTCTGATGAGTGATGAGCAGAGGGGCACAATTACTTCTTTTGATCTGGATGCGAACCATTTTGTGATTAGGTGGACCATGTAGAAGGATTTTCTAATGACTTTGGCAATGTGATTATCAAAGGTATGATTACTATCTACTTGGGTCCCCAGTTCCCTTATTACGTTTTCTATATTTAGGGGACTACCACCTATGTGGTATTTTGTGGGTACTTTGTTTTTTCCAAAGGGGATGACTATGCACTTTTTGGCACTTAGCTTGGGGCCATGATTTTGACACTAGGTATCCATCTCAATGAGACCCTTTTGGAGGATGTCTGTGTCAGCTGGAGAGTCAATTATAGCCTCTAGTTTGCACTCGTCTGTGAACTTGGTCAGCCATATCATATTATGAATTATATTATTTGGTATTATGAAAGTTGGGTAAGTGGTATTTTGGTTATCTTAAGTAGACCCATTTAATTACATGTGCACTGCTGCTCACTGAGCTCATGTAATGGCTGAAAAGGATCAGTGGAGTAGCCCACCTACCTAAAAATAAATGGCCAGACTATTCTGCAGTACATTCTGCACATTTAATTCTTAATTCAATAAGCAGTAGTCAAAACATCTACAATTAATTTTCTTGTTTAACAATTTTAAATCAGTCTTGCATTACCAGAATGTTGTTTTATAAAATAGTGCGAACACGCAATTTATATGGTGAAACAAATCTTTTTACTGACTGATTGTTCTGTTATGCTTTTATTAGGGTCCTGGAGTTAAGTAGGTTTCATTAGCACTGAACATGCAACTTAAGTGCAACATCCTATAATATGAATGTTTTCCTGGTAAATAATCAAAATCAAAAGGATCATATCTCATATTGTAATGATATTAACAATAATGTACTTTTGTTTCTTTTTTTCTTTTGTATCTTAGGTATGCTAAGGCCAAGGCAAAATATATCCAGTTTTGCTGAGATAACTGGGATGAGATCCTACTGGTGATCTACATGAACTTTTTGTTTATTGAATAAACATTAATATCTAACAGCCTCATGGTTAATAGAGTTACACAAAGTCACATGCTGGAATAAGGCAAGTAAGTATATTAAGGCTTGCATACAAGATTGCATCTCTACTAAACTAGCCACTTTAAGACATAATGAGAACTAATTGCATATTTTTGTACTGAATTGTAGTTTATGTTGCCTTCATAATTTTAATAACAATTCATATTGTCTTCATAATTTTAATAACAATCACTTTCTGCACCTTACAACTCCAGGTCATTGTAATTATTCTATAACTTGTAGGTGTTAATTTTAACGTATAATTCTCACTACATTTCTTGAAAGGTGTTTTACCAATGTATGTACTGTCTTTTTATGCTAATGGCTATTATCTTAAATCTACAAATATCTACAGCTGTGCCTGATAGTTTAAAAGAGAACAAAAAATCTTTACAATGTTGCTAGTCAGTTTGCATAGTGTTGATGCTTGCCATGTTTGATTTCTAAATTTGCGTGCAGTAAATTCTAGAGACAGTTGTTGAAAATTCATTATATTTGCTTTATAAGCAAAGTTTATCGATTTTCATTCAGAGATCATTAATATAGCATCTCGACATTGTCAATGGGTTGCTGTTTGAAAAATGTTTATTATTATTATTATTATTATTTGGGTGCTACTCCCTGATTTTTATGACAATTTCCGTTAAATTAAAGCTAATTATTTACAGTGTGATATATACATATATTTACTTAGTTCAGAGTTATCCATGGATAAAATAGTTAGACAACATTCCACTATCTCCAACAGAATTTCTGCTGAGGCATTAAACAGTTCATTCCACAAGATGTTGAGTCGCCACACTATATACTCAGTGAATGAAGCTATATCTCCAGCAGTACAATAGTTTAGCAATATTAATGTCTTCATCCTCGGGCTGCAGTCACAAGGAAACATGCTAATAATAAATCCAGTCAGAAAAAAACAATATACTTGAAATAAAATCATATTTGGTGAATCCGTGATTATGTGCATTGACTCTCCATTCAAAAAATAGGATAAAGAAAGAGTGCTTTGGATCTAAGATAAAGGACGTCAAGTGTATTTAGGGTTCTCATAATAATTACAATTTTGTAGTTGTGCATATCAGAACCAATGTTACTGGATTCTTCTCTATACTCTTCACACTCTTCATTCGGAGGGATATGGCTGATCTTATGCGTACCTCAATGCAGGCTGTTAAATTGCTAATGTGAAGAAACTGAAAACACTGTCAGATGTGTTAGCATGTCTGGCAGGAGACTTGTGAACATTGGCACATTAACTTGTATTGTATGGCAGCATGCCTAACTGTGAAAATGTAAATAAGTTTTAAAATATTGAGTATTTTTCTGTTTAAACAGAATGTTTAAAGAATCTGTCACTGCTTTGATACTTTTCTAACTGTACACGTTTGAGAGGGAATTCTAAAGTACAAACTCTGGAGAATCAGCTGAACAGTGAGTGATGTAATTAGAATGCTCCTGGTTACTAAGAGACTACTTAAACAGCTGATTGACAGAAAAATCATTTTTTAAACTGCTAACTTTTATACATTGAAATTGAACAGATGAGACTGCAGTTTGTCAAGTACTGAGCAGTTTATCAAGTACTGAGCAGTCAGTGGACACCAAGAAAAGAGAACTCACTAAAACAACTGTAAGCTTGCCTTGGCCTTGCTATTATATGTCAGAGTAGATCAGGTACAGTATTCTTTAGCTAGACCAGGAAAGTTTAGTTATTTAGATAGAGTTTTTCTAAATAATGGACTCCTATCCTGTAGTTTGATTTTACATTTCTAGTCATTGAATTCTGGTGTTTATTGAGGGTTATTGATTTACAATCTGGTAATCATTTGTATTTATTATTGAATATTTTTCATTTCTTTACATTGTAGCTGGAAACCAATGTATTTCTTTAGAGATTAGAGAGAGTTTCTACCTGTTTGACACTCCCAAGGTCACCTCGATGGCCTGGCTGTTCTGGTCATAGCAATCATTTATTCTGATAATTAATTTTCATAATTGGACACCTCTTTAGCCTTTGAAATTGTCATGAAGGTAATGGGGAAGGAAATAACCAGACCCTAGAAGCTGAAAAGGTCAGTAAACCTTTTCATCAGTACAGGGTTGGAGATAACTTTGATAGTTGTATTCATATTTTTGAGATGGTATATAGACAATATGATGTTCACCATGAGCTCTGGGATCAGCTCCTTACTCCCTTACTCCATGGCAAAGCTGTTCAGACTGTAGCAAAGTTATTGTTTGAATTATGAAAAAGTGAAATGTTGCTTGCTTGACTGTTTCAAACTTACACCTGAAGCTTATAGAAAAAGTTTTGTGAACACAGATGCAAGACAGATGAAAGTGTACAAGATTATATTGCTGACTTAAGTACTTATTTTCACAGATGGGTGAGTGGGTGTTAGGTCACCCCTTTTGATGTATTGGAAGACCTTTTGGTGAGGGAACAAGCTCTCAGCACTTTGCCTGATGACATGATAATCTGGTTAGCAGACAGTGAGTGCAACTCTGCAGAGGAATTGGGGAGAAAAGGGGATCTCTACTTGGCAACCAGAGCACCACTGCATAGGAGAGGGATACCAAGTGCTGCACATGGACATAAGGGAAATTCATGTGGGGACAGTATAAACCACTCCAACAGAGTACACCATTAATGGGGGAAACTACCAATTTAAGTGCATGGTTAGGGATCAGCTGTTTCAAGTGTAACCAGAGGGGACACATAGCAGTCAAATGTCCATTGAGGCAAGGTGAGAAATAAAAAGTGAGCCAGCAAGTGGTGATGACAACCTGTCAGTATAAGTTGTTTAGGAACAATTGAGATGCCAAATTATCATGAACATTTATATCCAATCTTGGTAGATGATAAACATATAGCTGCTAAGAGGGACACAGTTTATGATATAACCCTTGTGAAATCTGTAGTGGTCAGAAAAGAGCAGTACTTCCTTGGGCAGTCTACTCCAATCAGAGCACTGGGAGGGACCCTGCTCCAAATACCTTTGGCTAGGGTTCATCTTGACTGGGAGGGTGGAAAAGGAAGCAAGCAAGTAGGTGTGTTTGAGGATATTCCTGCAGATGTCCTGATAAGGAATGACTTTGATGATGCAGTACCTTGTGTACATGCAGTGACATGCAGTCAGGCTTGGAGAAAGGCTTGTAGGTCCAGTGGTCAAGGAGGGTTCTATATCATGTCACTGAACGTGCTATTTAGTGAACACTTATTAGTTGAACACTCATACACAAAAACACTAAATAAATAATGTTTGTTTAAGCGAAATGTTTTGTTGGGAAAACAAATGGTCAGCCATCATCGTGGATTTGCCCTAATCCCCACTGTACTGTGATCTCATATTTGGTATATTTAGTTGGGGGGGGTGAAGCCTCCTACATTGAGGAGTGTGGGCGTAGCCCTCCACTACAATGGGTTTTATTTGGTGATGTTTTTCTGTAGATTGCTGGGTTTGACAACTCTTTTTAACCCAGTGAAATGTTCCACTTAAACATTTGCTATTTAGTGTTTTCACATATTAGTGTTCAACTAATAAGCATTCACTAAATAGTATGTTCAATGATATGAGAGTCCCAGATAGAGCTCATACCTGATGTGGGGACTGACATCTTGGCTGTTTCAGAGAAGGTGCTATCTGGTAGCAGCATGTCTGAATGTGAGCCACAGCTGCTGGGTGGTTTACTGATGTTCCCTTGAACACAGAGACTTTGAGGAAGGAGGTGAGTGGTGGTACCCAGAATGACAGAGAGGTACAGCTGCTGGAAGTGACCATGCTTCCTGCAGAAGGGGAGCTGTTGAAGGTCATGAAGGTAGAATTGAGACAGGCTCAACTTACAGATCCTACATTACAAAGCTTGAGAGAGATGGCTAAGTAGGCACCTCAGGCTCAAAGAAGATGTGAGTCTGTATACTGGAACAAAGGTTTGTTGTATAGAGAATGGACTCCTGCAGTTGTGTTAGAAGGTGAAGTGATTGGTAGTGCCTAGAGCTTACCATCTGCCATTCTTAGCCATAGCACATGACATTCCTTTCTCAGGTCATATGGGCATAAGACATACTAAGAGACATATTATGCAAAATTTATATTGGCCTGGGATTGTGAGGGATGTGGTAGGATACTGTAGGACTTGTGAACAGTGCCAAAAAGTTAGTAAAGGAGGGGACAATGCTAAGGCTCTGTTAATGCATTTGCCTGTAATCAAAGAGACATTTCAGAGAGTGACCTTGGATATTGTGGGACTCCTGAGCACTCCAAGTTCTACAGGAAAGAAATACATTTTGGTGATAGAAGACTATGCTAACAGATATCCTAAAGGGGTGGCTCTGTCATCTATTGATGCAGAGAAAGTGGCAATTGCTTTGCTAGAAATCTTAGCAGAGTAGGTTTCCAAAGGAAATATTAACTGACCAAGGTGCCAACTTCATGTCAGACCTGCTGATTTATCTGTGGAAGCACTGTGGGGTGAAACATCTAAAGACAACCTCCTACCATCCATAGACTAATGGTCTTGTAGAGAAGTTAAACTCCACATTGAAGACTATGCTACAGGCATTTGCAGACCAGTTCAAAAGGGAGTGGGTTAGGTATTTGTCCCATCTGTTATTGGTGAACAGGGAAGTACTGCAGGAATCTACAGGTTTTTCACCCTTTGAGTTGTCATACAGGCATAGGGTGGGGTATTTTAAAATGTTAAGTATTTCTCTGTTTAAACAGAATGTTTAAATAAGCTGTCACTGCTTTGTACATTTCTAACTGTACATGTTTGAGAGGGACATTCTAAAGTACAAACTGTGGATAATCAGCTGAACAGTGAGTGATGCAATTAGAATGTTCCTGGTTGCTAATAGATTATTTAAACAGCTGATTGACAGAAAAAAAATTCAAACAGCTGACTGTAATATTTTGAAATTAGATAGTTGAGATTGCAGCTTGTCAAGTACTGAGCAGTTTGTCAAGTACTGAGCAGTCAGTGGACACCAAGAAAACAGAACTCACCAAAAAAACTGTAAGCTTGCCTTGGCCTTGCTATTATATGTTAGAGTAGATCATGGACAGTATTCCTTAGTTAGATCAGGAAAGCTTGATTATTAAGATAGAGTTTTTTCTAGAATAATGAACTCTTATCCTGTAGTTTGATTTTACATTTCTGGTGATTGAATTCTGGTGTTTATTGAGAGTTAGTGATTTACAATCTGGTAATCAGTTTACTTATTATTAAATGTTTTCCATTACTTTACATTGTGGCTAGAAACCAATGTTTTTTTTCTTTAGAGATTAGAGAGTGCTTCTACCTGTTTGATACTCCCCAGGTCTCCTCAAAAGCCTAGATGTTCTGGTCATAGCTATCATTTATTTTGATAACTGGACACCCCTTTAGAAGGGCATGACAACCCTCTGATTGGTGACAGTGTTACTATATTACTTTGGGAAAGAGACACAGCTGGAAATCTGTGTCAGGCTTTCCCAAAAGTGTTTGGATGTGTGAGATTTAAATTTACTTTGTGTAAATGTATCAGAAGTCTTAAACTGGGATACTTTACATTTGAGTGGATAGAGGTATATAGTCCAGTATCAGGAAAATAGAGCATGTTCCTTTTGTGCTCTTAGGGGAAAATTGTGAAATATTACTTCTGCTTAAGTGACAGTCTCATATTGCAGGGTCAGTCGTGAGGATTGAAGCTCCTTAGTTACTGACCCAGGATAGTAAGGGATATAATTTAATTGTTGGCAGTCCGGTGAGGTATTGACCAGACATCACAACTTCTAATTACTTAAATCCACCCTTTCTAAAAATTACAACTGAATGAAATGGAAAATAGATTATTAGGTTCAACAACTGCCATAGATCATGTTCTTAATCCAGGGGGGTTCAGTGCCTCTCTACTTGCTAGGAAATGGTCAGGGCCCATACTTATTTTGCAGGGCATGGGCTGCACCTTTCCTCAAAAGGTGATTGATTATTTTATTCATCTTATTTGTTAACCAGATATGTGGACAGGTCCCCGAACACTTCTCAGCAATGACCCTGCCCACAAGACAGAACAAAATCATAACAAAAGTGTTTTAGAACTATACATTACAAAGAATTTATATACAATACAAAGAACTTCAAAGCACTTGAAAATAAAACAAAAATTAAATGATAAATATATATAGTTAATACAATTAAAAATATACACACACCATAGGAGTACTACAAAGAGTATCAGCAGCATATTTTTAATGGCAGTAGATGGAATTAGTTAAATATAACAGGAATAGGGATTGTAAAGCCATTTATCATCTGTAGAACTGACATCTTTATCAGAAGGTTAGTGTACTTAATAATTTGTGTTTCTTTCCCCTAGAGCCTTTGTTAGGCAGGGACAAATAAATGGACATCCCATGGGGAGGTCCACAGATTATAATATGCTGAAGTTGAAATTTATTGTTATCCATAGTCTAAATAAATCTTAAACTGCACAGAATTGCTATTTCCTTTTTGCGAATGTGCTATCACAGAACCATAGTTTAAACACTAGCCCTACATTCCAAAATTATCTGATTCTAATGCATTCCACTTGCCTTATCCCTCTGAGCAATAGGTGATGTATTCACTTGCATAAGTCAGTCATTCAAAAATCCAAAATTATCTGATTCTAATGCATTCCCCTTGCCTTAGCCCTCTGAGCAATAAGTGATATATTAATTTGCATAAGTCAATCTTTCAAAAACTGGGTTAACTAAACAAATTTTGAGCATGAGGTACTCTCACAAAGAAGTTAGAAAATACACAAACCAAAATTTTGTAACAATTTATTGCACTCCATGCATGTCACCTCAAGAACTTCACAGCTTCATTTCTAAACATACAACCCTTGTTATAACATAAAATACTTTTCTACACTATAGCCTAAATTATCACAACGATCATTTGAAAAACTGTGCCTCGAACAATAACAGAATGCAAAAACTAATAGAGTTAATAAACGTTAACAAGGTCCAAATGGAGAGATGGTAAAAGCAGAAAACAAAGGAGACTAGTATTGCTTGAAATTAATTCATCCTCAAATATTAGTGAGTATCTTCATGAGGTGGACTCTGCTTTTGCAAATTCTCACCAAGAGAACACTAATATATAGACTGTCCCCAGAATTCAGTAAGCTCTGCACAGTGTGCAGGAATAGTACAAGAGCTGCTGCACGCAATACGGCCGACAAGCGAGCCAAGAATGAGCTCCCGGGACATGCACGAGCGATCCTACACTATTCCTGCACAGACACAGTTCCTGTATGCTAATTACCCCATTTCAGGTGAAAACCATGCAAATGAGGTGAATTAATTATCCAGAAGGCAGGCAAGATTCTGTGCAGGAATAGTGTAAACTGCAGAAATGCATTCGGCTACTAACCGAATACATTTCTGCAAATTATAAAATGGAGGCATGTCAGCTCCAAATAAAACATGTATTCAATGTAGTAGGCATGCCAATGGCCAAATAGATGGTCAGTGGCATAGTAAATATTTGCAAAATTATAAAAAATAACTTTTATTTTTTTTTGGCTGATTTCGGCTGTTTAAGCGTAGGGCAGCAGTGGCAAACGGGATCGACCCGGAACCTGCAGAAATGCATTCGGCTACTAATCGAATACATTTCTGCAAATTATAAAATGGAGGCATGTCAGCTCCAAAGAAAACATGTATTCAATGTAGTAGGCATGCCAATGGCCAAATAGATGGTCATTGGCATAGTAAATAGTTGCAAAATTATAAAAAATAACTTTTATTTTTTTTGGCTGATTTCGGCTGTTTAAGCGTAGGGCAGCAGTGGCAAACGGGATCGACCCGGAAAAAAAAAAGTTGGAAATAAGCTTTTAAATCAAAATCAGCATTCTGCCATAATAGTCAATGGTATGCAGAAGACAACAATACCATTGAATTGTGGCTGCTAAGGGGGAAGGCTGAGTGTCAGTCTTTTAACTATTCAATAGCAGTCAGTTTTATGCAAATGAGGGAATTGATACTGAATCACAGATTTCTCCTCAGTGTTAGCAAGCACTCAACCATGTAAGTGCAGCAACACCATGGTACAAGCCTAAGAGGCAGATGACCTCATAAGGGGGGGTGTCATGCATGCTATAGGATTACTGGAGCTCTGTGGCTTGTGCTTGCCCTTAGCTAAGCACAGCTAAGGAGGAGGGGTGTGTCTGAGGCTGCCTAGCAGTGTTTACATTGCCTAATCAGGTGTGTGTGCTGCGCACCAGGTTTTAAATAAAACAGAACAAAAAAAGCACAGCAAATAGCAGCTCTGTTTACATCTGAGCACTGGGTATGCACAGTGCACCTCAGGGCTTAAATGGGAAGGCAATGGGAAAGGAAAACAGCAGTAGGAAGGCAATCAAGGAGAACTAGCATAGCTGGCAGGTGAAATGTATCAGAATCAGCGCCAATTACACAGGTAGCAGCCCGGCCCAGCCCAGCACACTACTATAAACTATGCAAAAATCTTTCACTCTGGTTTTTCCCACAAACTCTACACCACCAGTGTACACAGATGGGGAAATTTTACCTGACAAAACTAACAAAATGATAGGGGCTGCTGTTGCTCTCATACATCAATATGTGGAAGAGACTGAGGGTGGTGAGGATGAGAATGCTGCTGACCAACCCACAGTAAGGAGAACAAGAAGAGTGTACAGACTCAGGGTAACCTACCAGGGGCTACATGAGCTGGAGATAGTGAAGCAAAGGGTGCTAAAGGCTAAAGGGTGGACAGGGACATCCTACCGCAAATTGTTGAGCTGTGCCGGCCACACCTGACACACAGAACCAAAAGTGGGGAACCCATTCCAAGAGATACCAAGGTATGTGTAGGCTTAAGAATACTAGCCACAGGTACCTTCCAAAGGCCAAACTGGGGGTATCATGGGGATCTCACAGGCATCAGCATCCAGGGTACTCCACCAGTTCCTGCATGCCAAGTTAGCACATGCCAGTGAGGACATATATTTCCTCAACACCCGTGAGGCATTGATCAGCAATATGTATCTCTTCCACCAAATAGCAGAATACCCTGAGGTAGTGGGTGCTATAGACTGCATGCACATACACATCAAAGCATCACCTGGTGAGTGGGGTAGGGTCTAAATAAACCGCAATGGCTTCCCCTCCATCAACTGCCAGGTCATGTATGATGCACAGGGCATTATAATGAATGTGTGTGTGCTGACAGCCCTGGAAGCTATCACGACTCCCACATCTGGCATATGACACAGCTGTACCAGAGATTTGCCAGTGGGGACATCCCATATGGCCACCTAGTGGGGGATGCTGGTTATGCACTGGAGCCATGGCTGATGACACCCATCAGAAATGCACCCACACCAGAACAAGAGCTCCATAATGAGGCACATGCACAAATGAGAATCATAATAGAGCATTTGTTTGGGATGCTCACGTCATGGTTCCTGTGCCTGGATATATCTGGTGGAGCCTTGCAGTTCTCTCCAGCTATGTGTACACAGATTTTCATTGTATGTGCCATGCTACACAATATGATCCTGTGGAAACAGCTGCAGCAGGAACAGCACGGGGCAAGGCCACACCCTCCACCACCACTGCTAAGGCCAGCAGAGGCACAGAGTGACTTGGAGGAGGAACAACCTGAGTCTACCCATGTAGGCAGAAGTAGGCATGCCCTGTATGCCCAGGCTTTGGCAAGGAGGCAACGCATAGGACATACACTGACACGGTAGGAACCCAGGGAATGACACCTCTCTCTGACTTGCACATACAGTAAAAAGGATGCCAATCATGACATTAACTGTGCTTTACCATGTACAGGGAGTTTGCTATGTACACCTGACATAGTCAGCCCTCTAGCACCATCCTCAATACTGGCACAGCCACAAGTAACTCACTCTTCCTATCAATTGCTGAATGGAGTAGTATGTTCTGCTACTTGTAGCTATGGTAGGGATGTGAGCATGCAAGGGAATCAGGTGGCTGAATGGGATGGCAGCAGATAGTTGACACCTATATGGGCAGCATGGAATCCATAACAAATACTGGAGTCAACAAAGTAGGCAGTATTAGACAAGGTGGCAAATCTCACTGCAGTACATGTGGTGGCCCAAATGTGTATCCATAGAACACACACATGCATGTCAGTGAGTTTCACATACCAAACAACTGCCTCAGCCAGCGGGACAGAAAGAAAGGCTGTGCTAAGGCCTCCAATTAATAGCAATGGATAACAGCCCCCCTCCAGACCTACACAGGCAGACTGCAACAGGTCAGGCAGTTGTATGTTAGTTCTGCTGGGTATGATGTCTGAAACTGATATGTAGGTCAATAAAACCTAAGATCTGTACTCTACTGATATGCCTCTAGTTTTCATGATACGTCAGAATACAAAACAAAATGTAAGACAACAGAGTACCTGAAATACTAGTACAGTCATAGCAAATGTTTACAGTTGTCAGGTGTGCCCCCCCCTCACACAATCCTATGTAGAAATGCAGTAACATGTATGAGTGGGGTTTATAACAGTGGAGCACAGAAGACCTGAGCTGGCCAAATTTACAGGATAGATTGTTGCATGTGTACAATATGCAGAGCTCTGTGTGTTAGGTTGTTATGTGTTGTACATTGTGTGGATGTGGTCAGCATGTAGGCATAGAGGGTTGTGTCCTGGTGTCCTATGGCCAGTACTGTCGATGACAGGGTCATGTTCTGACAACTGCAGTGCCAACCATAATGCATCCCAGCAAGACCCAATTCAGCAGTCATCCATGCTCATTGTTCAGATGTCAATATCTGGCACCATCTGAAAGATGGACATGCCATAAATGTGGGCCCAAACATACACAAAGTAAACAGGTGGAAGTACCCTAGACAGAGTACATAAAATGTAACTGTCAACTGCACACACCTTTGGAATTGTGCATACAGGTTAGCAGCACATTAGTTGTCTGTGTAGTATGGAATACTGATATATTCTGGCCAATCACTGGCAGACCACAAAAGGCACAGTTATGTAGTAATGAGAAAATGCCTATGTCCTTGTACAAGGCAGCATAAGGGGAATATCCCAGGTATATCTGTGAGTCAGCTGCAAGAAGCCTTCATATCACACATGCACTCGACTTACTCCACCATCATCGGCAGGTTTATCACAGGTCATATCCCTGCTATCGGGAATGAGTACAGTATGACTCCCACTTCTGTATGGGAATACCCACAGAATGCAGCATGCTGAAGAGGTGTCCTATGCAGGTGTGTCCCTAGCAGTAAGCAGCACCCTGCCAGCATCCAGATCAATGGATTAATATGGACAGGAACTATTGCCATGAACACCTTACACACTTAACCTGTTATCCAGGGGAATACAGTGGCTCCCAAACTGGGACTGTAGGAGTGACAGAATGCACTGGCCTGCTACAGATGGCCTGCATCACTACCAAATGCCCTACAGTCCTCTGTCAAAGGCTTGTGTCTTGCCCGTACTGCCAATGTATGTTATCTCATGGGTTCCCAACTAACAACATAACACAGTCCACAGAACACAAATGCAAGGCCATGTTGACAAATCCCAGTAGCATGCCCACTATGTCCTACTGGATGAACTGTGGACCAACCCCTAAATAACGCTGGGATGAAGGGACGACTATAGGGATACTTCACAGATATCACTCACATAATGTTAGGAAGAGGATAGAATAACAGAGTGGGGGGGTGTAGAAGCATGGACGCCATGGAGTGTGTGAAGTCTGAAACTCTGATGTGTGCCCATACTACCCCTGTCTGCAAAGTCAGTAATGGGTGGCTACAAACACACTCATAAACCACAATGTGAACAGATATATGAGCCATGCCTCTGGGTAATCTGGGTGAATCTGTACATCTGAGAGGTACGGCCCCAGCAGGATATGGCCATTCTGTTATGTCAATAGATGTACAAGCAGGGGATCCTCACAGTACCAAGGTGCTGGACCATTTACACAGATCCATCAGTAAGTGTTTGCAGCTACCCCTCCAGAATGGCATGAGAGTGCAAGAATATGTAGGCTGCAGACCACAATACTGGGCACAGCTTCATTCATCTTGTATTTCCCATGAAATAACTGTGAGCAAATAAGTATATCTGTTGGTAGTTGATGACATAATACATCACAGTGTAAAACAGTACATGTCTGAATATCTCTGCTAATGCCAACCATGTAACACAAGCAGCACAGACAGCAATAGTTACAGTATCCCACTATCTTTCACACATTGTGACTCCATATTGCAGAAACAGGTTGCTATCTGTAGGTGGAGAACACAAAATCCTGCACTGCAGTACAACCTACCTGGAACAGATTCACACACTCAATACAGAAGGTCTTACTGGCCATGATCCTATACTTAGAGAAATGAAGCCCATGTCTGACAACCACAGTGAACTATACATATCTGTCAATTGCAGATGTCTGTGCCCACACACCACATTGCACAACCTTCATGCTTTGCACACACATTGGCTAGGAATACTCACACATATCCAAGGCCAACACACTATAATATGTCAAACATACACACACAGAGATGTGGGGAAGAGAGAGGTAAACAGTGACAAAGAGATTGCCATCATGAGGCCTGTCTCACTCACCACACATCCAATTGGCCAATATCACATGATGTGCCGATGTCAATCACTGTAGACATTTGCTTTTGATAACCCTCAGCCCTATAGTGTCTGTGGTGCTTGTGATAACTGTGTAACATGATAGTACAAATCAGTATTCATCTAGCATTTGTATACCCAGTCCTGTCAAATGTAAAGTTGTGTGTGACTGAGGGTTGTGTGTGTTACCAGAGGAACGGTTTATGGCCCATGCACACACACTGCACTTCCCATAGCCCATAGGTTCATAGGTTCATAGGTTCATACTAGGCTATCTGCCCGAGGGCATTTACAAGCCTAGCCCATAGTTTTGTGGCTTACGGCACCCCTTTAGTATGGGGAACTATACCCATTATTTTGCTGTGCCTCTGTCGAGCAGTGACACTGAGGTAATCACTGGGGTATATCTGCGATCTCCCATCCATTGGTCAAGATTTCTCTTGAACAAGGCCAGCGAGGTGCTCTGCCTCACATATACCGGGATTTTATTCCACAGCATAGGGAGTCTTTGGGTGATGAATCTATCCCTCCAGCTCGTCCTATTAATAGCCGTGTCGAGGTTTAAGTCTCCCGCCCTTGTGACTCTGACGGATCTAGATTTTTTGAGGTGCAGCATATTCATCAAATCTGGGTTTGACATGGCCTTGTATGTTAGGCAAAGGTCACCTCTGAGCAAGCGTGCGACTGAATAGAGCTGGAGTTCTTTCAGTCGGGCAGCATAGGACAGATGTTTGAGACCCTTTTGGTGAGGAACTTTTGTGGCCTCTCCAGCTGCTGCAAGTGTCGGGTCAGATACATTCCGAATGGGGCATTGTACTCAATCATTGGTCTGATGAGTGATGAGTATAGGGAGACTATTACCTCCCTTGATCTAGATGAGAATCCCTTCATGATAAGGTGGGCAATGTAGAAGGTCTTCCTAACTACTTTAGCTACATGGGTGTCAAATGACAGACTACTATCAACCTGGGTCCCCAGGTCCCTGATAACTTCTTCTGTGCTCAGTGGATTGCCACCTATTTGGTAGCTAGGGGTAACCTTGTTTTTCCCGAAGGGTATGACTATGCATTTTTTGGCATTTAACTTTAGGCCATGGCTCTGGCACCAGTTATCCATTTCTGTGAGACCCTTCTGAAGGATATCTGTGTCAGATGTGTTTTCTACTATGGCGCCCAGTTTGCAGTCATCTGCAAACTTTGTCAGCCATAACCCTCTTGTGTTTGCTTGTACTTCGGAAAAGTAGATGCCAAACAAGAGTGGGCCCAGGACTGAGCCCTGTGGTACACCACTTGTGACAGGCTTTGAGTCTGACATGGCGCCAGCAACTCTGACCCTGTGGGTTCTGTCACTCAGCCAGTTTGCAACCCATCTTGTGATGTATGGGTTAACATTTAATCTGATGAGTTTTTCAATGATACCCGAGTGGGGTATTGTATCGAAGGCCTTCGCTAGATCGAGGTAGGCTGTATGGACTGCCTTTCCCTCATCAATGGCTTTGGTGACTGTTTCTAAAAAGTCAACCAAGTTTAGAAGGCATGATCTGCCTTTGACAAAGCCAAACTGGGATGGATCCAAAGTCTGCAAATTCCCTATGTCTTTATTTATGAGGTCCATTATGATCCTCTCCATGGCTTTGCAGATAAGGCTTGTCAAGCTAATGGGCCGGTAATTTCCAGGGTCGGTGGAGGCACCGCCTTTGTGAAGTGGGACCACAGTTGCAGTGCGCCACTCCCTGGGTACGTATCCAGAGGTAAGACTATGATTAAACAGCTGTCCTAGCTGTGGGTTTAATTCCTCGTTGAGTTCGTGGAGCACACAGCCGGGGACACCATCAGGTCCCATGGATGCTGTGTTTTTTGCTTTGGAGAGAGCAGGTCTCACTTGGACGTTGGAGATGTTTGGGGGGGCTGCAATCGCTTGGTATAGATATCTCTCCTTTTGGGGGGGAGAAGTTTGCACTGAACCTGTCAGCCAGTATGTTGGCAATGTCTGTAGGATCAGTAATCTTCACATCATTTTGAACTAGTTCTGAGCATATCTGGGAGTTTCCTCCCAGGTTTCTAACATAGCTAAAGAAGGCCTTATGATTGTCTTTTGAGTCTTTAGCTATTTTTCTCTCAAAATTTGCTTTGGATGATTTTATGAGAGCTCTTAGTTTTTTACTTATAGTGATCAAGGGTGTCTTACCTTTTAAGGATTTTGCTCTATCTTGTAGTAGCTTCCTCCTTTTGATGTAGAGTTTGTTTATGGCTGGGGTCCACCAGACTGGACGCTTGCCTTTGGTACAAAGAGTCTTTGTTTTGCTTGGGAGTGCCTTATCCATGCAGTCCTGCAGGTGCTGGTAGAAGGCATTTGTAAGTGATTCAGCGGCTTGAGTACTGTTTTCCGCCGGCTCGGGGGCCTTAAAGGAGACCACACTAGTCTTTAGAAGTGTGAAGTCAGCTTTCGAGAAGTTCTTTACTGTGGTCTTTTTTATTTCAGGTGGGGTGGGATGAGGACCTCCAGCGAGATTAGTTTGTGATCTGATCTCACCAGTGAGGGGTATACTTCCGGTGTTGAACATTGTGCTCCCATGTTCGTGATGATGAGATCAAGTATGTTTTCTCCTCTTGTGGGGATGGTGACTAGTTGTTCCATGGCAATTGAGTTTATGAATTCCAGGAACTTTTGGGCTAGGGTGTTTGGGCTTGAGTAGTGTTCCCAGTCTATATTAGGGTAATTGAAGTCACCTAGTATGATGGTGTTTGGTGATACATTTATCCCCTCTAGTGTTTTCAGGAAGGCCATGTGAGGTTCCTGAGTTTGTGAGGGTGGCCTGTAACATGCTACAATTTGCAGAGCAGTCTTGCCTATGGTTAATTGCACCTGGATGGTCTCCAATGCATCGTGTGTTGCCACCAGTCTTGAGGTGTGGGTGTCCTTGATGAATATGGATACCCCCCTCCTTTCTTGGTATTGTCCGGATTTTGGGGCCGGAACGCATGATAAGAGGTAAAACCTGATAGTGCTGGGGTGCTCTCAGGAGCCTTGAACCAGGTTTCTGTCACTGCACAGACGTCGATGTTCTCCATACTGAGAAGGGCCTCGAGTGCGTACATTTTGAGATTTAGACTTCTGGCATTGAGCAGCATTACCCTTAGTTTTTTCCTTTTTTGTGTTCTAGGGTGGTAGGTTTAGAATTTGAGCCTTGCCTAAAAAAGACACTATGGGGGTGGCAAGAGCCTTTGCCAATATCCAGAATCCCAGGGGTGACAGGTGCAAGCCGTCCCTTGCGAAGCAGTGTGGCTTGTCCAGCATGTCATCCCAGGCAGACAGACATTGGATCCCCTTTGAATGACACCAGAGTTTAAGCCAATTGTTAAAGCTGATCATCTTATCTCTGTATTGTGGCATCATTCTTGGTGAAGGTAGGATACTGCTCAAGGTCAGGGTCATACCTGCCTGGGCTACATAATCAGAGAGCTCCTCAATGTCTCTTTTCATGTAGTCCAAGTAGGTACATCTCAGGTCATTTACACCAGCGTGGACAATGACTGAGTCGTATTTGTACCTGCTGTTGAGAGACCTGAGTGCTTGCGTTATGTGGCGGATTCTAGTGCCCGACAGGCAGCTTACTGTGACCTTCTCCTTACTCAGTCTGGTGAGCAGGACGTCAGTGTGTCTGACTATGGAGTCACCAATGACTAGTGTGTCTGGCATTGTGTTTGGCCTTAAGGGCTGTGACTGTTTGACACTCTGACTGTGAGGTCTATGTGTTGCAGGTGTTGTGTTCTGAGGTGGTGGCTGTTTGGGTGTCTGCTTTGGTGGCCTCTGCTGTTTTGGTAGATTTTTGATCAGAGCCGCCGAGTATGTCTTTGTGTGTTTATGTGTATGATTTGAGGTTGTGATGGTACTATGTGAGACTGGGTCTATAGTGTGTGTGGTAACCTTCTCCTCCTGACTGGTCTTGCCAGTCCTATGTTGAGAGAGCTCAGCCTCCAGTTTGGCCGTATAGTTGCATCTCTCGCATGTATTTGTGTTTTGTGGGAGGAGGAGAGGGTTGTCTGTGTACATGAGGCAATTGTAACATTGCCTCAATATTCCCAGGTTCACCAGCTGAGCAGGAGAGGACACTAGCAACTGATCCCTCGACATGCTAGAAGGACTAGACAAAAAACTTTAAAAGAGATTCCGGGGGACGTGGGTGACCGAGAAATGGGTGTTTGCCTTTTTGGGGTGCTTTCTATAAGAGTGCCGTATCAAGGTAATAAGTACTGTAGGAGCAAGTGCTAGGTTTAACAGATAGAGAAAAGTCTACTTGGAGTCAAGTAGAGATGATCTTTTTAGGTATTAGAGAAAGTGCTAGTGACAGGGATGCTTAAAGGTAAGATTGAAAAGAATGCACTCTGCAGTGTGCACTAGAGAAGTTAGATATGAAAGTAGGTAACTTGAGTTTTACCTGTTTAAACAGTTAAGGTTTAGTGGAGAGTTACTATTTTTAAAACAGCAAGATGGACTGAAAGGGGTGGTTACTTTTGTATTTTGGTACTATGAAATACTGTAGGATGGCCAATAAATTTAAATAATTGAAGGGGTGGGATTTCAAAAGTGATGGTTTTGTGATTACTCACATAAGCCAGTGAAAGTAGAGAGAAATGAGATATATGGTCAGATTAACATAAGAGGCGGGCAACTAGAAAGACAGTGGTATTTAACAAGACAACTTAAATGGGTGGGAGGGAGGGAAAAATTTCTGCCTGACTCAGAACAGAGAGAGCTGTGGTCTCTTTTGAAGTTTTAATATGCTGTTAAAACAGAATGCAAGCAAAACACAAGGTAAAGAAAACAAACTACAGTATTCAAAATATAGAAAGGCAATACAGAAATACAAAAAATAACAGCAAACTAACCTTTCCTTCACAGCAAAGTGTGGCAGAGTCTGGATGAGCCTTTCTGTTAGCACTCATGCTGATGTCAGTCACCTTGAAATAACCCTCTGGCCAGTTATCAGCCCTGTAATCTCTGTGGTGTGTGTGATAACTGTGTAATGCTGTAATGTAACATACTAGTTAGGTAGGAGTTCTAATCCAAGACATGGCAACTATGAGACTCTGTGTGCATGTAGAGGTTAGTCACCTTGAAATACACCTTTGGACAAGAGTTAACCCTGTAAGCTCTGTGGCATGTGCGATAAATGTGTAATGCTGTAATGTAACATACTAGTTAGGTAGGAGTTCTTATCCTAAACATGGCAACTGTGAAACTCTGTGTGCGTGTGTGTAGCGATTAATAATTTTGAGGCCAGTCACAGTCACTACACCTCCCATTGCCCTACTTTACCAAGCCTGCTGATGTCAGTCACCTTGAAATACCCCTTTGGACAAGGACCAACCCTATAAGCTCTGTAGTGTGTGTGATAACTGTGTAGTGCTATAGTGTAATATAACAGTTAAATAGGTGTTTTAATCCCAGATATATCAACTGTGAAACTCTGCGTGTGTGTAGCAATTAATGATTTTGAGGCCATTCACGGTCACTACACCTCCAATTGCCCTACTTTAGCAAGTCTGCTGATGTCAGTAACCTTGAAATACCCCTTTGGAGAAGGGCCAAGCTCTGTGGTGCATGCCATAAATGCAGAACAAAGTAATAGCAGTAACTGTACATGTATGGATTTGAATCTCATCTGCAGCAATTGTTTGTGTGTGTACCTCAAAGATTTAAGGCCCCATTTACAGCCAGTACACATCTCAAAGCCTAACTTTAGCAGTCCTGCAGATATCATCCACCTTACAAGTACCTGTTGCCAACCCCAAACCATGCCAGGTCATTGGTGCATGTGGTAAATGCATAACAAAATGGTCTGTAAAGATTGTTAGATAGAGGTTTAAACCTCCCCCCTGTCAAATGTGAATGCATGATTAGGGTAAAATTATCTTTGGGATCTGTCACCCACTACATCACCCAATGTCAGTATTTACAAGGGCTGGTGATGTTCCTCACCTTAGAAGTGCCTTGGGACAACATCCATGCAGTAAGCTCTGTGGCGTGTGTGATAAATGTGACACACTGTAGTAGCAATGCATAGCTATGTAGGGGGTTTGAATCTCAGTACTGGCAAGTGTGTGTGTCATTAGTATACTGTGTGGAGGTTGCTGCGATTTTGTAATAACAGGATGCATTGTGGGGTTGGTTTTGCTAAATGATTATATTGAGGACCTACTACATGTTACAATGTCCACCTTACAAGGACAACACATGTCAAACACCACAGAGGCTGGTGTAGACAATCTATAGCCCTACATGTGATGTTACAGATCAGTGAACAATATAGGCAACCCTTGCATTACTCAGAGAACACTCTCCACCCATGTCTCATACACAAACACACTTGGCTAGGCAACAACCACTATATTGGAAGTTCTCTGCATATTGCCTCACAGATAGTAAACATGGTGTGATTGCAGTGCACTACATGCCTATTGATCACAACAGTGCCACTGACATCAGAAAGTACTGTGATGTGTAACATCTCCTGACTGTGTGTTATCCAGCAAGTAAAAGGACATGGCACCCTGTTCCATCCCTACAGTAGACAAACGAATGCTTACAGAGGTCCTTTTACTATGTTCCCCACTGGACATCTACAACAGCTGTAGAGTCTACAAATGTAACCCACAAAATGAATACCATGCCTTATACACATGCCCTGTATGGACAGACACCACTAACTCACTGAATACCTGTATCATGCTGTCAATGTAGGTGCAAGCACAACCTCAGTTCCATAGCCAGGTCTCCCCAAATGAGATCAGGAATGCTACATCAGAAGATAACAATCTGTACACACAGCATGCCCTAGAGACCTCAAGTACACTTCCACATGTCAAAGAATATGTGTGTGAGACATGTGCACAACCCAGACACTGTCCATGTTATGGAATATAGATCACATATATGGGAAGCAGTGCACATTACTGGACACTTACAATAGTAACCCAGATGAGTGGAGGGTGAATACAGTACCCACCAGTGGGGATCACTCCAGGGACTACACTCCTGACACACACTGGAGACCATTGTTATGTGGTCTGGTGCCAAAGTATTCCCTTTGCTGCCTTGCACAGCTGTCAGGCCCATTCACCTACTACACACCTGCAATGAACCTATGCATCTCAGTACTGGCAAGTGTGTGCGTGTGTGTGTGTGTGTGTGTGTGTGTGTGTGTGTGTGTGTGTGTGTGTGTGTGTGTGTGTGTGTGTGTGTGTGTGTGTGTGTGTGTGTGTGTGTGTGTGTGTGTGTGTGTGTGGAGATTAATGATTTTGAAGCCATTCACAATCACTACACCTCCCACTGTTCTAGTTTAGCATGCCTGCTGATGTCATTCACCTTGAAATAACCCTTTGGCCATACATCAACCATATAAGCTTTGTGGTGCTTGTGATAACTGCATAATACTGTAGTGTAGCAAACTACTTAGGCAGAGGTTGTAATCTTGATCCTGCCAACTGTGATGATGTGTGTGTGTGTCTCCATTGACACCTGCTTTTGTGGACATTCACATGTACTACACTTCCCTTATCCCTTCTTTAGCACTGTTGCTGATGTCACTCACCTTCAAAGATACCTTTGAACAGCTTTCTAACGTGTAAGCTCTGTGGTGCATGCAGTAACTGCAAAACACTCTAATAGCAATACATAGTCAAGTAGGGGGTTGAAACCCAATACTGGCAAGTACGTGTGTCATCAGTATCCTGTTGGGGTGAGTGTGTGTACTGACAGGATCCATTGCAGTGTGGGTTTTTGTAACATCATTATACTGAGGATCAAAATGTCCCATTGTCCACATTACAAGGCCAACAGTTTTCAAATACTGTAGAGGTTGTTGTAGACAATCCTCAGCCATAAATGTGTACAGCCATGTGCAATTACTATGTGACAGTATGGATTAGTAAACAATATAGACAACTGTTATAATATCCAGATACCACTCTCCACCCATGGATCATACACAAACACGCTTGGCTCTTACTCTCTTACACCCTTCCTTTCTTACTTTGTCTCTGTCTCTCTGTCTCTCTCTCTCTCTCCCTCTCTGGTGGATGTGGAAAAGTACACCTGTTTTGCATAGACAGCAGCTTGAGTTTTGTAAGGAATGCTCATGATCAGCTGATGGCCTGTGCATGAATTGCAGTCCCCCGCTTGCTAATTGCATGTGGAACAGCTGTGGTATCATTCATATAGCCAAGTGTATGGAAACACTCTCCTATAACTAAGCACTTCATGTGGGTGTTGGCCCTTTTTCTTCACTGTGAGCAGGACTTAATGTGGGTGTTTGACAAACAGCATCAAAGAGGGTAGTTGGAAATACCTCTTACAACATACACTGTGAAGACAGGCCAACAAACAGGAAGGGGATGTTCCAGACATGAGAAAAGAATGTAAGTATTGGTGTTCTACATTTGAAGTAATGTTGGTTTAACAGGGTTTGTGTGGAAATGGCTGTTCTGCATGATTTCAAGTCTGGCATAACAGTATTATGTGGTTGAGGAAACTCTCACCTGTAGGGCTATCTGGAGACTGTCCAGAGTTTGGAGTCTTACATGTGTTATGTTACTCACACATTTCTTATCTTTAGATATGCAGTAGCATACTCCGATGACTGCAGACAGTACATGGTGACATCCATGTGAGTTACTGACTTCATATCCCTCAGAGAGATATGTCACAACAAACTCTGTTACACCAGGAAATTTCTCAGTTTATCACAGCAATATGTCAATATTGGCCCTGTGTTTGTGCCTCTGTCCCCCAAGTCTGGCACCCTTTGTCCATATGTCGTGCAGTAAGAGGTGCATATGTACAGTACATCATTATTTACTGACACCATACCTGATAACAAGCCAGTGAGATATCAGACTGCTAGACATATTATGTATATTAGGCCTCATATTTGAGGACAAAACCCGGACATTCTGTTGTAATGTGTACAGTAGTGAGGTCTGTGTACTTATGGTGATGTTGACGGAGTGTGTATTGTGAATATGTTACTTGGCCTATGTACAGATTGTGGTAGATGTCATCGCTCTTGGTCCTGTTCTAGCTGATGTTGCATGCTGCTCCAGTTTATGGTACCCTATCAGCGTACATGTTTGTAGGGCCAGACTGACACATGTCCCATATCACAGTCAGGCATCAGACTACACTGTGTATTGGCCCAGTATATGTAGGGTTATTGTGTGAGTGGCTCATATGAGGGTGGTTTTGTTCACACAGTCCATATAGTGTAATATTACTTAGGCTTACCATAATGTGACTGTGACTGTGCACAGATTGGGTGTGGGTATGTACTTTCACACTGGTATCTGTTATTCCGTGCTGTTATGTTCCTGTAGTGCCTGCTATATTTGCAAGTACATGTGTATTCCCCCATAGGAAACTTGGCTCAGTGGTCTTGCCGTCTGCCTGTGCATTGTGACATGCCTAGCAGCTCAGTGTATTTACCTAGTGTAATGTTATGTCACCCTTTGTCCATATGTCGTGCAGTAAGAGGTCCTTATGTACAGTACATCATTATTTACTGACATCAAAACTGATAACAAGCCAGTGAAATATCAGACTGTTAGACATATTATGTATAGTAGGCCTCATATTTGAGGACAGAACTTGGGCATTCTGTTGTAGTGTGTACAGTAGTAAGGTCTGTGTACTTATGGTGATGTTGACAGAGTGTGTATTGTGAATATGTTACTTGGCCTGTGTACAGATTGTGGTAGATATCATCGCTCTTGGTCCTGTTCTAGCTGATGTTGCATGCTGCTCCAGTTTATGGTATCCTATCAGCGTACATGTTTGTAGGGCCAGACTGACACATGTCCCATATCACAGTCAGGCATCAGACTACACTGTGTATTGGCCCAGTATATGTAGGGTTATTGTGTGAGTGGCTCATATGAGGGTGGTTTTGTTCACACAGTCCATATAGTGTAATATTACTTAGGCTTATCATAATGTGTCTGTGACTGTACACAGATTGGGTGTGGGTATGTACTTTCACACTGGTATCTGTTATTCCGTGCTGTTATGTGCCTGTAGTGCCTGCTATATTTGAAAGTACATGTGTATTCCCCATAGGAAACTTGGCTCAGTGTTCTTGCTGTCTGCTTGTGCATTGTGACATGCCTAGTAGCTCAGTGTATTTACTTAGTGTGATGTTATGTCCAGATATTTGTCAGATGTACTGTTGCCTGGCCACCATAACTGTTGTGTATTTCTGAAAAAGCAGTGGGATGTTGTATGTCACTAACTAGT
Organism: Protopterus annectens; assembly: GCF_019279795.1. Taxonomy (NCBI): domain Eukaryota; kingdom Metazoa; phylum Chordata; order Ceratodontiformes; family Protopteridae; genus Protopterus; species Protopterus annectens. The sequence goes on along the minus strand of NC_056751.1, from coordinate 619,246,304 downwards.
GTGAAGTATGTGGGTTTGGGACATCAGCTCCTCCGGTTAATATGTGTTAGGACAGACAGGAGTGTGTGAATGCATCAACTGTGTGAGTTTATCTATTGCAGTATTTTTGTGATATCCCCATTTACATGGCTGTAAACATCCACTTTGTCAGGCTTGGTCCACACGTCTTGCACAAAGGAGTTCTGTGTATACCTCTGCACTGACCAGATTGTGTCAGACTATCCATGTTTATTAGTCATATCTCTGCTGTATTCCACAGGATCATTACTGTGATTTGTGTGGTACTTCATTATTATGATCTTATGATGTCTGTCAGTAACTGATGGCGTACATGTCAGTATCAGAAGTGACTTCCCTCACATGTCTGTTAACATAACATCTGTTACCGTAGCAACATTCCACATTTATACCTGCAATACCTACATGACATCCCCTTGCACTAAAAGGTTGTGACTACTGGTGCTGAGGCATGACTCCAGTACATGTTATGGGCATATGTTTTATATATATAATGCAGCACTCCGGTTTACAAATATATGTTATTTAGTAGGTAATACAAAAAAAATTGTTTATGCACTGCTGTTACATTTAAAATGTGTCTTGGTTACAGTGGGGATCAAACCAGAAATGGTTGCTTGCAAAGCATATGCGCTAACCCCTAGGCTATTGCAATATTGCTTATGTTGGATGTCTCCTGCTATTTAACTTCTTGTGCTGTTTAAGCTGGACTAAGCGTAGCTAAGCAATGCGCATTTATAAAAACAATTTTTGTTGTGTTATTTTAGCTACACCCTTCAGAATATCCCTGCTAATACTAAACCCTGTACTTTTATCAGCTTTCTGCTTTGTGGAGGTGGTGGGACATTTGTCCCTTTTGCCTTTGGCCACTTTTGTTTTCCTGACAGGTTGGGAATGTTATGAGCGTTCTCGCTTATTCGCTTATTTTAATTGCCAAAAGGCAATTTTGGAGTGCAGGGGCGTGTGTATTGTGAGAGCTCTACTCTCAGAAACACCCCCTGCACTCATACACAGCTCCACATCCATTTAACAGCACGGGCAGTGCGCCTTTATGAATATGCGAGGTGCACTGCCGTAATGTACAGGAACAGTCCCTGTCATGCAGGGATAACTTATTCCTGCACAGCTATTTGCTGAATCCTACGGTGTATTTTATATAGCATTTATCACGGACAGAAGTAGGTTAAAATATAAAAAAGACAGCTGGATGCACAAGTCCCAGTTTAAAAAATGCCCAGTCCTGGTATATGCACTGGTGCCAGGACTGGAAAAAAATCACAGTGTAGAATTCTAAAGACATGGAAACAATCCCTTCAATACTGTTGGACTAGGCTTGGGGGGAGCATGGTCCACCTTTTGTAAAAGGAAGTAGTAGTCCACAAAAAAAAAAAAAAAAAAAAAAAAAAAAAAAACCACAAACCTGACAGGCCAAAAAGAGCCATAAAGAGGACAGAGTGGGCTATCAAGGAAAATAAGGAAATTATGTATTTTTACTATTATGCAAGAAGCCCAACATTTCTGGATAGAAGATATTCAAAAAGATTAAGAGAGGAATTAGAGGAAAGGAAATTACTTGCACAAAACAAAACTGTCAAAAGCTTAAAATGCAAATGTGTGTCCATTAATACAACACATCTATGAAAAGCATTATATAGACCAATAGATTTTGGAACATTTAGAAAAAGAAGTGAGTGAGGAAGTACAAAAATATAAAGAAAAAAACCTAGAGATTTGTAAGATATAAAAGAGAAATATGGACATGAAAAAGGAAGAGACATCTGATATGGTGTGATATTTATGCAACAAAGAAAGCCAAACTAATTAATACAAAAAAACAGCTCCAAAGATATTTGAAGAGAAGTACAGGATAAGGCATCCAGATATGGAATATGTCACAATACAAAAAATAAGAAAACAAATGATGAAATTAGAAAGGATTAGTAATGGAGCAGTTAAGGAAATAGAAACTAAAGTTATGGATTACCTGCAAACTGAAAGATTTAGTTTAGAAAACCCATCTCTGGTAATGTCACAGCATGGTGGAACAAAGAGTCCCCAAATTATGTTGGAATGGGAAGCATCTGATCCACATGAAGATCCTCTGGAGCCTTCAGTAGGAAACCAGTACAAAAGTTCATTGGAAGTTGCACAGCAAGAGAAGGAGAAGGAAACAGTGGCAACTCTGACTCAGTCAATGATGTGGAGTGATAGGCTAGTGAGTTTCCATATTAAGCAGCAACAGATGAAGCAAAGGAAGATGTTCTGGAGCTTTCTGTATAATGCCTGCAGGAAATGGATGAAAAAAGAATGTGCCCTTAGTTTAGAAGAAAATGATCTAAGGGAAGAGTTGCTTCATTTAATAGAGATGGATAGAAAAATGAAGATCAATTAAAGAAATATATTACAGAAAGTCAATAAGACCTAAATCGTTAAAAGTCTGATACAACAAATGAAAGCATTAATCGAAACTATTAACAGAAATTCATGTGATATAACAGAAGTAAGTAGAATATATTAGTGTGCAACTAAATTAATAACAGATAAATTCTTTCCACAAACACACAAGGCAAAAAGGAAAGGACAGAAAAGAAATCAAATGTTATTATGGAAGTATCAAATAGAGAAAACTATAAAGCAGTTAAGACAAGAAGTGTCACTGTTGGAAGAGTATAGAGGGAACAGATCAACAAAAGTTCTTAGAAAGATAGACATGATAAAATGAATGTGTAGTATCTGAAAAGACCAGGATCTATCAATCTGTATTGCAAATAATAAACTAAATATATCAGCACAGGCAGAAAAACTTAGAAGATAAGCAGATAAATATAAAGGAAAAGTACAAAATAAGCAACTCATTATGACCCAAAAAAGTTTTATAGAAAATTGGGAAACAGAGCAAAAGGAATAGAAATACCACCAAAAAAAGAAGAAATCAACACATTTTAGAGAAATATCTTTGAGGACCCCGTGGAACAGAAATGCTGAATGGATAGAAAAAAGTAAAAGCAACAGTAAAAAGTTGAAATACATAGGATATGAAATACGATTAATAACAGCCACAGAATTTGAAACAAAATTGAGAAAATCTTCTAATTGGATAACCCACGGCCCAGATGCAGTACCTAACTTCTGGCTAAAAGTATTAATATCTTTACACAAAGATTTAGCCCAGAGTAAGATTTATTTATATGCACATCCCAAACAGATAGTACTCTGGTTATCAATAGGAAAAAAAGATACTCCTCCTTATAAGTGAACCTGCAAGCTGTCCTAAAATCTGTAGACCAATAACTTAACTTCCGAAAATGTTTTCAATCTTTTTTAATTTCTCCAAATCTTCTAGGTTTCTAATACCATGATGGAAATGGACCCCATTCCTAAGTCAAAGTATGACTAAAGTTCATGAAATTAGCATTGTTTCATTCTCTGATGTTAGCCAAAACTGCTCTTCACAGCACCCGCAGTTTGGCAAGTAATGACTCTTTCTGCAGTTTGTATGGAGTTACATGGATTGGTAACATATCTAAGTACAACTGTAAATTATTTTTTATAAAACATGGTGGTCCTACTACTATTGGAACTGTCTGAGTATCTTTCTTCCACGTTGCTCTCATTTCTGCCTGCAGATCCTGATATTGTATGACTTTGTGTCTCTGTATGCAAGACACTGTAGTCAATGGGTGTGGTGATTTCAATGATCAATGCTACTTTGTCTTCTTTTCTTGGACCACTGTATCTGGTTTTCTGGCATCTATCTTTTGAACTGTTGATAATGGGTGATCCCATGTAATATAAACTTCATAATTTTCTATGATGCTTTGTGCCTCATGTTTCCAGTGTTTTTCAGCCACTTCAATACCATAATGTTTGCACAATCCCCAGTTCAACAATCTTGCCACATTACTATGCCTTTCAGTATACAGTCCTTCTGCCATTAGTATGTCGCAACCAACAACAAGGTGTGCAACTGTCTCCAATTTGGTTTTACAAAACCTACATTTGTCTGTTTCTGCAACATGTTCAATAGACTTTGTAAACCAACATGTACATAGCCCACTGTCTTGAACTGCCATTAACCTTTCATCTCTTGGTATGAATTTGCCTCTACTTAACCATTTCCATGTTTGTTCCTGATCAACATGAGGTTCTTCCAGACGTTTTCTATACTTGCAACTATATTTATGCTTTTCCCACATTTCTTGCCTTCTCATCTGGTCCTTCACCTAATATTCTTTCTTTTTTTTTGGCTAATTCAGTTGCTGCCTGATTTTAATCTACTTCTGGTTTGATTTCCATTCCTGCTTGATGCCGATATGCTTCTACTAAATCAAACAGAGAAGTCATCTTAGATTTATTCTCTTCAAGTTTCAATACTTTCACTACATTTGGGTCTTGTGAGGTCAGCAGATATGTGTAGAGTCCCACAGTTGCAGATCTATACATGTAATTGCAGATCTATACATGTCATTGTCCATGTTGGTGTGAATGACCTCAGCTGTACCTCCCTGGACTACATGAAACAAGACATGGAAGAGCTCTCCGATCACATAGCCCAGGCCAGTATGACACTGATCTTGAGTAGCATCCTGCCATCACCAAGAATGATACCATGGTATAAAATAAAATGATCAATTTCAACAACTGGCTAAGCTTCTGATGTCATGCAAAGGGGATCCAGTGTCTGTCAGCCTGTGATGACATGCTGGACAAGTCACACTGCTTCCCTAGAGACGACTTGCACCTGCCACCCTTGGGCTTTCATGGCCAAGGCTCTTGCCACCCCCATAATGCCTTTTTTACAGAAGGCTCAAAAGACAAACCCACCACTGTAAATAGCACAAGTAACAAAAAACTAAGGGTAATGCTACTCAATGCCAGAAGTCTAAAACTCAAAATGCATGCACTAGAGGCACTCCTCAGTTTGGAGAAAATTGATATATGTGCAGTAAAAAAAAACTGGTTTAAGGCTCCAGGGAGCACCCCAGCACTACCAGGCTACAACTCATACCATGCATTTCGGCCACAAATCCCAGACCAAAATACAAAAGGCAGGGGCGTATCTATATTCATCAAGGATACACACACCTCCAGGTTAGTGGCACAGCACGATGCTTCAGAGATCATCCACGTGCAACTAACAATGGACAAAAATGCAATTCAAATTGTAGCTTGCTACAGAGCACCCACCATGTCCCAGGACCCCAATTCCGCATTTCTGTAAAGACTGGGAAACATAAGTTCCTACCAAACACCATGATATTGGTTGATTTCAATTACTCAAACATTAACTGGGAGAAGTACTAACTCCCTTGCCTAACATTTTCTAGAATTTATAAACTCAAATGCCCTGGATCAAACACCCCCACCAGAGGTGACAACATATTGGACCTGGTCATCACCAACATGGGAGACCGGTGTTCCACACCAGAGGTCAACCCCTCGCTGGTTAGATCTGACCATAAACAAATCACTCTGGATATCCACGTTCCACCCCCACCCCCGGTCAAAGAAACCACAGTGAAAAACTTTTCAAAAGCAAACTTCACATTACTTAAGACCGAGGTGGAAAGTTTCAAAGTCCCCGTGCTAAAGAATAACGCTGTCCAAGCTGCAAAATCCTTTACTAATGCACTCTATTGGCACCTACAAGAATGCATGGATCATGCTATCCCAAGCCAAACCAAGACTCACTCCTCCAAGAAAAGGAAACCAGTCTGGTGGACTCCTGCCATAAACAATCTATACAATAGAAGGAGAAAACTAGTACAGAAAAGAGTAAAATCCCAAGAAGGGAAGACATCCCTGATCAGTATCAGCAAGGTACTACGTTCCCTCATAAAATCATCCAAGGCTATTTTTGAAAGAAACATTGCCAAGGACTCCAAGGATAACCACAAGCATTCTTTAGCTATGTCAAGAATCTAAGTGATAATTCTCAGATCTGCTCGGAGTAAGTGCAGAATGGCACAAAATACACTGAACTGGATGATATCGCCAACATCCTGGCAGACAAGTTCAGTGCAAACTTCACCCCCCTCTCACCCCCAAAAGGGCCCATAACCATACCAGAAGAATGTAGTTCCCCTGAAATCACAGACACTAAGGGTAAAACAGCCCTCTCCAAAGCCAAAAACACAGCATCAATGGGACCGGATGGTGTCCCAGGCTGCATCCTACATGAGCTCAAAGATGAACTAACCCCTCACCTAAACACACCGTTCAAACTCAGCAATGGTTATTCCGCTACACAAAGGTGGAGCTACAACAGACCCTGGGAACTATTGCCCTTTAAGTCTGACTAGCTTAGTCCAGAAGGCTATAGAGCACATCATCAAGGATCTCATTAACAGAGACACTGGGAAACTCCAAACATTGGACCTTACCCAGTTCGGCTTTGTTAAGGGTAGATCATGCCTCCTAAACCTGGTGGACTTCTTTGAGACAGTTACCAAGGCTATAGATGAGGGAAAGGTGGTCCACACAGCCTACCTAGACCTCGCAAAGGCTTTTGACACCATTCCCCATTCTGGTATTATAGACAAGCTCACTAGCCTGAACAAAAACCCCTACATCATGAGATGGCCTCAAGGACATAACCCACATGGTAAGAATTGTGGGAGCTTGGTCTGACTCTAAACCGGTTACAAATGGCGTTCCCCAGGGCTCAGTCCTAGGACCCCTTCTGTTCGGCATATACTTCTCAGAGGTACAGGCAAGCACAGGAGGTCTATGGCTGACCAAGTTCACAGACGACTGCAAACTAGGGGCTATAATTGACTCTCTGGCTGACACAGACATCCTCCAAAAGTGTCTCACTGTGATAGATACCTGGTGTCAAAACCATGGCCTCAAACTAAATGCCAAGAAGTGCATAGTCATCCCCTTTGGAAAAAAACAAAGTACCCACAAACTACCACATAGGTGGTAGCCCCCTAAATATGGAAAATGTAATAAGGGATCTGGGGACCCAAGTAGGTAGTAATCTCTCCTTTGATAATCACATTGCCAAAGGGGTTAGAAAATCCTTCTTTGTGGCCCACCTTATCACAAAAAAGTTTACATCCAGATCAAAAGAGGTCATTGTGCTCCTCTACGCATCACTCATTAGACCCATCATAGAGTACAATGGCCCATTTGGGATGTACCTTACAAGACACTTGCAACAGCTGGAAAGACTACAGAAGTACCTCACCAAGAGGATCACTGGCCTCAAACAGATGCCCTATGCAGCTCAACTGAAGAAACTCCAGCTCTACTCAGTTACATACCGCCTACTCAGAGGTGATCTATGCCTGACATACAAGGCCATGTCCAACCCAGAATTGATGGACATGCTCCACCTAAAGAAAACCATATCCCCTTGAGCCACATGCTCTAAGGATCTAAACCTCACCACAACAGTAAATAGGATGTGCTGAAGGGTTATATTCCTGTCCCAGAGACTTCCCATGCTCTGGAACAAGATTCCAATCTACATTAGGCAGAGCTCCTTGCTAACGCTCTTCAAGAGAAACCTTGATGAGTGGATGGGAAACAGAAAGTTTACCCCATGGATCACTTCAATGGCTCTGCTGGACAGAGGCGCAGGGAACTAATCTAAAGGGGTGGTGAAAGCCAACACATTCCAGCTAGACCTATAAAAACCTTTGGGCAGATAGCCTAGTACCTATCTATGAACCTATAATCAGTTTCAAGGAGGCCCATCCCTCCTTTGGAATGGGGAATATATAATCTTGGTATACAATGATTATTTATAAATCATTTGGTGAGTATGAAGCATCCTTCTTGTTTACCTCTCCAGTCTATCCAACACATTTTGAGGTCAGTCAGTCACTCCAAAACTGTAAGTTAGGACAATAAGATATAATTGGTTTATAGCTTGGATTTTGTTCCTAGATGTCAATGCTGTTTTCAGAATTAATTTAAGTCTTCTAAAGTATTCCTTACAAAGTTTTATTCACATTGGTTCATGTTTTATTGTTGATCCTTCATCAGTTCCCAAATATATATACTCTCCTTCTTGCTCAAGTTCTTTTATATCACATTCTTATGTCAAATTGATGTTTTCTGGTGCTGCAGTTTTCCTGCTTTAAAGGTTGCTTTTGCATACTTATCAAGCCCATATGACATTCTTATATCATCTGAAAAAGTTTTGACAACCTGCAGCTGTGCTTTCAATTCCTCATCTGATGAGCTATACAGTTTTAAATCATCGACAAAGAGAAGATGAGTAGTCTTTACACTTATTTATTTTATTTATTTATTTATTGACATTTGTTAACCGGGTTTGTCCAACTGGGCTTGTGGCCCATTTTTAGTGGAGACCCGAGGAGAAAAACTCCAGTAATACATTTTAAAACAAGTACAATTTTAAACAATATTAATATAATAGCAGTTATAGCAAAACGATTCACATATGTTGGGTTACATGCATAAAGTTAAAGTTGCATTAAAAAGAAGCTAAGTAACAATTTTACATTGATATAGTTCAATAGGTCAACAATAAACATTTTTTGTTTGTATAAAGTTGTGCAAATGCATAGTGGACACATTGGAGAGGGAGGTGTAATGAGGTACTAAGTATGGTCCTCTTGAGGGTACATAAAGGGAAGGAAGACTAGGTAGGGTCATGGCAAGGTCAGGTTCTGGAATTGAGAAAATAAGCTTTTAGTTCATTTTTAAAGTGTGAGGTGTGGGAGATTGAATGTAAGTCAAGGGGAAACTTTGTTGTTTTTTAGGAGCCAAATTGTAGCCATGGCCTTAGTTGTTAAGTATTAATATTAATATTAATCAAGGTTTCTTGATCTATATACTGCTTTTCACTAATCTATTGTATTAATGAACCCAAATTATCATTTGAAGCTTCTGACAATTTTTCTTGCGGAAGTATTTTTCTTTCCTCTAATTTCTCTCTTAATTGTTTTGTATATCTTGTGTCTGGAAATTCTGGGCTTTTTAGTATAGTAGTAACAATACATAATTTCTGTCTTATCCTCAATAGTACACTTTATCGTCTTTATGGCTTTTCTTTGGCCTATCAGTGTTTGTGATTTTTGTGGACTAGTACTTCCTTCTACAACAAGGGGCTATCCTGGCCCTGGCCTGGTCCCATTGTAGTACTGTTTCTATGTTTTGAGGATTCTACACTGTCATCTTTTCCAGTCCTGGCACCAGTGCACCTACCAGGATTGGGCACTTTTTTATCCTGGGTCTTGTGCACCCAGATATCTTTTTTTTGTTTTTGAATTACTTCTATCTATGATATATGCTGTATAAATACAGTCTATATATCAGTGTCACCTTGGTGAGAATTTGGGAAAACAGGGTCCACCTCGTGAAGGTACTCACCAAGACTTGAGGGTAAATTCAATTTCAGCAATACTACTTTCCTTTGCATGCTGACTTTTCATCTCTCCATTTGGACAGTTTTCACTGTATACTTGAACTGATGCTGACAGAGTTTATAGTCATTTAGAGGAAAACCCGATCATGACAATATTACAAAAAGGTAATAAAAAAGTCATATGGAACAAAGGATAATTTGTTGTTAAATAAAGTCATAATGGAGAATTGTAAAAAGGGTAAGAAACTAATTATGGTATGGACAGACTACAAAAAAGCATTTGATAGCATCTCACACTCATGTATAAAGAAGTGTTTATAGCTGTATAAGATATACCCAGCATTGATTGAATATATTACAGTGACCAAGAAACAGTGGAAAACAACTTTACAGCCAAGCCATGATAAAGGACAAATTATTATCCCAGGGATAACAATTCAAAGGGGGGAAATTCCAGATTGACTCATTGTCACCACTGCTCTTTTGTCTTGTCCTTAACCCATTAAGCTGTCTACTTAATAGATTAGGCCATGTTTACAGTTTGGCTTCCAGGAAACAACAGTGTAAAGAATTTTCATCTTCTTTTTGAGGATGATTTAAAACTTTATAGTTCATCAAATGGGGAGCTGAAAGCACAACTACAAGTGTGTATACTCAAGAAAAGAATTTCTTTTCTTGAGTATATAGTGTTTTTTTAACAATATTCATTGGTTTACAATTCTTTATTTGTGGTGATTTTGTTGCTTGATAACTACAAGTGGTCAAGACTTTGTCAGATAATATAATATAAGAATGCTATTTAGTCTTGATAACATGTAAAAGCAACATTTAAAGCACATGATGTAGCACCAAGAAAATATCAGTCTGAAACAAGAATGTGACATAAAGGAACTTGAGTAGAAGGGAGTGTTTAAACATTTGTGAATTGAAGGACTGACAATAAAACATGAACAAATGTGGAAAAAAAAACCTCAGTAAGGAATACTTTCGAAGTGTAAAATGAATACTAAAAATAGCCCCGACGTGTAGGAACAAAGCCCAAGCTATAAACAAATTTAAAATGTATTGAATCAGGTGGACAGGAAAACAAGAAAAATACTTCACTCCTTTCAAATGACGTATAAAAATCACCGTGTATACTGACATTATATATTCCTTATTCTGATGTTGGTAGGGGCCTTTTCAAAATTGATTACATGTATAGATCTGCAATCATAGAACTGTACATATATCTGCTAACCTCATAAAGTACAAACATAGTGAAAGTTTTAAAACATGAGGAGAACAAGTCTAAGATGACTTCCCTGCTTAGTTTAGCAGAAGCCTATCTGTGTCAAGTAGGAATGCAAATCAAAACAGATGAGCAACTATTTCCATTTCTGTTTTACAACACCTGCATTTGTCTGTTTCTCCCACAAGTTGGTTTACAAAGGCCATTGAACATGTGGGAGAAACAGACAAATGCAGGTTTTGTAAAACAGAACTGGAAATAGTTGCACATCGTGTTGCTGTGTGTGATACACTAATGGCAGAGGGACTGTATACTGAAAGGCATAATAATGTGTCAAGACTGTTGCACTCAGGATTATGCAAACATTACAATTTTAAAGTAACCTAGAAACACTGAAAAAAGAGCCACAGAGCATTATAGAGAATGATGAAGTTTAAATAACATGGGATCACCCATTACCAGCAGTTCAATAAGAAAACCAGATATAGTAGTCCAGGAAAAGAAGACAAAAGTATCATTGATTATTGAAATCTCTACACCCAGTGACTACAGTGTCTTATTTACAGAGAGACCCAAAGTCATAAAATACTAGGATCTGCAGGCAGAAATGAGGGCAATATGAAAGAAGGATACCCAGGCAGTTCCAATGGATCTCATAAAAAAGTATTTACTGTCATATTTAGATAATTCCATATGAATTACAGAAGAATTCCTTTCTGGGCACATTGCAGCTGCTGTTTAGTGTACTTTTGGATAACATCAAAGATTGAAGCAATGCTAACTTCACAGATTTTAATCATACTTTAACTTAGGAATGGAGTCCATTCCTGTCATGGTATTTGAAACTCAAAAGACTTGTAAAAATTAAAATGGAAAAACACAAATAAAAGGCCAAAACATACTTGTTATCATATCAGACAAATATCCCTGCCAGCTACATTAAACTAGGCATTGTTCTATCCCCTTTTTGACAATAACCACAATGATGTGAATTTTATTATATATCATCCGCGGTGGTGCAGCGGTAGCATTGTTGCTTCACAGCAAAAGGTTCTCCCGTTCGATTCTCGGCTGGAGTGTGGGGAGTGCCTTCTGTGTGGAGTCTGCATGTCCTCCCTGCAGTTGGGTGGGCATTCGAAAGACATGCGTAAATGGGCATGCCTTGGTTGAATGTCGAGTTGGCACCTTGGCATTCATGAAAATCTACTGCCAATCATTAGTGGACCGGAGTTCTGCAGTGGCAACCCCTAACTGGGAAAAGCCGAAAGACAACAACAACATGTCAACATGTGAATTTTATTATATGCCAAACATAGCAAAATATGATGTCATCATAAAGGACTTTTAAGATGGCAATTATGGTGCTCTGCTTCATTATGTTGTTACTTCAATTAACTGGGACCATGAGTTAGCACTGCCCTTGTAACCTACTGATGAATACTTCACACCTCTGTATAACAACTTAAACTGCAAAACTAAAATATTAATATTTATAAGGCATAAATATATTGAAACATTTTGAAAATAAATATAAGTGGTGAAGTTACAAATATCAACACATTTTAATCTAAAGGAAAGTGCATATAAAACCTCAAACTTTACCAAAACCAGCACTACAAGGCTACAGTAAACATTCAGTGTAAAACTTGACATTAGGATAGATGTTAATAATATAAGCTTTTTTGACCACACCCTAACTTCCACCTTGGTGCCAATATTTAGGAGAAGCAATGTGCTAACTAGAAATGTGAAAACATCCATGCAGATAAACTCTATAACATTACACTGAAGATTTTTTCTTTATGCACAGAACTACCAGCATCTGGAAATCTCTGTTTGCCTCTATAGGAATTGTATCTAATGCAATAAACTTTAAGTTGCAACTATATCCGTGGCATGGTGATAAAGTCTTTAACCCATGCCATTGGATAAAAAAATTGTGATGAATGCCTGATAAGTTTCTCAGTTTGCTCTCCAAAATACAGAGTAATGTTATAATATCACATACAAATAAACACAGGTAAAGGAATAACAATGAGCTAGAATATAATGTTATTACCATAGCAGAACTAGCATATATAGCTGACACATTAGCATACGTATTTTGAGAAAATTGTAGGCAACAGAAGAAGAATCCCAGCCTCTTCTGCTAATTGATACTGGAACCCAGTTAAAATTACATTTGTATGGTCAGTCATGCCTTTATTAATGTACAGAACATTAGTTTTATGGGAGCAGACAAGACTGAAGAATGCATGAAGCTTAATATCTGAAAATAAAAACAAGCTAATACAAACTCATTACTCAATTTAACTGAATATAAATGCAGGTAACATTCCTGATATCATTCTGGAAATAATCTGTCACAATAAACAAGGGTCTTTCTACAGACCCCAACAATTATACACAGTTCAGGTCCACAAGAATATTGTCCAAGATTATGGTCAGACGCATCCTGGAAGTTGTTAATTAGAAACGTCATTTCCCATTACCTAACTTAGTATGGTTCTGTCACAAGCTGATATGGTCTGCTTACTCTCATAAATGTCTATGTGTGTGATCAATGCTCTGTATGATGGTCTATATATCCATACAGTTTTACTCAGTGTTTATAGCATGTATCCCATGATAGAGTCATGTATAAATCCACAAACCTAAAGGCAAATAAAGCCATAATAAACTGGATCTACAATGGTTACACGTTGTAAGCAACAGGTAAGAAGAGGAAAATACCTGTTGTCTCATCACGTCACCACTGAAGTCCCTCAAGGCTCTAGCATGGTACCTTTTTCCCAAGACATCAACTGACTCTTCTATTTTACTCACCAAATATTCAGATGGCAGATAGCAAACCTAAAATAATTGTCCTTAATCTTATTGACACCATCTTCCTTTAAGAGGCACATAGCATTAGACATAACTGTAGCAGTAAATATGTATTTGCCTTCAGTGTAAAAAGTGCCAGCTTTATATACTATTAATGGGCAACAACTTAAAGTTGACAAAACAATAAAGGAACCTGAAGTCCATGTAGATGAGGACATTCTCTTTAATACCTATATAGCCACTATAATCCATAAAATATGACCCCTTGATCTTCTTTGGGGTTGACAGCCATGCCAGGGTGATTACTCTCTCCTGTATATACTTCTCAATAGACCAGACATAGAATATTGCACTCTGTTCTATAAGTTACTCATACACCATCTGGTATGAGTGGAGGAGGTAAAAGGTTTCCTCATAATGAGGACTGAAACACCTCAAGGATTGATTTTAACCAAAATTACAGCAACTCTCTTTTCTATGTATTTCATGGTCTTCATTGAGGAGACATCTGACTGGCATACAGAAAACTAAAGGACTTTTTACTATTTGAAACCCTTTCTTTGCAATAGCCCACTGGTGAACTGAGCACAACAGGGCACTCACCTTCAACAGAAAAATAATAATAATAATCATACCATAAACAGGGACATCTTCATTATCTCAAATACTCCTTCATATGTGGAAACTCCCACTCTCAATTACAGTCAGAGGAATACCATAAATAAATAGATAGATAGATTAGATAAATAGATATATAGATATAAAAATAAATAGATATTAAAGTAAATAAAAGTGTGAAAATAATTAAGCAAAAATGGCTGCTTTCAATCGTACTGCAGGAAGAACAAACCAAAATGTTATAGAAATTGGCTGTCATGGTTAGAACAGGAGCAGTAAAGAGAATTTGAAACCATTATCTCATCTCAAAGATTACAATAAATAAATAGATAAAAGTAGGATTTAAAAATAAAAATAGTACTTAAATAATGCTGAAAACTGTTGAAGGAACATTCTGCCAAACTGGATGTCAGAAAACATGCTCAAGAGGAAAAATGTGAAAATTCCAGGTTATTCTTGAAAATAACTATATGCTAAGAGGAAATTTGAAGTTGACATAGATCACTCCTGAGTAGAAATGACAGTAAAAAACAATTTTCTTATGAAAATGAAAGAATAGATCAACTGAATAATAAAAAGCATGCTAATTTGATCACTCTCCAAGTTTTACCACTCCTTAATTCCTGTGAAACAAGAGTTTGTAATGTATATATCCAGAGCACCAAAGCAGGTCATTTAGAAAATGACACAACTTCCAAACAGAAAAAATGCAGTTATAGGTGCTGTTCTCCAGTAACAATAAAGGTTTTCCTCTTAATAAAACGTGGAAACTCAATTTCAATAAATTCAAGGTCCAAGTCCAAGAGACCACTAGGTAAAACATTTCAAGACACCAATTTATTTGACAAAAATTAATGACCAGCCTATTAGAAGTCAAGATTAATTAAGTGTGTTTTACTTAGATGTATTTAAACTAAAGATTTGTATGTGTAACAGATTCTGATGAAGTCTCCACATGGGAGATGAAAGCGTTAATCTGTTTTTTTTTTTGTCAAATAAATTGGTGTCTTGAAATGTTTTACCTAGTGGTCTGTTGGACTTGGACCTTGAATTTATTGAAATTGAGTTTCCAAGTTTTATTAAGAGGAAAACCTTTATTGTTACTGGAGAACAGCGCCTATAACTACATTTTTTCATTTAGAAAATGCCATAACTATTGAAATGACTGAGATTTTTTTTAATTTATCTTTTAAAGAATCAGCCTTCTAATCACCACTGTGATGAACTAAGACTGGCAGGAGCACCTTATTGCTGCCCACCAAATGATTACTAGTCATGGCAAAAGATAAAAGTTTTTTTGTCAACTTTATGGAAGCGGGTCAATAATCAAAAGCAGGACTCCATTGGCATTTGAAGACTAGAAGGATAAAAAAAACTCATGGATTGATCAGAAAACTCTCAAAGGAGAACATAATGTGGTAAATCACCACAGAAGCCGCAACAAATGAATTCCCGTCAGCTTTTGTTGCAATATGCAGGCAAACCATCTATTGAGGAGCTTGAAAAAGAGGACAAAAAAATCCTCCACAGGAAATATCTAGGTGGCCGAATATGCATGACATGAAGAGTATAAACATGTAAAAAGGCTCTCTAGTTACCTGAAGAAGCCAGAAACAAATATCAATTACAGACATCCTTGAGACAGACCATGAAGGGTAGATGATATGAGCGGAACCAGTTTTGGAGTACTACTTGGTTGCCCTAGAGCTGCACGTGTTTGCTGGGTCATGCTGGATTTTGTCAAATTCATGTGTCAAAGTGTTTAAGACAGTTTATGATAAACTGTTTTTTGGCTGAATGTGTAATGTGGAGTGTGTTTGGTTAATGTGGGTTTTGTCGGGTTTTATTTGTGGGTTTAAGTTTATTTTGCGTTGTTTTATTTAATTCATTTTGCTATTGTTTATTTATTGTTTTTGAGTTTCTTATGTGCTTTTTATTGTGGGTTTAGTTGCTATTGCTTGATTTAATGACTTTTTTCATATATTAAGCTTTGTTTAGGAAGGTTTAGTTGTATCACTATTAGTGTAAGACTGTTAGGTGCTGCAAAATAGAATTTCTCTCATGCATCCATTGCTGTCTGTGTGGAGTTAATTGGTATAATTAATGGGAGTGCGCAGGGAGGGTTGATGTACGTATAAGATCAATCATGTTTTCTTTTGTACAGTTGATGTCATGTAATGAACTAAAAGAATTACAACGATTTATCAAAAGGGTGGTGTGCTGTTTTTCTCAATGACTGTAATGATTTTGATTAATCCTGCTTGATGGCAAAAACAATTGAGTGCATTAATAGAGCCAAAGACTGGCAAGACATGTGCTGGCATGATTTATCCATGGGGGTGAAATTAAAATAATGAAAAAAAATAGCAATTCATGTGAAGCAGAGGTATGGCTTCATCTTTATTAAGGGCATATCTTTATCATGGGGCTGGAAAGGAGTCAGAAAATAAATGCCAGTGCTAAACAGGTAGAGACAGGAATATTTTAGGTGCAGCCACAGTGACTGAATTACTGTTAAAATTATAATAGGAGAAGTAGAACACAGACACTAAAGACTAAATTAGCAAGACTCAGGGGATGAGGGAATTCTAGAGCTATGTTCACCAGAAAATCCACACTTCAGTGAGAGAAGAGAGAGGAGGGACCATTGTATGGGTGCAGTCCAAAGGGGAGAGATTAAGAAGCATGGGATTATTTTTTCAGAGAATACCATGGAGAAGTGAAGACAGCTGGCAAAGGAGAACAAAAGATACTCCATTTAGATCTTTACATGGAATGGTGGGAATTATGCTCCTCATTAAAAGAAAAAACATGATATCTGACAAGCTGTTGGCAAGGTATTAAACTGTGGCATGAATGAACTGCAAACAATCATTGAAGTATGATCTTTAGAGAACATAATTTATGCCATCCAAATGGAGATATAAAAAGTCAGCAAGCAAAGTAGTGCTGAAATTTAATTCATCCTCAAGTCATGGTGAGTACCTTCATGAGGTGGACCCTGTTGTTCACAAAATCTCATCAAGATAACACTGACATTTAGAATGCATTTATATAGCATATATTGTGGACAGAAGTAGGTCACAAACTAAAAAAAATAGTTGGGTGCACAAGACCCAGGATAAAAAGTGTCCAATCCTGGTAGGCACACTGGTGCCAGTACTAGAAAATAATGACAATATACAATCCTCAAAATATGGAAAAATTCCTAAACTAGGCTAGGCCTAGAGACAGGATGGTCTACCATGTTGTAGAAGGATATAGCAGTCACATAAATCACAAAAAATGATAGGCCAAAGAAGAGCCATAAAAACGAGCCATAAAGATGATAGAGTGGACTAATGAGGATAAGAAAGAAATTATTTATTGTTACTATTTTCCAAAAAGCCCAGAATTTCCAGACACAGGATATACAAAAAGATTAAGGGATAAATTAGAGGGAAGAAAAATACTTCCACAATAAAACCTGTCAGAAGCCTCAAATGAAAATGTGTGTTAATTAATACAACAGATTTTTGAAAAACAGCATATAGATCAAGAAACTTTGATCTGTTTGGAAAAAGAAGCATCTGAGGAAGTGCAAAAAATGTAAACAACAAAACCGAGATATTTTTGAAAAGTATAAAGAAGAAATATGGACATGGGAAAGAAAGAGAAATTTGATATGGTGCAATATTTGTGCAATGGAGAAAGTCAAATTAATCAATATAAAGAAGACTGCTCCAAAGATAGTCAAAGAGAAATACAGGCAAAGGCATCCATATGGAAAATTTCACAATAAAAAAAAATAATATCACAAAGATGGAATATAGAAAAGAAGATTAGTAAAGCAGAAGTTAAAAAAAGAAGTTGACCATAAAACAGTGGCAGGCCACTTTGCAATTAAGTCATGATAAAGGACAAATTATTATCTCAGGGATAAAAATTCACAGGAGGATATTCCAGGGTGACTCTCTGTGACTGCTGCTACTCTGCCTTGCGCTTACCCCATTAAGCTGTCTACTTAACAACTTAGGCCATGGCTATAATTTGGCTCCTAGAAAACAACAAAGTCTAAAGACTTCTCATCTTCTCTTTGTTGATGATTTAAAACTGTATAGCTCATCAGATGAGGAATTGAATGCACAGCTGCAGATTACAAACATTTTTTCAGATGATATAAGAATGTCATTTGGTCTTGATAAATGTGTAAAAGCAACCTTTAAAGCAGGAAAACATCAGTTTGGGACAAGAATGTGATATAAAAAAACTTGAGCAAGAGGGAGTGTATAAGTATTTGAGAATTGATGAAGGATCAGCAATAAAAGATGAACAAATGAGAATAAAACTTAGACTTAGTAAGGAATATTTCAGAAGACTTAAATTAATCCTGAAAACAGTGTTGACATCTAGGAACAAAATCCAAGCTATAAACCAATTTGCTCTTTCTGTCCTAACTTACAGTTTTGGAGTGATTGACTGGCCCCAAAATCTGTTGGCTAGATTAGATAGAAAAACAAGAAGGCAGCTTCATGCTCACCAAATTATTTATTATATATTCCCTTTTCTGAAGGAGAGATGGGCCTCATTGAAACTGATTACATGTATAGATCTACAATCATGGGTCTCCACACATATCTGCTGACCTCACAAGCCCCAAACATAGTGAATGTTTTGAAACATAAGGAGAATAAATCTAAGATTACTTCTCTGCTTAATCTAGCAGTAGTATATCAGCATCAAGCAGGAATGGAAATCAAACCACAAGTAGATAAAAATCAGGCAGCAAACGAATGTGCCAAAAAACAAAAGAAAGAATATAAGAAGGACCAGATGAGAAGGCAAGAAATGAGGAAAACACATAAATATACTTGCAAGTATAGAAAACGTCTGGGAGAACCTCATGTTGATCAGGAACAAATGCAAGAATGGTTAAAAAGAGGCAAATTCAAACCAAGAGCTGAAAGGTTAATATTGGCAGCACAAAATAGTGGGCTATGTACATGTTGGCTTACAAATGGGAGAAACAAACAAATGTAGATTTTGGAAAACAGAATTTGAAACTGTTGCACATCTCATTGCCGGTTGCGACATACTAATGGCAGAAGGACTGTATATTGAAAGACATAATAATGTGGTGAGACTGTTGCACTGGGGTTGTGCAAACATTATGGTATTGAAGTGGCTGAAAAACATTGGAGGCATGAGCTGCAAAGCATCAAAGAAAATGATGATGTTTATATCACATGGGATCACCCATTTCCAACAGTTCAAAAGATAGATGCTAGAAAACCAAATATTGTGGTTCATGAAAAGTAGACAAAAATAGCATTGATCATTGAAATCGCCACACTCAATGACTACAGTGTCCTGCATACAGAGAGACACAAAGTTATAAAATATCAGGATTTGCAAGCAGAAATGAGAGCAATGTGGAAGAAAGACAACCAGATAGCTCTAATAGTAGTAGGAGCAATTGGGTCTTATAATAAAGAGTCTACAATTGTATTTAGATATGCTACCCATAAATGTAACTCCATTCAAATTGCAGAAGGAGTTGTTATTGGGCACATTGCAGGTGCTGCGAAGAGCACTACTGGCTGACATCAAAGAGTGAAACAATACTAATTTCATGAACTTTAATCGTACTTTGACTTAGCAATGGGGTCCATTCCTGTCATGGTATTAGAAACCCAAAAGATTTGGAGAAATTAAAAAAGAGGATAATCTTTCTCAGAAAGAGACATATTGACATACAATAATATAATCTTTCTTCTCCCAGGCATGGTAAAGGTATCTAATCTGCAGTATATGGATAAAGCAGTAGAGAGCTAAAGGAAGCACCCTCCATGTTATGATCATAATATAACCAGCCAGAGATGCCTTATCAGTGAGCACTGAAAGGTAAGTATCATATTTAAAAAGACAGTGAAAATGCTAAGCAATATACCCTTTGGTAAAACACAAGAGAAAGACAGCCAACTTGGTATAACAAATAAGGGTACCTAAGAGAACAGCTTGTTTGATATAGAGTCATAAATTCAAGCTGGCCAAATGGACAGGATTACAAAGTAAAGTACAGCGAAGGACATTACATCATTATCACACAGGAGTCTCAGCTACATTTAAGAGGGCTTAGAAGGGTGACATATTGGGCAGCATAGAAGGTGACTGGGGATGGGGTGGAGTGAGGTAGAGAACAATTGCCTGGATGGTCTGTCTAGGGAGATATTCTGAGAATACTTAGAGGCCATAAAGAAAAGAAGGTGCCTTACATACAAAAAAGTGGAGAGGAGGTGATCACTAAAATGTTAAATTGGCTTCAAATCAGAGTTCCATGGTACCAAGGTTTCTAGGGTTACATGAATTCCTCTGCACATGGACAATTTATCTCATTCATGTGAAGCAGAGGCATGGCTTCAGCTTAATTAACAGCCTACCTTTATCATGGGGGTGGGTCGGAGTCAGAAAATAAATACCAGTGCTAGACAGGTAGAGAGAGAAATATTTCAGGTGACAGCCACTGTGACTGAATTACTGTCAAAATTATAGTAGGAGAAGTAGAAAAAGGAATACTAAAGACCAAATTAACAAGATTCAGGGGATTGAGGGAATTCCAAGGATACAGTCATCAGAAAATCAATACTTCAGTGACAGAAGAGTGAGGAGGGGCCATTGCATGGGTGCAGACTAAAGGGGAAGGATTGAGAAGCATGGGAATATTCTTTCAGAGAATGCCATGGAGAATTGAAGGCAGCTGGCAAAGGAGAACAAAAGACACTCCATTTAGATCATAACATGGAATACTGAGAGTTGTGCTCCTCATTAAAAGGAAAGGCATGTTGTCTGCTAAGCTGTTGAGAGATCAAGGGGACATTATAATGAGAAACCAAGCTACAGGTAAGAGATGTGGGAAAACTTACCTGCAGGGACATCTTGAGGGTGTTTTCTCAGATCTAGATGATAAAGAGGTGGCTTTGTAATTCTACTCGGAAGGGGATCAGTATTTTACTCCAGAAGAGACTCAATAGGTGATGATGGTACATAGATAATATTGCTGAGAAGGATTATAAGGATAAGACTAATGCTGACAATGTATATCGACAAAAAAGCAAATCTAGGAATTTTATATCAACATTCTGAACCCTGGGAGGAGATAAGAGAGGGATTCAATTACAGATAATTTATGGAAATGTTAGCAATTCCAATGACCTGCAAATGGCCCACATATCTCAGAGAAGATGTTTTATTAAAAGCATATGGTGGGAAGCTTGCTGATTAGAACTGAGAAGGATGGTGCTGCATATCTGTTACAGGGACAGCAAGATGAGAAAAATAACAATATATGTTATTTGCAACAGTGTGGTGTAAGCCAGTTGCTTAAATCAACTTCAAGGGAGGAAAAATAGAGCCCAGGATGGAATTGGAGCAGAGATTAAGGACAATGGAGTATCTGAGCATAACTCAGTTGTCTTAAAGTTTATAACTGAAAGGCAGGAAGGATTTGAAACCAGACAATAATGGGCAATCAACAAATTGTGGAACTGGGTGCACCAAACTTTTCTTTGTGAAATAATGTATCAATAGCCAGAATAGATTCTGAGGGGTAGTCTACCATTATAGTAGATATGAGTGATTGAGATCATGGTAGCTATCAGATGGGGGACAGGGATTCTGGAGAACAGAAATAAACATTTGGGGAAGAACTAAATGAGAAGGACTAGGAGGGAACCTAAGGGAAGGCCAAAGTAAACTTTATTCAACTAGAGATGACTAGAACATATAACAGAAAAATTACTACCGCAAGCAGATTAGGGAGGGAAGGGAAAAAGTAAAATGAAGACAGAAAATACCTAAAGGAAGGACTTATTTTAGTACAAGAAGAAGTTATGGGGAAATATCTTGTTAAGGAAATTTAAAGCAAGTAAGTGGAACACGTGAATCAGAGCAATCAAGTGTCAAATAGGGGAGGTGAGTCAGACATGATTAAAACATAAGACAGTGATTTAGGGAATTGTATGCACAAAACTACAACAAATGAAACCACTATTTTCATAAGCAAACTGTAGCCTCATGGGAATCTTGTGTTTTTGAATTCAGGGAGACTCCCTGGGGCATGATAGTAAAGATTAAAACTGCATCAAGTGGAAAGCAGGGAGAGGGATGCAGATATGTAAGCACTACTGAAAAAAAAAACTGTAGGAGGATATAAATTCAAGGTGGGAAATGGACAACTTTAAAAGAATGTGAGGAAAATTATTAAGATTCTACAGTGTAAGGATAGGGTGAGTGAGACTATAAAATCATTTCATTGCTAAAACAATTGTAAATTATTCACAGATCGAAGCTGTTTTTGTTTTTCAAAGTAACAACTATAGTTCAGCATTCAAGTATGAGAAATCGGACCCCTCTGATCAATAGGTCTTACTTTGGCTGAGATGGTTTACATTTCATTCAGTTTTAAATATTGGAAGCTAGAATTATAAAGTCTTTCCCCAACTCAATGACTTGTCTCAACAAAACACTGTATGTGGTGCAAAAATGCTATACCAAGAACACCACAAGAAGCATGCACTTTTACAGACAATAAGTGCAGAAAAAATGCAAAGTGAAATACTGACAAAATGTAAGAAAAGTTAGATGAACATATTTCTTTCTTTCTTTATTGCAGTGAGAGATTAAAAGGAAAGTAATTTAAATCTGAAAACTATTCTTGAAAGCTCTGCCTTTGTTCAGACTCCAGGTTAGATTATTTATCTGAGGTGTGATACTAGCAATCTATAACTGATGAGACACATTCAATGCCATTGTTGAAAAGGAAAATGCCAGCTTAGTGTTTAAAAAAAACATTTTTGTATCTTTGTTTTCTAAGCTATTTTAATGCCTTAAAATCACTCCAAATACTTCTTTTACAGTTTCAATATATTTCCCACAAAATGGTGGATGATGGGGTCTGCCTTGGTAACATGATCTTGTTTCCTTGCTTTCATTCCTTCTTTCCAGAATACATTTTGTGTCCTTTTATATGTGTGATACTAGACACAAGGAAGTGGTGTTGTTTCCTCATGGCATTAAGATAAAATGGCAGGAGTATGACACACTGTCATCTGTCACACCTTCTGTAACAGAGCTGCTTCTATGTTTCCTTGAATGAGCCCCATTTATGTGTTTGTCAGAGCTTGTTCTTTGCTATAAATAACTATTAGCTATTTCCAGCAAAAGGAAAATAGGTAAATAGCAGGCTTTTGTAAAGGGATTATTTTGTAGTTCTAAAGGAATTGACAGACATTCCTCTACACTTCCACCCTGAGGTGTGAAAACTCTCACTGCAGTAAAGGATACTTGCTGTATTGTTTACAGGTGACAACTAATATTGGAAAGGACTCCAAAGTAAGTCTATCTGCTACTTTCTAAAACCTTCAGTTGGACTTCTCTTTCTCCTGTCAGAAATGATGCAGACATGCTTTACTTGTTCCTTAATTATTTATTTCATGTCCATCCTTTTTTTTCTATTGTGTATTTGTTTATACATTGCTAACCAAAAAGTGAACTGGTCAGAGGACCCTTTTCAGCCATGACCTGGATTACATCAGTAAAGATAATAACAAGTAATAAATGCACTTAGCAATACAAAGAAAAAATACTGATATAAAAACATTGACAAAGATTGCATGAACAACACAAAACCAAGGTGTGGCACTGACCAAGTAAAACATTGAGCAACATTTACTAGAATATATATGTTAATAATCCTTAATTACATTATGTCAACTTTATTATAAATAAGAAATTGTATGCACCCATACTGCACAACTCATAGCACTGTAAGATGTTACTCTTCTCTAAATGACTAGGAATCAGCAAGTAAATGTTTTATGGCTTCACAAAAGAAAACTGTAGGGGAATAACTATATCTGAATCACTTTTCTTGTCATAAGATAGTATGAAAACATACTAAATCTACAAATTTTGTAAAGGAACAACCAGTACAGTAGAGCCTAATAACTACCATGGTTGAAAAGATTTGTGTGTGTGTGTGTGTGTGTGTGCATGTGAGTGTGTGCGTGTGTGTGTGTGTGTGTGTGTGTGTGTGTGTGTGTGTGTGTGTGTGTGTGTGTCTGTGTGTGTGTGTGTGTGTGTGTGTGTGTGTGTGTGTGTGTGTGTGTGTGTGTGTGTGTGTGTGTGTGTGTGTTATGCATATACATACATATACAGTTATACAAAATTTCCATGTCAATTTGTTTTTATTTAAAGGACATGAAAAAGTACTTATGATTTCTTGTTCTTAATATTTTTAATGCAGAGGCACAAAACAAACATATGTTTAAGTAAATTCAGCTGTATAAAGTGGTTACCATCAATGGTCACATTTCCTTTGTGGATAAGAAAATGCTCATCCACTCTACCACTGCAAGGACTGACTCAAAGTCAGTGTGTGTCTCTTACCATGGATCTGTGTACTAGATATCCACCCTCCCATCTGGAAGGATGTCAAAAAAACATAAAAGATCTTTATATGAACAGTATCAGTGCACCTATTTGATAGGGTTGCCACCTGACTCTCTTTCTTCAGTTCTGTCATGTGTGTGTGTGTGTGTGTGTGTGTGTGTGTGTGTGTGTGTGTCTGTGTGTGAGTGTGTGTGTGTGTGTGTGTGTGTGTGTGTGTGTGTGTGTGTGTGTGTGTGTGTGGGGGGGAGAGGCTTGAAAATGATAAATGTGTTGATACTTTACAAGAAAAAATATTTTCTGACTTTTCTCTAAATGTGGCAGAAATCTTTGATACTATATTTAAGTTATCTTAACATATAAACTATGATAACCAACATTTAAAGCTTGGCATTTCAATACTGTGGTGCTGCTGATATACATTTATCAGTAGAGGTGACAACTGCCTTTAAATCCTTAACTGATCTAATTGCTTTATTCATAGGTTCATAGGTAGATACTAGGCTATTGGCTCTAGGGCCTATATAAGCCTAGCCAAAAAGGTACCCTGGTTTTCGCCACCCAAGAAAATTATTTTCCTGTGCCCCTGTCAAGCAGAGCCACAGCAGTGATCCCCAGAGTGAATTTCCTATTTCCCATCCAATCATCAAGATTTTTCTTGAAGAGTGCTAATGAGGAGCTCTGTTTGACATAGATAGGTAGTCTGTTCCAGAGTATGGGAAGTCTCTGGGACAGAAATCTATCACACCAGCATGTTCTGTTTATTGTGGTGACAAGGTTTAGATCCCTACAGCATGTAGCTTGGAGGGATTTTGATTTCTTTAAGTGGGGCATGTCCAACAACTCTGGGTTTGACATAGCTTTGTATGTTAGGCAGAGATCACTTCTGAGTAGGCTATATGCGATGGAGTAAAGCTGGAGTTTTTTTAGATGGTCTGCATAGGGCATCTGTTTGAGGCCAGTAATACTCTTTGTGAAGTATTTCTGTGTCCTTTCCAGTCATTGTAGATGTCTTGTGAGGCACATACTAAAAGGGGTGTTGTCCTCTATAATGGGTCTAATGAGTGATGAGTAGAGGGGAATAGTGACCTCATTTTTCTGGATGAGAAACCTTTTGTGATGAGGTGTGCCACGTAGAAGGATTTCCTGACCACTGTGGCAATGTGATTAGCAAAGGAGAGACTGCTGTCCACCTGTGTCTCAAGGTCTCTTATCACACTTTTGGTGTTAAGTAGACTACACCTATGTGGTAGTTCATGGGTACAGAGTTTTTACCAAAGGGGATGACAATGCACTTTTGTAGCACTGAGCTTCAGGCTATGGCTTTGACACCAGGCATCTGTCTCAGTGAGGCCCTTTTGTAGGATGTCCACATCTTTAGGAGTTTTGATTATGGCTCCTAGTTTTCAGTTATCTGCAAACTTTTTAGCCAAAGACCTTCTGTGTTAGTCTGTACATCAGAGACGTAGATACCAAACAGGAGAGGACCCAGGACTGAATCCTGTGGTACTCCACTTGTCACTGGTCTGAAGTCGGATTTGGAGTCTGCTACTTTCACAGTGTGGGTTCTGTCTGTGAGCCAGTTGGCAACCCATCTTGTGATATAGAGATTTACATCTAGTTTAGTGAATTTATCTATAATTCCAGAGTGGGGGGTGGTGTTGAAAGCCTTGGTGAGATCTAGATAGGCTGTGTGAACCTCCTTACCCTCATCTATGGCTTTTGTGACTGCTTCAAAGAAGTCTATCAGGTGTAGGAGACATGATCTGCCTTTTACAAACCCGAAATGGGTGGGGTCCAGAGTTTGGAGATTACCAATGTCTTTTTTTATGAGTTCCATGATGATACGTTCCATGGCCTTGCAGAGCAGGTTTTGCTATGAAAGAGCAGTGTTAAGTTTTCCTTCTATCTACAATAAAAAACAGTTCCACAGCTTTCTGTCTTTTCTATAGCAGCTACTATGCTTGTGGCATTAGCAGGATGAATTACCCATCTAAGATTGTCAGCTGTATCTGATAGGGGACACTACAGATTTTTCTGTGTCTATGGTATGTCATGCAGGTAGAGACAAATTCAATTGCAAAGTATATGAAAAGTTAAAATTAAAAAAAAAGTAGGTGGTCTTTCCCCTTCCTTTGATTCCAAGGCAAGGAAATGAAAGTTTTAAAATGTACAAGATGGGTACTGGTACCCATCCAATACTGGAATCATATTGTAGGGAGAAAAGAAACCTAAGGATTGAGTTACACTGTAGGAGAGGGTGGCATTTTCCTTTACGAAGCATTGTTTTCTTAATGGCTCTGTAGTTGGGATAAGTGATCCAACCTAATTACTATGCCTTAGTGGTGTAACAGATGTGACAAATGCAGGGAAGAAAGGCAAATGCAATTATTAAATGATGCTTTTTCTGTATGTGAAATGCTTCGTGTTGGATTACAGGGAAGGAAAAGCACTTATTGGAAAGAAAGAAAAACTTGACTTTTGAGTTTTGTTCTCTTTTAAGCAAAGGGTTAAAGCATGTTTTAAACATCTGTATTTGTAAGGGCTACTGTTATTTCTCACAAAACACATTTAAATGTAGAAAAGAGTTGATTATAGTGTTCTGCTGTACCTGAAGAGACTGTGTGTGTGTGTGTGTGTGTGTGTGTGTGTGTGTGTGTGTGTGTGTGTGTGTGTGTGTGTGTGTGTGTGTGTGTGTGTGTGTGTGTGTGTACCTTGTGCTAGGTGTCTCTCCACCATAGATTCCTAGTATGCCGTATTTGCCTGGAGAAGTAGCAGAGACCAGTCCATCTTTGCTAGCTGTCTTTTGAAGAGTCAATGACAGACATTTTAATTTGTGGAGAACCTTGTTCTACTTTGCAATTCAAATTTACATGCCTCTGGTGCTATTTGAGAAAATGTGGGAGGAAAGCTCTATTACACTATATAAAACAGCAGATGAGTATATCAAGAGCTATCAACTCATTCAAGCCTGTAAAGCTTTTTTTGTATACTTTGAGTTAACACCCCAAGCTCTTTATGGCATCCACACATTTTTCACTCTGGCTTCTTTAACTAAAGGACTAATAGGCAATATTAGAAAGGGAATGAATAATTAATTAACACAATGACACCAATATTCTTAATCTAGGTTATCTTGCAACAGAGAAATTAATCATTGTTTGCCACTAATTATTTCATATATTTATGTTTTAATATTTATAGATTATTGACCTACATTCTATTAAGGGGTATAGTGTGAAATGTTATGGTGTTAAACAGAAAAAATACTTGTTGATGTCCATTTATATCACATTATACTGGAGATATTAGTTGTTTGTTATTAATTAAGAAAATAATCAGCATTCCCATATGTCCTTAAGATTTCAAAAACAAGTGACTTACAAATTATTGCATGGCATCAGGTGAAACCTTAAGTGTTGTTGAAGAAAACTAATATTGATATTTGCACTATATTTTTTCACATTTTGAGAGATATTAGGTGTTGTTTATATTACTAATTTTACAAATATGTATTTCTTTTCATAGTTCTGTAAATATCTCAAAAACATGCACTCCTAGTGGAGTTTCCTTCTGTCATGTGAAAGCTTACATCTGGTTAACAAACGTGTTCTAACAATATATGTCTAGGGTACTTAACTTTCAATAAATGACAATTTGTTTTGGAAGGTTTAGCAAAATATATAATTCTGAGTTTGTGCACATTGTAATACATTATAGCATTTATGGAAAGACTATTAATGTAATGACTATTATTACTGCAAAAAGTACTTCTTATTAATAATATTGTTATTTTTACAGTTTTAATAGCTTGTATTACACACAAAATATTTACATTTATCTTATGTTTATAAGTTGATTTTTCTGAAAAGGCTCTTGGAATGCAAGTGCTGTATGCATGTGTGTAGGCTACTAGAGGTGTGAAATTGCTAACCACATAGGTGTTAACAGAAGTAGTCATGCTGGAGAAGTTTCTCTTGACCTTGCAGTCTGTCACCTTATCTTCCTGTAAGCTGCAGAAACAATCATTATCTTTGTGGTTTACAGTGATGTGTCATACTGGAAGTATTCTATTTTCACTAATGACAGTAGTAATGTTAATTGACTTTGTTGGATAACAACAGACATTACACAGAGTCAGTTTCTACTGATTTGAATCTTGCTTTATGCAAAGTTAGACAAAATAAGGAAATATAACACAGCTGCCTGTGTAAACACTTGCATAAAACAGTTCTTTATATAGCTCTTCTGGTGTTGATTTGGTTTTAAGGGATTATGCATTTTTCAGCAGACCTGTATAGATTTGCAAGCTTGTACAAAGGTCTGTAAATTAAGCAATAACAAACTGAATACAAATGTGAACTATAATTACTGCTTTATAATTCTGGCAAGGAACAGTTGCAGTAATTTTGTGTGCATCATGGGTCAACAACTATGCAGGCATAAACACCAACAACTTCTGAATCTTGAGGAAAAAAACAGCTGAAACAATGAAATTAAGTGCTTTCATTATTGTTTAAACATAAGAACTTCATCAAAAGCATATAACACTGAACATGTAACAGCTTTTAAAGCTGTATAGACCAATCAATGCAAAGGATTAAAATGACATCACTTCCTAATGACTCCATTTAAGGGCACATTTTATATTTAAATTGTCATTAAGCCCTGGAAATACATCTGAGTTAAATAGCAACTGTCATTTAAGTTCTTTATGTTCTAAAAGTATATTGATGTCACCCATAAAATGTACAACTTGCTACAAAACAATAAACTGAAATCTGATAAAATTATTACAAATATCGCTATGCTTAGCAAATGCATTTCTATGGTCATGCTTTTTATTGACTGAATAGAGTTCTTAAATTCTATCTGCTAGTCTTCGAGTAGTTTTGCCCATATAATAACAAAACAGGTCATACACACCCCTGACAAACTACATTTATAGAATTGCAAAGTGCCAGTGGACATGGACTAAATAGGCATGATGTTGCACTAAAAATTGTTTGCAAACATGAATATACTGCCATACTTTGCAATGGCCACACTTAAATATATCATTATTTTTGTGCATTTTAACTCTGTCACAATGTTTATGATTACTGTTCTCAAATAAATTTTTAAGTCTTCTTGTCTTTTTGTAGCAAAATTGTGGTCTGGAACTAATATATCCTTGTTGCCCTGAATGATGCACCAGTTTTTCACAAGAATATCTGTGATGTATACATACCTTTGCTAATAGGGAATGAGAAACTAAGAACAAAATCTTTTTTCCGTAGTAACTTGTTAGCATCAAATCCATATTTAAATATGGGAAAATATTTCTTGTATCTACGTTTGGTAATCTCATGCATAATTTGTTCAACTAACTTCATTGGATAATGTCTTTCTATAAATAACTGCTTTAAATATATGCTTTCTTGATAGAAAGTACTTCACTAATAATCATTGAAAGATGGATAAAATTCCCTTTTACAATATTAGTCTTCATAAAAATGGATGTTGACTATTGAAGTATAAAAATTATTTCTAAATGTCTTTTTATGGGAAATATTAAAAATAAATCTATATTCAGGCTTATCCAATATAAGTTCTATATCCAAAAAATTCCACCTTATTATCTATATCTGAAATTGTAAACTTCAAAAAATCTGAGCTTTGTCTAAAATCTACTAGAAATACATCCAATTCTTCCTTGCCTTCCTGCCAAATCAAAAAGATGTCATCAGTAAAGTGTTTGTATAATTTGATCTGTTTGAAATGTGGAAGCTTAACTAAATGTTCTATTACACATGCACTAAGTACAATGCTGGCATCAGAAGGGACCATTTTGCTACCCATCGCTACCTTTTTTGATGATAAATGGTATCATTAAAATAAAAAATTATCTAAAACTATTGCTATCAAGTTGCAGAGAGTGAAGACTTTCATTACATATAAATGAATGTTTGGTGAGGAAAAAGTTAACTCAATGCCTTGTTCATGAGGAATACTAGTCTATAAGGATTCTATGTCTAACATTAACAACAAGTTATCTTGTTTCATAGTTTCATAGTTTAGTACTAGGCTATCTGCCCTGGGGCATTTGTAAGCCTAGCCATAGTGATGTGGCTTTCGCCACCCCATGAAATGGTACAAAAATGCACAAAAATGTACAGAATAGATTTAGAATACTGTGCCTCTGTCTAGTAGTGACACAATGAAGGCCCCCTTATATAATAGAATTAGTTTTCTGTGCCCCTGTCTAGCAGTGCCCCTGTCTAGCAGTGATGTGATTTGATATGCAAAAAGTTATTTCAAAAACATCCAAGAATCCCTTAGATAAAAATATGTACTTTGAACAACCAGGTTCAAAAAATGATCAATAAACTCTGATTTGCTGATTTAAGTACCTGGCTTACATTACACTGTTGCAAATAACATGTCTGCTTATTTTTCTCATCTTGGTGTCCCTGCCACAGATTCTGAATACCACCGATCTCAGTTCTTATCAGCAAGCTTCCTGCCATATGCTTTTAATAAAATGTCTTCTCTGAGATATGTGGGCATATTTGTCCATGAAACACATAACCAGATTGAAATGCTAAAAACAAAACTATCAGCTAATCTTAAAGAGAGAAAAAGTCATTCACTGATAATGGCATATATAGATAAAATAATGATTTGAAGTTGCTACACAATCAGCTAATGCTTCAAAGTTCAAACAAAAATCTGCAGTTGAACAAAAGCATAAATCAATACTATACATCAAACAGTCTGAGGCCATTAAACTCTGGTATGAATACTGTTACATGTTAAATCAAAAGAAAGGTGTGAGGAAGAAGATGTGTATTACTAGTCTCATCTTACAATGTGGTTATCATTTTCCAAAGATGTGATGAATGCAGCAAAATTCTTAGACGTTATTGGCATGGTAACTTACATAAGCCAACATTTAGAGGCTATGGACTGGTGGAGAGAACAGTTGTTGTCCCTTAAATATTAAGCAAAATCAAACCACTCAATTGTACCTGTTTTGGAGGTACATGCCTATTTTCAGGCATTGTTTACCTTTTTTCCTGATGTACCTATTTTTGAAGGTAAGTACCCATTTTCAGGCTTAATTTATTCCTTCCCATGATTTAATCGATCTGACCATCCATCACTTATGATTGTGAAGCTGTTTAGTACACAGGAAACTAGACTACATAACCAGCATACTGGAGGCACCTATAACTTATAGAAAGAGAATCTACATTTTTCATCTCCCTGTTTCAGAAGTAAAAATAAATGATCAGACAGACAGATTTTACACTGTGCTGTATATAATATGAGGATATATTTGTCAATAAACTTTTTTAAACTTGTGTTTCTGAGTTGTACCCCATAATCCTATTTGAAGTAGGAACTGTTATGTGCTATTTGGTACTTGATTTGTATGCTAATTAAGTGTCCAGATTTTTGGCCAGATATACTTACTTTTCAAGAACTTCTGTACTTATTTTCAATGTCTGCAGGTTAAGAGCTATGGGAGAAGATAATGCATTCAATAATTAGCTAACAACACTGTATATGCATCAAGGTATCCAGTATGTTATGTACTTGGGTGGTATATGTGCTTCCCTAGCCCTGCAACTATTTTCTTGGTTGATAGTTTTCACCTTTCTTCTATGGGTATGTACTTGCTGAATGCGAAATGTAGCACTTCAGTCCTAGTCATTTATTGGCCCTTACTGCAACACTTCCAGATGTAAGATAATTTGTGATACCAATAAGGACCCAAAGGTAAGAATGGTGCCTTTAAATCTGTAATGATTAACCAGCAGACTATCCAAGTAAAAGTATTATTATTCTTACAAAACACAGCATATCATATTGTAATGGAACTATGCTTGATGATACTACCAGGATATTCCAGAGAAAAGTTAAGTTATGCTTTCCACTGTGATAGAATTTGGAAGAGAGAAATAGAGATTACTATTTATTTTAAAACTTGCCTTCATTCATGCCCTATGGATTGTCAGGTAACTCAGAAATATTGTATGTGGTTGTTAGTACTAATAACAAATATACTCTTTCCCTTCCATCAGTCCATCCATGAACTATCTATTTATTCATTTTAGTTCACTTGTCTGATGAGTGTCACAATAGTAATAAACTGAGCAGGTATGACCGGACTTGCCTATCCTCAGGAGCAGTCCACAGTTTATTCTGTTGCACTACTAGGTGTTCACAGACAAGTTGAGAGATATAATCTTCCCAGTACATCATGGGACTTGCCCTGGGGTCTCCTCCCAATAAGCCATGCCTATCATCCTCATTAATGAGTCACACACTGAGGACTCTCGCAAGCTTCCCAACCACCACATTTGACTCTTCTCATTTAAGAGGAATAATGAATCTACTACAAGAGGTTTCTGAATTGTCAAATTACTCAAATTGTTATACAGCACAAGACAAGTAATCCTGTAAGGGAGCCTCTTTTTCCAGACTTTTATCCAAGATCTCATCCATTCAGTTACTACCCAAAGCACTTTACCAAAGGAGAGGATGCAGGCATAGGCAGACCAGAAGATAGAAGATGTGCCTTGGATCCTCCTTTATCACCATAGTTTAGCACAACACATGCAATACCACTGCTGCCACACCAGTTTACTAGCCAAGTTCTCCATCTCCTCTACATCACACATGAACCAGTTACCTTAGTAGTCACAACAGTTGTCGGTATCTACTGCTTTAGATTGAGTGTGTCAATCTCCTTCCAACTTATTATATGAATACGGAGAGTCTTAGGAATAGCTTTCCGTTCCTTGTGCTCTCACAAATGGAGCCCAGCTGTTACTCAAAGAAATTGTACTACAGGCACTCTTCTGCCTGTCTCACAGTTATACAGCATAATGACTTATTATTACTTCTTTTGTCTCCTCTCTGTCTCCTGTGTGCTAGTTGCGACTCTCTCCTGACTCCCAGTCTACTTTTTCAGATTTTGTTCTGGCTTCCTGGTCCTGTTCTGACTCTTTCAGCATCCCCTTACTGATATTTTCTGCATTGTCCTTTTCTGCCTCTTGCTGATATTATCTTGCCTATCTTTCTTATTAATACTCTCCATATTTTTCTGTTTGCTTTTAACACTGCAACTGCTATTGCTGTTCCCTAGTCTATAAAGCATTTTACTTACCTTTTGCTGATACTGACTGCAATACTGACTGTTTTCATACAGGACATAGTTTGATCTCACTATAGTCAGCTTTGTTTTATTCCCATTTCCTTACAGCAATCAAAAAAAAATTCCTAAAAATTATTTGCCTTAACGTTAATAACCTAAACAACAAATTGTCAGCCCTCGAAGCCTGGCTTTGCTATCTAAAACCACACATTATGGGAATAGCAGAAACTTGACTAAAGGTCAACCATTGTCCTTGCCAGCACTTTAAGTCTAACTGTACCATATACTTAGGCAATAGACAGGGTCCCACACAAAATTACAGGGTAGCAATACTTAATAGCAATAATCTATCAGCTACTATCAATAAGATAAACCTTGCTTTGCTTGTAGTAAATCAAAATATAATTGGATATCAATGTGTCTTGCATTTGATGGATATACCAACTTGAATTTGTATGTAGCTTACTTCTCACCCATTTTCATTAATAATATTACAGCAATTAAAACAGGCCATATTTGTTAATGGGGTACCAAGGAACACAATAGTAATTAACAACTTTAATATTAATATCTGTATTGCTCCCAAACACCCAATTAACAAAATTCTCTTGTTCCACAGTTTTGAACAAGTCAAAGAACCTACAAGACCCGATTAGCTGAAAAGCAATAACTCTATTCTCAACATCTTTATAACCACCTTAAAAATTAATTGCAAAAAGCCATAATACTACCTATTACTCTGTTTGATCACTACCCACCTCTTTGTGCATTAAAGCACTAAAGAAACTAGCTTATACAATCTCTTGCTGACCATTCCTAGAAACTAAACAACTGTTAAATGGGAATGCATAAACCATTCATTGGTCCAATCCTTACAGTTGCATAGGTCCAACCAAAACCTTTGTCCACTTCTTGGAAACTTTGAGCCAAAATTAAAACTCCTTATTCCCATTTGTAAAAAGGAGGATAAGGGAGAAGAAATCTCCTTGGCATTCACACTAACTAAAACAACCTCTTAAATTCAGGAACTCAGCCTAGAATGAATGGAAACATCTACCCTCAAATGGCCAACTACATGAAAGAGTCCACCACCTCAAGAAATGGGCCAGAATTGCTTTAGGCAAACAGACCTTAGTAGCCACCATTCCAAAACTCTTCTGAAAAGAGCCAAAATCTTTAACAGGCAGTATCACTGACTCCACACCATTAGCCAGTAATACAACAGGAAGCCTCGACTTTAGTAAAGATTACATACCTTCCTTAATAGACACGATTAATGACCTAACCAAAGACTACAGCCATGTTCTTACCCTCCCCCCATTGATTGACAATATAACACATGATTCCCAAATTCAGTCCACCCAACTATACACCTTAGCAGGTTACTGGCCAACACTATAGTTTAGGCAGTTCACTGTGGAAATTCACTGTTAAAGAAGTTAAAATAACTCTTCTCAACATAAATATAAAATTCAGATCTAATCTCTCAAAACTGAATCCCACCTTCATGAAAATATCAGCTCTATTTGTAGCAGAATCGCTCGCTCGTATATCCCACATGTCCTTAAGAACTTCTAGTTTTCCCCACAGCCAATAAGCATTCACACATCCCCTGAAGTCTAATATCAGACTGTTTTTTTTTCTATAAATGCATTGTGCTACTATTGGAGCTTTTCTCCCTGGGCCTCTACTGAAAAAGGACATATATCCAGTTAGACTCGCCCGGTTAACAAATGTTGTTGTTGTGTCTTTCGCTTTTCCCGGTTAGGGGTCGCCACAGCAGAACTCCAGTCCGCTAATGATTGGCAGTCAATTTTTACGTGCCGAGTTGCCGGCCCTGACGCACAACCTTGAACGAAGGTACGCCCATTCACGCATGTCTCCACACAGAAGATGCTCTAGTTGAGAATCGAATAGGACAATGTCTTACTGTGAGATGACAACGCTACCGCAGCAAATGTAAAATAAAATAAATAAATGATATTTGTCACACCACAAACACTTCCTAAATCCCCATATCTTATTATTACTGATGCAGACAGCAAATCACTACCACTAATAACAGAACAGAAGTAGCTAGGGATCACCTTGTATTCTGCTCTTTCACTGACCAAGCAAACTGACAATATTATTATCAAAACACTTCACCAACTAAAACTATGCTACATAATGTCTTAAATCCTCACCTCTACAGCTCATAATGCCTTAGCTAAAAATGTGCTTATCCATAAAATCAAATATATGAATCCTCTTGTAACCTTAAATTCCAGCTCAAACACGTAAAATACAAACCACTATAAACAAAATCTGCCGATATGTTCTTCTTGCAGAACCCCAAATGAATCACAGCTTACTTCTACAGCTGTGCAACTGGCTACCTGTAAATAACAGAACCACAGTTCTAATTAGCTGTCAAATCTACAAGCTGTTAAGAATGTGACAATGCCACCCCACGCCCCCCCATAAAAAAATAAAACTAAAAATTACAAATCAAACAGCCTAACTACACAATTAGAGACAGCAGAGAAGATAACATTAACCTCATTTGGTCTTCTTTTCAAACTTTCACCAAAGAAGGAGCTAGGCTAGGTCCAGCTGTTTGGAATCAGCTGCTTGCATAAGTGAGGCAGCAAGAGACACCAGTTATTTAGAAACAAACTAAAGGAACAGCTGTTTAAGGATACCAAATGCTCTTGTTTCCATGGCAATGGCTAGTCCTTGTAGTTCATGCTGAGGTCACCTCTTCCATGTAAATACATACTTTTAAAAAACTCACCACTAGTTGAATACATACCTTAACTGTATATACTGTAAAATAATAATAATAATAATAATAATAATAATAATAATAATAATAATAATATTACTTGCATTTTCTAATTGTAAATAACACTGATATGTATTTTATCTACTTTGTTATTGCATTGTGCACAACTCTGTGTATTCTTTATGCTATGTATAACTTGCTGTTTCTTTCTTGCACCCTGGTACCAGTGTCATGGCTGGAAAGGGTTTGTTGACCTTACTAGATTATCAAACTAAAATAAATACAATAAAAAAAAAATCCTTCAAGTGTGGGAATTGTTTCTCATCTTACCTGCAGGCAGCAATCCACTGTTTTTGACACAAGCCATGACTTTTGATTTGGAGGTGCTGATATTCATTCCGTTTACTTCATATTCAGCACATACTCCTGCAATTACTGTATCTTGCGGCCAAAAAAGACAGAATTGTCATCAAACACAAATATGCAATCATCAAATCTCTAAACTGTCACAACAGGCTAAATAGCAGACAAAGATGGATCCCCTGCTTATGACTGACTTGACCCATGTTCTCTTAGTGGCCCGGGCATGGGAGGAACCAATTTAGAAGAGAAACAAATGCATAAGCTATGCTGACTTCACTCCTTTTAGTGGTTTACCACAGGGTGTAGCTCCTGCTAATCCATCCACAGTGGTGATTGGAGATCAAGTGGTAGCAGTCTGCTCACGGAGGGGT
The DNA here is from genome assembly GCF_019279795.1 of Protopterus annectens. NCBI lineage: Eukaryota > Metazoa > Chordata > Ceratodontiformes > Protopteridae > Protopterus > Protopterus annectens. The sequence continues at coordinate 619,209,197 of NC_056751.1, read as the reverse complement.
TGGCTGAGAGGGCTACGTCACTCGCAATGGTGGTCAATTGCCCCATACTACATGTATTTATATGCCTACCCTGGAGTGCATACACAACATACAAAAGGGAACGACTATAAGGCTGGAAAATAAAAATCCCCTGATAGTTACCTTGATTGTGTCACAGGGTAAGCAGGAGACCAAATAAATTAATAGTGCATGTCATTATTTTCTCTTGTTTAAATAAATAAAAACATGAGATAATCTACAAATCTAAGCCACAGCATATCATATTAAAAAAAAAAATATATTGAAAAGAAAGAGAGGCAAAACATACCCTTCATGGGATCAAACCTGAAACAGACACCTACAGTTGAATTAGTGCTTGGGACTGCACTGATACCCTTCCCGTACAACAGCTGCAGTACTGATTTAAAAACTCATTTGCATGCTTGAAAACCTTTAGGAAATGAAGTTGCTTATGGTACAGGCAAACCTGCCACCACAACCACATAAAGTCCCTGGCATCAGCAGTGATACAGCGGTGCTCTAGACTGTGTACCCAGTTCCACAGTCAGGAAAGCAGAGGATAAAGCCTTTATACATTTCTTCATGCTAATACTATGGTGCAGGGTGCAGACTTGGTGTGCTGCCTTTCCATTAACAACATCATGGTCAAGCTCTTAAAGTAAGCTTAATGCTATTCATCAACAATCCTGCCAGCAGCGTGAGTCACTAACTGAGTCTCACAATTGTCATGCCTAGGGAACAGCAAAAGAAATAGCCAGGCTCAGTGTTTTGAAGTATAACAAAATATCAGGAAAGGCAACAATTTCACAAAGCATATCTGTTAAAAACCAAAAGGATGGTGTTTGTGACTTTATCTTATAGCAGCTAAGCTAGTGTGATAATGTGTGGCTTGATGTGAAGCACAAGGATATGAGCAGTGATAATAAAGATGTTCCATCCTTCTCTGGGATAGTATTCAGGATAACCGTGCATACAGAGATAGAGGAGACTAAAAGTTAGATAATTTGATTAAAGAGTGAAAACAGAAAGATACTTGTGGGGTGCCTAGAAGAAAAAGGAGTTTGAAGGAAATGTTTAGTTCTATCTAACCTGCACTGTGCTCATACTGAAGAAGATTGCTTACTGAGAATTAAAGGCCTGTGTTAAAATGGGGGATATACACATTGGAAAACCAGAGTCTAGGCCTTTATGGTCTGCCTTAGTAAAGAGGCAGCTTGAGCTCTCATTTGATGTAAAAAATCTCACCAAGACATATCATAATGTATCCAAAGTGATATGAAAAGTAAACTTACTTGTCCTAGTGAAAAATTTTGATCTTTTTAATCTGTCACTTGAATGATTACATGGCTGAATTCAGAATCTTGAGGTACAAAGTATTTCTCCTGAGAAAAGCAATTAAATAAGAAGATGAGCTCTTTGCCGACAGGAAATAATGTAACACATTTATTGAGCATTAACTGTGATGCCAGAAGGGTGTAAACCACCATTTTACTAGAAGATTTGCCAGCATAGGAGGAGACCAGTGGGTCTACAAGACCCTCTGAAGTAAATGTAAAAGTAGTGAGAAGTAACTCACACTATCAAAACCAGAGCTTGATGGAGAGGGTGTACCATCCTGTCTGTATAATGCCTGATCTTGTTCAAAAGTCTAACAAATATTTTCAAGGCTTTATCTACAAGGGAAAGAAATGCATTCCTTTGAGACAGACAATGAGCTAATAACTACATAAAAGGTAAGATACACTAGTTTAGACATTTTGTGACCTGTTAAAAGTTGTTACTAACAGCGCCTTATAAGGAAATTATATAGAAACAGTTCAGCATAGGTTTCAGACATAGGACTCTAATCCACCATCCTGACTATTTGATTGCCATCTGAGAATAAATTAATTAATGAAAATGAAGTGCTACCATCATTGAAAACATTATCCTTAGTTTAATCCCTATGTGAAGACAACTGGCTTGATTATGTCATATTAATGTTGTCCATGTTTGCAGTTTAGAATAACAAATGTGCTATCCACTGAAAAATATATTTTGTAACTAACAACAACTTTATGTTGCAGTCTAAATATCTTAAATGAGTGGATGGGTTGGAAATTGAGCTTACCGAGGGAAAGAATCCTTTGGGATATTTATGCTATTACTTTAGTCCTACGTGAATGCAGGTCAAAGGTTAGACTGGACAAGTAAGAAAGCCTTGCTTTGTGATGGAGAAGGGGATGGCTAATATTATAAACTTCCCAACTGAGAAGAAGTAGTAGTAATGGACAGTGTTTCAGCTTAGTCATATGCAGATATGCACAATGTGAAGGAAAAGGATTGATGAAGGTGAGATGTAACGTAAAAAGAAAGAAAGAAAGAAAGAAAGAAAGAAAGAAAGAAAGAAAAAAGATCATTGGATTTGAATATTGGTATACACTGAATCATTTTCATTGTAGTTTTATAAATGTAATGCAAAGGGAAATGGTTTTCTTTAGGGAAATGGCTCTGCACTCAAGCTGGTTTACCAAGTTAAATATGCAAGCTGGTTTATCAAGTTAAATATGCTTTGCTGACTGTTGGGAGTGCCTCAAATGATGCATTAGACAAATCTCCACCAAGGTGTAGGCCTAAAATGTAAGCATGGAGATGGCTGGGATGTGCTCTGCATTAGAACTACTTTGTTCAAAAGTGCAGGGCCTAGTGTTAGACCTGTGATCTTGTATTCCACAGTGCACTGAAAAAGATATTCTGAGAGTGATTTTATTTTTGCTTTTCAGCTGGTGAACCAAGGAAGGCGAGGTGAATGACAGGAACTAGATTTCATACCATTCACAGGATTTCCTGAAGTAACAACCTTGACAGTAGCTAACTAGGCCGCAGAGCTGAAGAGTGAGAGAAGTGTTTAAACTTACACTGCGAAGGGTTATTTCTGAGATGAACAATGTGGAATACTAAAGCAAGATCAGATGAGTGACAATAAAGTACGTATCTTTTGGTACTCAAAATAACAGATTCAGCTAATGCCCTTACCTTTATTAGAAGGATAAGTGAAATGAGGGAAGCAATCAAAAAGTTCCTGGTGGATACAGCTATTCTTCTCTTGAATAGTGAGTAAGAGTAGGGGATCAGGAAATGAATTTGCATAATGGCAGATATCACTTTAACATCTCTTATAGGTCAAAACAGATTGATGGGTGGAGATAATAATGAACAGATACCATCTTTAAAATGATGGCATTGGAAGTGCATATGGCTAGGCATCTTATGGTTCTCGTGATCACTTGCCTGGTCCTGTTTCTATGTCACTGTCTTCCTATGGCAGGGTACCTGATGAAAGAGATGAAATGACTAGTTTAGAGAACAGCAGACATTTAACAATGTTGTGGTACAAAAAGAAAGTACTAGGTCTGTTGATAATTGGGAATAAATGTAATTGATCACCAACCCAGTTACATGAAACTGAGGGCTGATGGACTATCTCTAGGTTTATTTTATCGATCTCTCCACTTTCAAATAGCAGACCCATTTTTCAATGGAGACTAGAAAAGAAACACCCTAAAAGAATTACACCCCATGCAGTTAAACTAAATTAAGTACATCTTTGAGACATTGTAGCATGCAATTTAAAACTGCCCTAACAAAATAACCACTGACAATAGTTAAATAAAAAGTATACATTAAACATCATATGATATAAATTAGTAGAGTTAATGGCTATATACATGGCATATACTTCAGATGTGTATACTTCAGAGATATACTGGAATGTATAAATAACATTTCAGAGTAAACAGTACAAATAAACATAACTGACACAACAGAAAGGAGCACAAAATATCCGTACTGTAAAAAATAGTGCAGTGAAGTTAACACAATGCAATCCAAAAGGATAAAGCATGCATGAGTGTTTATATAAAGTACTCATGCTTGGGACAGGCCTACATAATCAATCGCACAGTTGTGAAAATGACACTAACTGTACAACTGATCTGACCACACTATGAACAATCACATGACCTGTAGACAACAGCATACAAGCAGCATGCTCAACAGTATGTCAAATTATTATCCTTTGCACTGCTCAAAGTGTAATTAATCCATAATGCTTATCTTTAAATTTAGCTGGCTTACCTGTTAGCCAGTGACATAATAATTAAACCTAAGAAGCAGTAATACCATTCAACAAAGTATTCTGCACTTATATCAACTATTTAATTGTAGCAAAAAAAAATAAAATAAAATAACAGTCCTCACAGCCCATTGCATATATGAGGAAAATAGCATCCTGTTTACCAAATAAGCAGTACCTATCCTAAAACACTTCCATGTGTTTCTATATGCTTTGCGTAATGAAAGCAATGTTTGTTTTCTCCTATTAATAATTTGATGTACTTTATATTGGTATAGGATTGTCAGGTGAAAGTTGGGCCCACTGTAGAGTTTACTGGTTTTCTTCTTTCTGGGAGAATTCCACCATGCTTTCAGGGATTGTATCAATTTGTGTTTGGTCTCTGGACCTTTACCATTCCCCACACCAACTTCAATTTTGCACTGTCCTTCTTATTGTAGGTATACTTCTACTTCCATCTTTACTTAAGCTAGAATGATCACACTCTATAATAGTTTTAAATCTGCATTGCTATTACTACTTTCACTCAAAAATACATAAATTAATCTTTTATGAGTTTAAGTAGCATTTTACCATGGCTGGATACACACCTATCAAGACCACCCTTGTGAGGCTTAAATATCATGGTTTTCTTACCCATCTTAATCTTTGACAGTTATAAGCATCTGCCGTAGAACTAAATTTCAAATTGTCATTGTAACTCTGTTGGAGCTTTTCTCCCCGGGCCTCCGCTGAAAAAGGAAATGTATCCAGTCGGACTATCCCGGTTAACAAATGTAAAATAAATAAATAATAAATAAATTTCTCATCATAATGAAAAACTGTGGCTTCTGAATCTGCCACAGATGATGAGTGACCAGGTAACCAGCAGAATGTAATCTCCCAGTCTGATCATTTTAGTTCTACATATTCCCATGGTTTCATTGTCCTTGTGCCTAGCCTACCTAAAGTCTTATTTTCCACTATACTGAATGTACATTTCATTTTATTTTATAAGAAGCTGAGGGCTGATGGACAATCTATAGGTTTATATTGTCCATCTTTCTGTGTTCTTGTAGCAACTCCATTTTCTGTAAAGTCTGGGAGAGAGACACTCCAGAAAAATTGCATTGCATGAAGTTAAGATACATCATGAACATCTTTCAGAAACTGTACTCCAGAACTGAAGCATTCATCAGTACTTTAGCACATCTAGGTCCAAGAAAGTCATTGTTTCATTGTATTTGGCATTCACCAGACCTATCATTCAGTACAATGACCCATTTGGTGTGTACGTAACCAGGCATATCAAACAACTGGAATATTCACAAAGGTTTCTTACTAAAAGAATACAGGGTGTAAGTAACAGGCCCTATGCAGACCACCCCAAGGCCCTATCCCTATATTATTTTTCCTACAGACTGTTGAGGGGAGATTTATGTCTGACATACAAGACATTGTCAGACCCAGCTCTGATGGACCTCCTGCATATCTGAAAAACAAACAGCGCCAGAATTACCCATTCTAAAGACGTAAACCTTCCTTGTGTTATAAACAGCACCTGCTGAAGAGACAGGTATTTGTCCCAGAGACTACCCATTCTATCATACAGGCTCCCATCCATGGGAAGCAGAGTTCCTCCCTTACCCAAGTCAAGTCTAACTTGGACAATTAGATGAGAAACAAGAAATGTATCCCTGGTCTGGCACCTATGTCTCTAATGGAGACAGGCAGCCTGTAAATAGTTCATTTCCCCGGCCCCTGCTTTTAAATGTTTTATTTCCCAAGCCCCTGCTTAGACTTATCAAGGGTACCAGAACTTGTCAGAAATTTGGGATGCATGGTTAAGCTTAAAAAGACCCATTTGTCATTAGCCTAATAAACACCTAAGAACCTATGAACATCATGGCTTTTCGGTTTTCTACGTAGGTATGACCTTATTAGTTCTGACATGGTGCATTATTCCAGGAATTTTGTCAGTTTTGTAATATGAACAGCATTTGTTTTTTTTATTATTTACTATATCCATTGATGAAAAGGTTCTACCCTCTAGGCCAACAGTCTCTTCATAGAAGACACAAAGTGATATTCATAATGACTGGCTGAAATTTGACCAGGGTACTGGGGAAGTACCCTAATCTTTTTTTTTCCAATAGCTGTCATGGGATATTTAACATCCATGTTGTTTAACATCTCATCTGAAGCATAGCACACACATGCTTGCAGCACACCATTATACTATACTGTAGTTTTAAGAGTGAAGAACTAATCCAGTCATCCAGGTTGGGAAGAAAACTAACAGACATCTGATTGTTCAGCACTAAAGGTGAGTGTGCTGTTGATCTGTTGGGACTATCATTTTGTTGTGTGAAGGCTGACAGCCTATTCAAATAGAATTTGATACATATTTCTATCAACTGTATAAATAAATGTAAAATACAGGCATGTTTTCTTGATAATAAATGTAAAATACAGGCATGTTTCTTGAGTGTAAATAATACTGTGTAATGTGAACTGCAAAATATGTGACAACATTGCACTCTACTGGACAAGTGAAACATGTTGTACCCTTTCATGTTAGAATTCGTCTCTAGGGTGGCTGGATGAAGATTTCATGCCCATTGTTTTAAGGCTAAAAGTTATGACTAGAATTTAGATGTGGAAGGTGCTTTATTGCTCTGGTTTCTGCTAGCATATACATACGTAATGTCTTGTATTGTTGTAAGTTTCTGAGGAGGTGTTAGATTGCTAAATTATGCAGTTTGTGGCCTGAGAACTCAGACCAGGTTTTAAGATGATGCAATATGAATACTGGGAAAACCTAAGTGTCAAAAATGATGTAATTTTGGGAGGGCCTTAGAGACATGTTTGTTAGTAATGTTTAAATACTATTTTTCACAAGAGACCAAGATGGCATTTTGATCTAGATATCCATCTTATCAGCACTCTGCCTTGTGCTCACATGTAAGTTTTAGCACTGTGAATTCTTGTAGGAATAGTTAAAGCTAAAGATTAATTTGGTAGTTTTCTTTGAAATCAGACCTGTCCTACTGTAATATTTTAAGTTGATGTGTGATCTCTGAACTCTTAGATATCTCTGTGGTGTAGTAGTTTTGTCCTGTGTTTTAATTATTTATTATTAAATATTTTTAAAACCTTCTACCTGTGGTTGATTTGTGTAGAGATAAGCTCTAGAGTACATTGCATATTTATAGAGGCTGTTGTAATATGCCACTCTAAAGTAAGCCTTGACTGTTAGTCATACTACCATTGGATGTTAATATTGCACAGAAATAATTGGACACCCTTTTAAGGGCCTTTTAGTAGCTGATATTATTAACTTGTTGGTGGCAGTAATTACTGCCATATAGTCTGGGTAAAGGGGCACAGTTGGAGAATCTGTGTCAGCCTTTTCCAGGAGTGTTTGTGAAGTTGTATAAATATTTATCTCAAAGTGTGTGTGTGTGTGTGTGTTGTGTCAGCTACTTGGCAGGGACACGAATCACTGGTTGGACAGAGAGGGTATTGGAGGTTTTAGCTTGCCCAGTTAGGCTGAGAACTGGACCCTATAGCTGTGCCAGTAGGGAGTCCTATTGAGGACCTGGTGAGTAAGGGAGCAAGCAGCCCCAGACTGACTGTGTTCTCTGTGTGCACTTAAGGGAAATTGTACTTTACTGTTTGTATTAGTTATCCTTTCCTCTTCTATGAGACGACTTCCCTGGTGTTAGTGGTAAGGATTGAGGCTCCTTGATTGCTGGGCCAGGGCACGGTTGTTACAAGTGGTTTAACAGTTGTGGGATCTACTTCACATACTAATTGGCTTGTAGCAGTGTGGGTAGAGCGAATTCCTGTAGCTTATGTACAGTGATCTCTAAAAGTGTTTTGCACTCTAAAACAGCCATGCATTGTATACTCAGAGTTCAGATCACAATTGTTTTATTTCTTTTGTTAGCTTAGTGTTAGTCAGGGTGAGCAGGCAGCATGTCAGCGGAAGAGTATGGAAAGCTGACAAGGACCCAGCTGGTGGAAATGTGTCAGGCTAGGGGACTTTTGTGTGGAAACCTGACTAATGCAGACCTGATTGCAGCCTTGGTTACAGATGCATCAGAAAACAGCAGCCTGTAGGACAATCAGACTGACAGTGGAGATACAATATCCTCGGGGAATGGACAGCTCAACCTTTCTGCAGTGGACTTAAAAATCCAGCTGGAGCTAAAGAGACTTGAGTTGGCAGCCAGGCGTATGGAACTAGAAGCAGACGAGAAAATGAGGAGTCTACAAGCTGAGGAAAATGAACGACAGAGGAGGCATGAGAGGGAAATGCTGACTCTTCGCCAGAGTCATAGAGGTAATGGGGAAGGGAGTAACTGGACCCCAGAAGCACAAAAGGTCAGTAAATTTCTTCCACAGTTTAAAGAGAGGGATAATTTTGATAGCTTCATTCATATGTTTGAGCAGGTATGTAAACAGTATGAAGTTGACCAGGGGATCTGGGTATGGTTCCTGACCCCCTTACTCCATGGTAAAGCTGTAACTTCTTTAGCGAAAAGGCATGACACTGACTGTTTTGATTATACTGATGTAAAAAGACATTTATTAGAATATTTTAAGCTAACACCTGAAATGTATAGGAAAAAGTTTTGTGAGCATAGATGCAAGGCAGGTGAAAATGTATGTGAATATGTTGCTGAACTGAGCACTTATTCATAGATTCATACTAGGCTAACTGCCCTTTTGAGCCATTTTAAGCCTAGCCAATTATCCTCTGTGAGATTCAAACCCTGTACCTTGTGTTTGTAAGGCAAACATCATAACCATTAGGCCACCCTCCCAACCCTATTTATTATTTTCATAGCTGGGTGAGTGGATGTCAGGTCACCACTTCTGAAGGGCTGGCAGACCTTTTAGTGAGGGAACAAGTCCTTAGCACTTTACCTGAGGACATGAGGATCTGGTTAGCTGATAGACAGTGTGCTTCTTCAGAGGAGTTGGGGAAGAAGGGAGATCTATACCTAGCAAGCAGGGCAGCCCTGCAGAGGAAAGGGACTCCCAGTACTGCTCATGGGATTAAAGCAACCCATGCTGGGCAGCACAGCCTGTCTCAACAGAATCCACCAGTAGCAGGGGAAGCCACTAGTCCAGGTACACATCCAGGAGCTAGGGTTAAATGTTTTGAATGCAACCAGTGGGGCCATGTGGCATACAGATGTCCACGGAGTCAAGGTGGGGAACCAAAGGTGAGGGAACCAGTAAGTGGGAAAGACAAAATGCCAACAGTGGGTTGTCTTGAGACAACAGGGGTATGGAACTACCATCCTGCAGATGTCCTGAGAGGGAAGGATTTGGATGAGGCAGTACTATGTACTTATGCAGTTACATACAGTGAGGCTAGGAGACAAGCATGTGGGTCTGGTAGCCTGGGGGAGACCCAGACAGATTGCATACTTGCAGCCAGGACTGCTGAGGAGGTTACTTCAGGGAGTGAGCTATGCTGTAGCAGTGAGACAGAATGTGAGCCACAGCTGCTTGTGGGTACTGATGTTCCCTTGGACAGGGTAACTGCAAAGGTAGAGGTGAGTAGTTGTACCCAGGCTGACAGTAAGGCACCGCTGTCAGAGGATGCCAGACTTCCTGTGGAAGGGGAGCTGGGAAGGGTTACAAGGAGAGACTTGAGACAGGCTCAGCTCTCAGACCCTTCCTTGCAAGGCCTGAGGCAGGTAGCTAGGGAGGCACCTGATTCTCAAGGGAAGGGGGGATCTGTATACTGGAACAAAGGGTTATTGTACAGAGAGTGGACCCCTGAGGGAGAGCTCGAAGGTGAAAGAGTACAGCAGTTGGTAGTGCCTAGAGCTTACTGTCTGGCGCTTTTAGCCATAGCCCATGATATTCCCTTTACAGGTCATATGGGCATAAAACATACAAAGAGGCGTATTATGCAAAACTTCTATTGGCCTGGAATTTCCAGAGATGTAACAGGGTACTGCAGGACCTGTGAGCAGTGCCAAAAGGTAGGCAAGGCAGGAGACAAGGTGAGAGCTCCTTTGATGCTATGAGGTGATTAAGGAGCCACTTCAGATGGTAGCTATGGATATTGTGGGTCCTCTGAGTACTCCAAGTTTCACAGGGAAAAAGTATATCCTACTGATTGTAGATTATGCTACACGATACCCTGAGGCAGTGTCTTTGTCCTCCATTGAGGCAGACAAGGTGGCAAATGCTTTGCTAGAGATTTTCAGCAGGGTAGGTTTTCCAAAGGAAATACTGTCTGACAGAGGTGCCAATTTTATGTCAGACCTGCTGGCTTGTCTGTGGAAGTCCTGTGGGGTGAAGCACATGAAGACCACCCCCTACCATCCCCACACTAATGGTCTTGTTGAGAGGTTAAACTCTACAATCAAGTCCATGCTACAGGCATTTGCTGATCAGTTTAAGAAGGAGTGGGACAAATAGTTTCCCCATCTGTTGTTTGCTTACAGAAAGGTTCCCCAGGAATCCACATTTTTTTTTACCCTTTGAATTGCTGTATGGGCATAGGGTGAGGGGACCTCTAGATTTAATTTGAGATGAGTGGGAAGGTGAGTGTGAGTCTCACAAGGAGTCTGTTGTGGCATATGTCATGAACCTCAGGACAAGGCTCAGGGAACTCATGGGCCTGGCCCAGGAGAACCTGGCAGAAGCCCAACAACAGAAAAAGGTGTGGTATGATAGGAATGCTCGAGCTAGAGAGTATGCTGTAAAGCAGCAGGTAATGGTTCTCATTCCTGTCAGACACAACAAGTTGCAGGCAGCTTGGGAGGATCCCTACAAGGTGGCAAGAAAGGTAAGAGATGTTAACTACATGGTGGAAGTGCTAGGCAGATGGCAGGGGCACAAATTGTACCATGTTAACATGATGAAACATTACCATGATAGGGAGGCCCTTGTTCTGAGTATTTGCAGTGGATTGCAGTAGAGTCTGAGGGAGATCTGGGGACTGATCTCCTCAGTGAGGCTCGGCTGACACCTCAGTGGAAGGGGTAGCAATGTCCCAGCAGCTATCTCCTACCCAGGTTCAAGAAATCCAAGCAGTGTTGCAGGAGTTTGGGGGCATGTTCACCAGAAAATCAGGGAGCACCCACCAGGTGCAGCACCAGGTGGATACAGGACCCCGAAGGCCTATCAGGCAAGCCCCTTATAGGTGCCTGAGAGAGTCAAACAGACTCTGAGGGAGGAAGTACAGGAGATGTTGGAACTAGGGATGATTCAAGAATCCAACAGTCCCTGAGCCTCACCAGTGGTGTTGATGCCAAAGAAGGATGGCAGCAACATGTTCTGTGTGGATTACTGGAAATAAAATAATCACACAGAGGCAGATGCTCACCCCATGCCTAGGACAAATGAGACCCTAGAGCAGCTGGGTGGGTCTAAGTATCCTACAACCATTGATCTTACCAAGGGTTACTGGCAGGTGCCCATGACTCCAAGTGTTAGAAAGAAGTCAGCCTTTGTGACTCCTTTTGGCTTGTATGAGTTCACAAAGATGTCCTTTGGGATGAAGAATGCCACAGCGAATTTCCAGAGGCTGTTGGGTAATATCCTATTAGGAGCAAGAGGGTTTGCCCTTGCTTACATGGATTATATTGCTATCTACAGCCATTCCTGGCAAGAGCACCTTCAGCATGTCAGGGAGGTGCTGCACAGACTACAGAGGGCAGGGTTGACCATTAAGCTGAGCAAATGTCAGGTGGGAATGACAGAGGTCTCCTACCTAGGACACAGAGTGAGGAGTGGTAAGATAAGGCCAGGACCTGCCAAAGTGGAAGATATTCAGGCATGGCCTGCACCTGTTACCAAAAAGCAGGTGAGGGCATTCTTGGGGACAGCAGAGTACTACAGAAAGTTAATTCCCAATTATAGTACCATAGCTGCTCCCCTCACAGACCGGACAAGGAAGCACTGGCCAAATAAGGTGGTGTGGACCCCAGCATGTGAGCAGGCATTTCAGAAGCTTAAGGAAGCTTTGGGAGGATCCCCTGTGTTAGCAAGTCCAAACTACAGCAAAAAAGTTGTTGTGCAGGTGGATGCTTCAAACTATAGGGTGGGGTCTGTACTTAGCCAGATTTCTTCAGAGGGAGAAGAGCACCCAGTGGTTTATCTCAGTTGTAGGCTCCAACCCAGGGAGGAATGCTATGCAGCAGTAGAAAAGGAATGTCTAGGCAGAGTGTGGGCACTACAAAAACGTCAGCCTTATCTGTATGGAAGAAAATTCACTGTGATGACAGATCACAACCCTCTAACATGTTAAACAGAGCCAGTCAGCAAAATGCCAAGTTGCTAAGATGGAGTCTGGGGTTGCAAGCATATGATATGTTAGTGCAGCACCACAGTGGGAGTAGCAATACCAATGCAGATGGGCTCTCAAGACAGAGAATGGGGTGAGGTACACCCAGATAGACCTGACACTCTCAAGCGATGTTTCTCAAGGGGCACTTGAAAAACTTGCTTAAGTTCCCCAGGGGTGGAAGAGATATGACGATTGGGGAGAGATGGGCGAAGGCTGCCAGCCTAGTCAAATAGAAGTTGATACATAATTCTATCAACTATATAAATAAATGTAAAATACAGGCATGTTTTCTTGATAATAAATGTAAAATACAGGCATGTTTCTTGAGTGTAAAGAATACTGTGAAATGTGGAACTGCAAAATATGTGACAACATTGCACTCTATTGACCCAGTGAAGCCTGTTGTACCCTTTCATGTTAGAATTCGGCTGTAGGGCAGCTGGATGAAGATTTCATGCCCATTGTTTTAAGGCTAAAGTTTATGACTAGAATTTAGATGTGGAAGGTGCTTTATTGCTCTGGTTTCTGCTAGCATATACATGTGAAATGTCTTGTATTGTTGTAAGTTTTTGAGGAGGTGTTAGATTGCTAAATAATGCAGTTTGTGGCCTGAGAACTCAGACCAGGTGTTAAGATGATGTGATATGAATACTGGGAAAACCTAAGTGTCAAAAATGATGTCATTTTGGGAGGGCCTTAGAGACATGTTTGTTAGTAATGTTTAAATACATTTCTCACAAGAGACCAAAAAGGCATTTTGATCTGGATATCCAACCTATCAGCAGTCTGCCTTGTGCTCACATGTAAGTTTTAGCACTATGAATTTTTGTAGGAATAGTTAAAGCTAATAAAGATTAATTTGGTATTTTTCTTTGAAATCAGACCTGTACTACTGTATTATTTTAAGTTTCTGTGTGATCTCTGAACTCTTAGATATCTCTGTGGTATAGTAGTTTTGTCTTGTGTTTTAATTATTTATTATTAAATATTTTTAAAACCTTCTACCTGTGGCTGATTTGTGTAGAGATAAGCTCTAGAGTACATTGCATGTTTATAGTGGTTATTGTAATAGGCCACTCTAAAGTAAGCCTTGACTGTTAGTCATACCAGCATTGGATATAATATTGCACAGTAATAACTGGACATCCTATTAAGGGCCTTTTAGTAGCTGATATTATTAACTGGATGGTGGCAGTAATTACAACCATATAGTCTGGGTAAAGGGGCACAGTTGGAGAATCTGTGTCAGCCTTTCCCAGGAGTGTCTGTGAAGTTGTATAAATACTTATATCAAAGTGTGTGTGTTATGTCAGCTACTTGGCAGGGACACGAAGCACTGGTTGGACAGAGAGGGTACTGGAGGTTTTAGCTTGCCCAGGTAGGCTGAGACCTGGACCCTATAGCTGTGCCAGTGGGGAGTCTTATTGGGGACCTGGTGAGCAAGGGAGCAACCAGCCCCAGACTGACTGTGTTCTCTGTGTGCACTTAAGGGAAATTGTACTTTATGTATTAGTTATCCTTTCCTCTTCTATGGGACAACCTCCCTTGTGTTAGTGGTGAGGATTGAGGCTCCTTGATTGGTGAGCCAGGGCATGATCATCACACTTCTCAAGCTTTAATTTTTTGGTACAATTTCTTTTCATTTCTTTGTGTTATTCACTATGCTTAGACTTTGTAAAATATAAAGGGTTCTGCATCTCATAGGATAGGTAAAGTTCTAAGCAGGCTCACAACAATGAAGTACAATTACTGTATAGTGTGCCATTAAAGCTGGAATAGTAACTTTTGTTCTACCTTATCAAAAAGTAGTCATATGCTAGGAAATTATTAAAAGCAAAGTATGCTCTTTTTTGCACATTCAGGACTTTCATTGTGGCAAAACTTCTACTACAAATTATTTCTGGGCTAGATACAAAATGACTGGTCCTGAAACATGGGACATATATTAATTGTATTCATAAATAAGTGATTCAAATCTAAATTTGCTTGCTAAATAGGCTCATTCTTTTTTATTATTTCTGCAGTATGCCGATTAACGATATGAAGACTTCTGTTTCTGAGCAAAGTGAAAATAGAACTGTGCGCTCGCCTCTTGCTAAAGAAGACCCTAGAGTTTTAAGAATACTAAAGGAAAATCTAAAAGTAGACACTCTGTGCCCTGAAATACAAGTTCATGAATATTTTGATGAATATTTGAAGAGTGATTTCAAACCTGAAGAGAAACAAAACACATCTTGTGATGTGGACTATTTATTTTTCTTTTCAAGGAGTATCTTTGCATGTTCTGCTGTCTTTGTACTGAATACAATATTACCCTATAGACTTGGGGCTTGGGAAAAGGCTGCATTGACTGGGTCAATCTGTTTTGTAGTTTACTGTTTCTCTGTTCATAAACGCAGTTCAGGAAAACTAAATGTCATGAAGACCTCAATCTATGGTAATGATAAAAATGTTATCATCGATACATTAGACAAGTACTTTATGAAGTACCAGAGAAGACAGCAACGAAAAAATACACACCAGGAATGGAAGGCCTTTTTGGAAGATTTCTGCACAGAGGTGACTGAGGTCACTCTGAGTGCTTTGCAATGCAATAAAAAAGACAGCATCAAGCTTGTAAATGACTGGGCAAATGCTGCATTTTGCCATCTGGTTCTTGTCAAGGAAATGGTTCAGTTAGGGGAAGCAGAAAGTCATGACTTCATAGACACTGCTGTATTCTACCGAAGAAGAGTTAAGGAAGTGCTACAAAAACTGGAAAGAAACGTAGCACCAAGGGTTGTAAAGGGTGATGACAACAGCATACAGATAAAGAATGATGTAATTGGAGCAATCACAAAAGTCCCAGGAAATGATCCTGTAGTGGTACAAATTCTCATGCACCCCTTTAGGGAGACTCTGAAAGAGTGGATGAATAACCTAATTAAGGATCTTGAGAGTCATTTCCAGTCTGTTCTTCATCAAAGCAAATTAAAATAACCCATCTCCCAGCAACCCCACGATAATGTACTGTATAAGCTTGTGACTAGCAAATGAGGCAAAGAAAATTAAGGAAAATATGTTTTAGGCAAACTCTTTTATTTCACTATTACCTAGTTCTGTACATGTCAGCATTACAAACTGGATTACTACAGTAAAATATGAATAATTTAAGCAAAAATATGCATTCAGAACCTCTGTGTTATATTTAATACAGGACATATAATGTTGTCTTTGCAGTATAGTTAAGTCACTACCATTTAGAGGGAACTCACAATGCACACATATGTACACACATACACAAACATTCACACCCATATATATGGCTTATATATATGCATGCAATTTTATACATGCAAACATATCTGTATATCTTCATCTATATTTTTATATAGCTGATTTGTATGTAGTAGTCTGTAGTACAGTCACAGTGGTTTCCCTTTGGTTGTGGTTGTGGGACTGTGGTGTCAGTACATTTAAGTAAGGGGTGTGACGTGTGTGGGGGAATCTTTGAAAACTTGACATAGGTGCATGAACTGAGGAACAGACACACTTTATGCTGGAAAGTGAACAATTGAAAAAGTATACATCTAGCTACTTTGGCATATTTCAGACACAAATCAGGTATGGAATGTTGAAGAATAAAGTTAATGAAGGCATCTTTAATTTGACTGCAGTCAGCAACATTAGATGGTTGAGCCTGTTATATATGAAGATGTATACAAAGTAAGAAAATCACTGGGAACTGCTGCTGTACGAACACAATAAATATTTATTAAAACACTGAGAGTAAAAAACAACAAAGTGAGCTTTGGCTAAACCCTTCATCAGACAAAAGTGCTCTTACAAACATCTCATTTTTAAAAAATACTTGCACCAATCAGTACTCAGAAAAAACCCGCCTTTTTCTGTGGGTTGTCCTAAATCAAACTATTCAATTAATAATTAAAGGCACATATTACTGCTGATGTGTATTCAATAAAATGAAATAATAATAAAAATGAAAATAAAAATAAAAATTCAATAAAAAGCACGCCTGTTTTTGAGAGTGGGTTTCTGGGGTACCATATCATTCAGCCCTGGTTTAACATGGGCTGTTAGATCTAAAATCCATTGTGATTCTATAGCCTCTGTTTTCAGCCTGATATCACCACCTCTCTTATTGAGAAAAACATTAGCAATCACCCTAAATTTAAAATTATGTGTTGGGTGATCCTTAACATGATTATATAGTGCATTGTGCTCATCACAATTCCTAATGGAGCCTAAATGTTGCAGGACCATGGTCTTTAACATATTGTTGGTCTTGCCAACATGATATCCTTGACATGATGTACATCCTGCCATATATACCACATTAGTGGTCCTACAGGTAGCTTTCCCCTTAAATGTAAAACTCTTCCCTGTTAACGGATGTATAAAAACTGTCTCCCTATTAATATATTCACAGGCCTTACAACTACCACATGGCACAGTGCCCTGGGACCTAGGTAAGCATATGACATCATTATTGCCCCTATCTCGACAGAGTATATCCTTCAGATTCTTGTTCCTCTTATAACTAAACTGTGGGGCTTCCTCTACTATGTCACTCAGGTTCCTATCACTTGTAATGATATTCCAATTTCTCTTAATGATGTCACATACCCCTTGAATGTTACTCCCATAGGTCAAAGTCACTCTAGGTTTCATGTCCTTGTTCCTATCATTATTATTATAGCCATTTTGACTGCTGTCATTACTTTCTGACCTTGTATCTATACTAAGCCATGGCTTATATTTCCCTTTCCTATTATCACTGCCTCTTATAGCTGCTGCTTCCACTAAGTCATGTCTATATCCCCTATCCTGAAAACACTTCTTCAAATTCACTACCTCCTTCTCAAATTGGTCATCCATCAAACTAAGTCTAGATATCCTGCCCACCTGCCCTTCCACTATGTTGGAAAAGGTGAACCTAGGATGCATACTATCAAAAGAGAGTAAGGAATTCTTCCAACTCTCTTTTCTAAACAGTTTTGAACTAAAACCTTCAGATGTAAGTTCAATAGTAACATCTAGAAAGTCCAGGGCCACAAACGAGCTCTTTATATCAAATCTCAGGAAGGAGGTAGTGGAATGCAAAAATTCCACAAAGGAGGTCAGCCTTTGTTCACCTCCCTTCCAAGCAATAAAGATGTCATCCACAAATCGTAGGTAAACCCCTATGTGTTGATTCCAGTCAATGTTATTTAATACATGTTGCTTTTCCCAATAAGAGAGAACTAAATTAGCATAGGAGTTAGCACAGGGGGTTCCCATAGCTACCCCCTGTGCTTGCCTATACATTGTGCCATTGCTCAAGAAAACATTGTTCTCCAGAACTAATTTCAATGACTCCTCTATGAGAAAAAGTTCTCTCTCTGCAACACCCATGTCCCTTAGAATCCCTACACAGGCCAATATTCCATACTCATTACCTATCACTGTGAATAAACTATGTGCATCTAAACTTACTAACATAATCCCTTCCTGTCTGCCTTCCCTAATCATCTCACCCAAGATCCTTAGGAAGTGTGCTGTATCCTTCAAAACATTATCCATGAGATCAACATAGGGTCTAAGTGTGCATTCCAGCCATATAGATAAATTCTCAGTGACCCATCCCCTACCCGACACTATAGGTCTAAGTGGTGGGTCAATCAGTGACTTGTGTACTTTGGGTAGAGCCTTGAACACTGGAATGACTGGTTTATCTACATGAAAAAAGTCTTTAAGGTCCTGTGTTATATACATGTTAGCAAATAGCCATTCTACACGTACATGTACCTTACTTATGATGTTCTTAATTTCTACTGGATTCATCATATGATAGACCTCTCTTTCTGATAGCAGTTCTGATGTCTTCCTATTGTACCAGTCAGTGTCCAAGACAACTACTCCCCCTCCTTTGTCTGCCATCCTTATCGTCAGATCTTGATTTTTACTAAGTTTCTCTATGGCCTGTCTTTGCTCATTAGTTAAATTATAAAAACAGTTTTTCCCTTTTTCTTGCAAGAGCTTACACAAATCACTCTCACATTTGTTAATAAATAAATTCAGTGCTGGTGAAAATGGGGAATATAGCTACTGGGTTTCGAGGCCCATACTAGAACCTTGTGCCCCTCCATATATCTTATTCAACATTACCTTTCGGCAATACAACATTAAATCCAGCACTATATCACTATACATACAAGGTTTACTTGGTACAAATGTCATTCCTCTATTCAAAACATATATTTCGGCAGCATTTAGTGTATATTTAGATAGATTAAATACAATACCATGAATAAAACAACATGGAGTCAATTCAAAGTCCTCCTTTTGTTCATCGAGTCCCTGTCGTCGCTCCGTGACCGCTTCCACGGACCTTTCCTCTTGACATTCATGGGCAACATGCCCAAAAAATTATCCTGTCCTAATAGCACTTTAGGACGCGCTCCCATGTCCCCTGAAACAGGCACTGATTCTACCCTCTCATTAAAAGTATCTTGCAAACTAGTCAAGGGAGTCACAGATGTAATCAATGTCCCTCCCTTAAATGAATCACTTTGATTACAGTCAGTGTTCAACGGCCCTTCCAAATTCGCCGATTCTTTGCCCGTGACTGCTAAGTCACAAGCAGTAATCACATTTGAAGTTTGTGCAGATTGGGAAGCTCGTATTTCGCTGTCAATAGCTACCACTCTTTCATTAGCCATTAACGGATTCCCCGCCAAAACGTCAACCGGAACTGTTGTTGCTGTGAGTGTCTCTGTATTAGACGTCAAACGACCGCGCTGCTCCTCTGCATTCATAGGTCTCCCTCTGGGTCCCTGTGGCCTCCATGTATGATTAGAGGATCGAGGGGTATTCTTCGGCCACACGAAGATATTACCCCTCGAAAAATCTTCATAATCTCGCCTTAATTTACCCATTTTCAAAGTTCTTAATTTATCCTCATTATTCAGAAGACCCTGATGTATCTGCTCCAATCGGGTCTTATGATGTGGTTCCCGGAAGTTATCAGTCAACTTCTGCTTTGCATTGGATACCTCACATTTCAAATCTGCAACTTCTGAAGAGAAAAAAGTTATCAACAACTCCATATATTGAAAGCTTGTTTTTATATTGATAGCCTGCCACTTAGCTAATAAATCTGGATACTTGTCCCCTTGTGTTGGCATGCACATAACACGCATGCCCCTCGGGACAATACCATAATCCAGACAAGCCTCCAAGTGGTAGGCTTGCCATTGTAGTCGTTGTAGCCTCATGGCCTTAAAATTAAGGTCACGAGCCAAGTCTTCAAAAGTTTTGTCCATCGCTAGCGGTTTCAACGGCTCTTCACCATTGTTCCTCAAAACAGAGAAACCCAAATTAAGCAGAGGATTCTGCTGCGTTGTCAGTTTATCTGTGCACCAAATATCCATAGCCAAACCAT
This sequence comes from Protopterus annectens, assembly GCF_019279795.1. Lineage (NCBI taxonomy): Eukaryota > Metazoa > Chordata > Ceratodontiformes > Protopteridae > Protopterus > Protopterus annectens. The sequence goes on along the minus strand of NC_056751.1, from coordinate 619,189,358 downwards.
GACTGCCTACTGCTGACATTGTATTCAGTCCATTGGTTACGGTATTTCCTTCAGCAGCATGCATAGCACAATAAGCCAAAAGTAGAAAATCCAAGAAAAAAGCTAGTGCTTAGCCTAATCCCAGTGCTTCCAAATATCAACAAATACAAAGTAAGAAAATCACTGGGAACTGCTGCTGTACGAACACAATAAATATTTATTAAAACACTGAGAGTAAAAGACAACAAAGTGAGCTTTGGCTAAACCCTTCATCAGACAAAAGTGCTCTTACAAACATCTCATTTTTAAAAAATACTTGCACCAATCAGTACTCAGAAAAACCCGCCTTTTTCTGTGGGTTGTCCTAATACAAACTATTCAATTAATAATTAAAGGCACATATTACTGCTGATGTGTATTCAATAAAATGAAATAATAATAAAAATGAAAATAAAAATAAAAATTCAATAAAAAGCACGCCTGTTTTGAGAGTGGGTTTCAGGGTACCATATCATTCAGCCCTGGTTTAACATGGGCTGTTAGATCTAAAATCCATTGTGATTCTATAGCCTCTGTTTTCAGCCTGATATCACCACCTCTCTTATTGAGAAAACATTAGCAATCACCCTAAATTTAAAATTATGTGTTGGGTGATCCTTAACATGATTATATAGTGCATTGTGCTCATCACAATTCCTAATGGAGCCTAAATGTTGCAGGACCCTGGTCTTTAACATATTGTTGGTCTTGCCAACATAATATCCTTGACATGATGTACATCCTGCCATATATACCACATTAGTGGTCCTACAGGTAGCTTTCCCCTTAAATGTAAAACTCTTCCCTGTTAACGGATGTATAAAACTGTCTCCCTATTAATATATTCACAGGCCTTACAACTACCACATGGCACAGTGCCCTGGGACCTAGGTAAGCATGTGACATCATTATTGCCCCTATCTCGACAGAGTATATCCTTCAGATTCTTGTTCCTCTTATAACTAAACTGTGGGCTTCCCTACTATGTCACTCAGGTTCCTATCACTTGTAATGATATTCCAATTTCTCTTAATGATGTCACATACCCCTTGAATGTTACTCCCATAGGTCAAAGTCACTCTAGGTTTCATGTCCTTGTTCCTATCATTATTATTATAGCCATTTTGACTGCTGTCATTACTTTCTGACCTTGTATCTATACTAAGCCATGGCTTATATTTCCCTTTCCTATTATCACTGCCTCTTATAGCTGCTGCTTCCACTGAGTCATGTCTATATCCCCTATCCTGAAAACACTTCTTCAAATTCACTACCTCCTTCTCAAATTGGTCATCCATCAAACTAAGTCTAGATATCCTGCCCACCTGCCCTTCCACTATGTTGGAAAAGGGGAACCTAGGATGCATACTATCAAAAGAGAGTAAGGAATTCTTCCAACTCTCTTTTCTAAACAGTTTTGAACTAAAACCTTCAGATGTAAGTTCAATAGTAACATCTAGAAAGTCCAGGGCCACAAACGAGCTCTTTATATCAAATCTCAGGAAGGAGGTAGTGGAATGCAAAAATTCCACAAAGGAGGTCAGCCTTTGTTCACCTCCCTTACACACATACACAAACATTCACACCCATATATATGGCTTATATATATGCATGCAATTTTATACATGCAAACATATCTGTATATCTTCATCTATATTTTTATATAGCTGATTTGTATGTAGTAGTCTGTAGTACAATCACAGTGGTTTCCCTTTGGTTGTGGTTGTGGGACTGTGGTGTCAGTACATTTAAGTAAGGGGTGTGACGTGTGTGGGGGAATCTTTGAAAATTTGACATAGGTACATGAACTGAGGAACAGACACACTTTATGCTGGAAAGTGAACAATTGAAAAAGTATACATCTAGCTACTTTGGCATATTTCAGACACAAATCAGGTATGGAATGTTGAAGAATAAAGTTAATGAAGGCATCTTTAATTTGACTGCAGTCAGCAACATTAGATGGTTGAGCCTGTTATATATGAAGATGATATTAGGTTTTCTTTTGTGTGGTTTGTGTCCTGATGTTTTGCATAGACAACTAATCTGGTTATATATGTAATTATATACTAGTTAGCTGTTATTCACTAGTTAGATGATAGTGGGAAACTAGTTTCCCATTTGAGAAAATTATCTGTAGCAATGTCATTAATAATTTAGATCTGCTGCATGGAAGCTTTTACTAGTCACTTTAATGGTCAGATCTGCTTGTAGTAACATATGAAAAGTGATGTAGTTAGCCAAAATAAAGCATGTAAATCACACATCTTTCATAGTATTATCATTTTTCTTACCCAGGTGCATTTTAACACTATAGACATGTCAATATTTGCATGCATACACTGAATGACTACCATTCCTCCAAAGAATGCAGTCTGGTCTGCTTTGCTCCTCTCCCACCCCATCCCTGACCATGTCCAGGGTTGGTTACCTTTAAACTTAACAACACCATTCCCATTTAGCACTAGCTACTGAGATATATAGGTTCATAGAACAAAAGGTTCATAGGTGTGTACTAGGCCAACGGCCGTGGAGCCTTTACAAACCTAGCCCATAGAAGTGTCCTGGCATCATGCCGCCATTAGTTCCCAGTGCCTCTATCAAGTAGAGCCACTGAAGTGATCCCCGGGGTGAACCTTCTATTTCCCATCCACTCATTAAGATTTCTCTTGAAAAGGGCCAGTGAGGTGCTCTGCTTGACATGTATGGGAAGTCTATTCCAGAGCATGGGCACTCTCGGGGTTATAAACCTGTCCCTTTAGTGTGTTCTGTTGTTGATTGTGGTAATGAGGTTGAAGTCCATGGAGTGTGTGGTGTGGAGGGATTGGAATTTCTTTAGGTGTAACATTTCTAACAGGGCTGGGTCAGACATGGCTTTGTAAGTCAAGCAGAGATTGCTTCTTAATAGATGATATTAGACAGAGAAAAGCTGGATATTTTTGAGTCTGTCCATGCAGGGCATGTGTTTAAGGCCTAGCATCCTCTTCATGAGGTACTTTTGTGGCATTTCCAGCTGTTGCAGGTGTTTAGTGAGGTACATGCCAAATGGGCATATGACATAACCATCTAAAAGCAAAAGTACACCTTTTGATACACACACACCTATCTCCTCTTTACAACTTCCTATTATACTCTGTGATCTCTATCCCATCTACCAAGTCACTAATTGGTTATATTCAGCTCCTGTCCTCATAATTACCACCAACTCTCTCAACCCTTTTTATGCTGGCAAAGACCCTGATAACATGCCTTGATGTTCCACACTTCCTACACAAAACATACTCTTGTTTTTTCTCTATTTTTCTTTGATTTACTGTCTTCCTTATATAATGTGATTCTTCTTCTCACACTTACACTCCTAAATACCCTTTACACAACACATTTCATTAACTCAGCCACCACATCTTGCACTACCACTATCTCTGACACTACTCAAATACATATTCACTCCCCGACCGCAAACAAACTTAATAAATTCTTTATCCTACCCAACATTTCTTTTATCCCCCTCAAAGCAAGCACTCTGTCACACACCCTCTTATCCCCAAAGAGCAGCAACCCTGACAAGCATTACTTAAAGCTACTGAAATGTATTTATAAATTCACCCAAATAATTTTTATTCTACTACTAATGTAGGACATAACCCAGCCCATTTACTTCTTACACTTAATATCCTAAACTTCCTCCTCCAGCCCTTGTTCATTGACCAATGTCAAGGGCATCAGAAACAAATTTCATCAAATAAATTCCTTCTCAATATATAATCTCTTGATCTTGTGGCACGTATGGAATCCTAGTTAAAAGCAGCCCATTGTAATCTACAGCATTTCTCCAATATTACAACTATGCTTTTGATGCCAGACCACATGAAATCTATTTCAGAATTACAATTGTAGCCAATGCTGCTATTGATTCAGATCCCATATAGCTTCTTGTAAAAATCTCTTATAACCTAATATGACACCACTACTTGCAATTACCTATCTACCACGGCCCTCCACAATTACAAACATCCAGTCCATAATTCAAAACATCTTCAACATTCCCAAACAAAGCAGAAAACAATCCTAGGAGACTTTACATTAACTTTGTAGGACCTAATAAACATTATCTTAAATGAATTTCAGTCAGACCTTAACCTCATCCAAGTAATAAAAGAACCAACACAACCTCCACTCTGTGCTTCACTTACTTCTACACCACCTTATCACCAACACACCATCTGGCATGTCCTTCATTACCATCCACTCCCTTCTTTAGTGACTAATGCCTTATCATAGCCTTTGAAGTTAACAAATTTCTTGTCAAACAGCCTCCTAGGCTTATGACCTTTAGATCTATCTCTCCAGCTTAAATCACACAATTCAAAATCTTCCTCTCCACCATAGACTTGTCACTCTACTCTCCACACAAAATGCAACAACTGCAGCTGACTCTCACTCAGACCTCCTTGCAAATGCAAGATGCTTTTCCCCTATTAGTACAAGATTATTGATGCACAGCAACAATAATGGCTCAATATCAGACTAAAATAGTTGCTACACTTATGAAATAAAGCCAAGTTTAACTGGAAGCGAAACTCAACCTCAGATACCCATAACAGACTTACCCTAGCTTACGTAATGTTGTGAAATAATCCATTAGACAGCATAAAAAAACAAACTTTATAAAGTCAAATAATTCTGAATCGTTCACTTCCTGAAACAATTTTGGAAAGAAGTCACCCTCTTCACTGCTCATAAATGCCCAACTCCAACTTTGAAAATAAAATCCAGCGGTCTCAATGCTACCTTTTTTCCCACTGATTTTCTCATTCACTAATCTGCCCTCTAACTCCTCATAACCCAACCCTGCACCACCCAATCTACCCTTATACCTACCCCATTTTACTTTAAAGTGGTTAAAGCCAAAGACATTGGACAATTTCTTGAAGAACTCTCATAAGATACATCAACCAGAGCAATGAATCTCAATCCATGACTCATTTATCATGGCAGAGAATACTTTAGTCCACATCTACATAGTTATAACATATGCCTCACCTCTAACTTAGTATTTGATATATGTATAATCAAAAATATCAAAACTTTCCAAGCCCTTTTACATTTGCTCTACATGCATTCTAGTAATCTTTGTGAAAAGCCATCAAAAGATAGTATACATCCAGTTATCCACATACTTGTAACAATGATTTCACCACTACTAAGAAAGAAGTTTCTAACCAAAAATGAGTACAATAACTGCTCTGTGGATACTGACAGATGACACCATGTTTAACGTGGAAAGGTCACCATACAGGAACTTTCTTCATAGCTCTAATGCAGGACTTTCATCTGGTAAATTATGCCTTCCTTCCCAGTCAAATTATGGACATCAGATAAGCCACCCACTTTAATCCAATTCTACAACTTCCACAACAACAGAATATTTAGGGTTAAGACTGAAACATCTCTCTCCTTAGAAGCTCCTATTGTTAGAGGAGTACTCCAAACAGTAGTTTTACTGTTGATAAAATAAGAATGAATTTATAATACTTGGTGACTCAAAACTGATATTGTCAAACATAGAGATATTGTAGCCATATGATCAGGTTTGAAGTTAATTGACATCCTGGCTTTACCAAAAAAATGCTGCAAGATGAACATAAATTTAAATATGTCTTTCAACATTCAGGTGCTAATGACATAAAACATACTTCCAATATTCATATGAAAAAAAATAAAATATTAGAGAGAGCATAAAATTCAAATAAACTGAAATACTAGAAGTAGTTTTGAGCAAATTTCTCCAGCTATGAATTAGAGTTATTATATTACAAAAAAGCTCTCATTCTCAATACCTGGTTTGCATGCACTGCTCTATTAAATTAATTAGGTACAGGGAAGAATGTATAAGTGATTACAGACTGTAAACAGAAATGACATTCACTTAAACCCCAAATATGAAAAAGTAGTAAAAGAAGATTTGACTAAACAGAGCTAAAATCATAAAATTTAACATTTGGTAAGCACTTTCAAGCCAACAAGCTCTTCATCAGACCAATACAATACAACACATTGAAGCAGAAACACTTAAGTACTAAAACTAACAAATCAAATGATAAAAAACAATTAGTCAATAAATGAATTTCCTAGCTTTCAGCAAAGGTCTTAAAGGCACCATGGCATTCAAGCCATTGTTTTTATCAGCTCACAGTTCCACTATCCATCTGGTCTCCATTTTCTTAGTGAAATTCTTGACATCTCCACCCCTCGGACTCCTAGTTAGCAGCTAAAGCATCATAAACTTAAAGAAATGTCCAGGAAACTCAGATACATGTTTAGCCAATGCATTACTGGCTTTACATGTCTGGATATCATGAAGATGCTCTAAAATCCATTCTTTAAGGGTGCAGTTAGTCTTCCCGACATAAAAGTTACAACATTTCTGGCAAATAGATAAATAAACCAAATGAGAACTTTTACAATCAGCATACAACTTTGATTGGTATCTCTTCCCCATTGTTGGATGTACAAAACATTTATTCTCAGATACAGAACTATAAGCACTGCACATATGGCAATGAAATGTCCCTGTCCTCATAGATCTATTATGTGCACATGTCTGCTTGCATCTTCGGCCATAACAAAGCTGCCTCTTTAGAGACAAAGAATTCTTGAAGCAAAACAGAAGAAAATCACCAACAATCTGAACAATGGTGTCATCTGCCCTTAAAATAGACAAATGTCTCTTAATCACATCACAGACCATATTGATGTTACTAGAATCTCTGTTCACTGACCAATCAATAGAATGTCTGGATTCCCTTATAATTCTCTTAGATAAATAGGGCTTAGCCTTTTTCTAAGGTCAGATACTTCAGATCAAACCTGTCTATCTCACAAGCTATATATCCCCTGTCATTAAAATTAGAAGAAAGTATATTGAGAGCACAACAGACTTCAGATTCTTTACTGTACAGCCTAGAGGCTCTTATAAATTGTCTTTTCATGACATTCTTATAGGTATGTGCAGGATCCATGCTCATTCTGTGAAGGCTGTTATTTCTCCAACACCCTTTCCTAAACAGACTAGTGTTGTAGCTTCCATTCTCTTCCTTGTGAATAAAAATATCTAAATAGTTAATCTCACAGTCAGAACATTCAAAAGTAAACCTTAAGAAACTCATGCTCTCATTCAGGTAGCGAATAAACTCATCAAGAACTTCCCATGAACCATTGCAGAATATACAGATATCATCCACAAAGCACCCATAATATTTGATGTAGGATGAAAAAAAATCATTCCCCAAGATATGTTCTCTCCCCAGTTGGCCATCACTATGTTAGCATAGCTGTGAGCACATGGTCTCCCCATAGCTATACTTGACCTTTGAATATAGCATTTTTCTTCAGACACAAAAACATTGCTGGTGAGCACCAACTCAAGCAAAAAACACAAAAACTTTATCTGGTCAGTCATTATTATACTAATTTCTTCTGGTTAAAAATGATCTCACTGCCTCTATCCCAAGGTCACTGGGGATGGAAGTAAACCAGGACTGAACATCCATAGTAAGCATCTGTGATGCCTGCACCCTGGCCCAGCAATCTAGGATCTTCAATCCTCACCACTATCACCAGAGAGGGTGTCTCATATAAGAGGAAAGGATAACAAATAAACACAATAAAGTACAATTCCCTTAAGTGCACACAGAGATCACAGTCAGTTTGGGGCTGGTTTCTCCCTTGCTCTCCAGGTCCCCAGTAAGACTCCCCACTGGCACAGCTATAGGGTCCAGATCTCAGCCTAGCTGGCAAGCTAACCTGCAGTACCCTATCAGTCCAACCAGTACTTCATGTCCCTGTCCAAGTAGCTGACACAGACACACACACACAGACTTTGAGATAAGTATTTATACAACTTCGCAGACACTCATGGGAAAGAGTGGCACAGATTCTCCAACTGTGCCCCTTTACCCAGACTATACAGTTGTAATTACTGCCACCACCAGCTAATAAGTATCAGCTACTTAAAGGCCCTTAAAAGGGTGTCCAATTATTACTGTGCAATATTATTATCCAATTGGTAAGTGTGACTAGTCAGTCAAGGCTTATTAGAGTGGCCTTGTACAATACACTCTATAAATATGCAATGTACTCTAGAGCTTAATTATCTCTACATAAACCAGTCATAGTTGAAAAGGGTTTAAATATTTAATAATAAATACTAAAAACACAAGACAAAACTACTACACCATAGTGCTATTCATGAGTTCAGAGATGAAACAGAAACTTAAAATCAATCGGTAGTACAGTTCTGATATAACAGAAAAACATTTAGTCTAATCTTTATAGTCCTAGTGATTTCTACAAGAAAACATACTTCTAAAGTAACTTACTTACACAGAGCAAGGCAGTGCTGAGTTAGATAGTCAGGCAAAAATGCTCAATAATCTCTGGTTCTCACTGTTTAAATTGATTCTGCAGTTCTGATAAACATTACATCATTTGTTTACACTTTCCTGGTTCTCAGGCCACACAGAAACTGCATTTACATTAATTTACACTTAGAGCAATAAAGGACATTCCACATGTAAATTCTGGTCATTAACTTTAGCCTTAAAGTAATAGACAGGCTGCTTACTCCAGACTCATCGACTCCAAATTCTAACTTCAAAGGAATAGACATAAAGTAATTTTAATTTCAAAGGACCGATAACAAATGCTTGATAAGTTTTCCTTACAGCAGATGGCACTGTTGCCACATTGTTGAAACAGCATTTCTTTACATTTAAGACACAAGCCTGTATTTTACATTAATATTTACAAATGCCAGAATTATGTATCAAATTCTATTTGACAAGGCTGGCAACCTTCACCCTTCTCTACCAGTCTTCATATTTCTCCCCCCCCCCTCTGGAGAATGCAAGCTAGTTTTTTATGTGACCCTTGATAAACACTTATTGAGAGGGTTAGGTCTATCTGAGGGTACCTCACCCCATTCCCTGTCTTGAAAGCCCATCTGCATTGGCATTGCTATCTCCACTATAGTGCTGCACAGAAATATATGATTGCAACTCCTATGCTCCATCTTAGCAACTTGGCATTTTGCCGGCTGGCTCTGTTTAACCATGTTAAAGGGTTGTAATCTGTCATAACAGTGAATTTGCTTTCATACAGATAAGGCTATTGTTTCTGTAGTGCCCACACTATGGCTAGACATTCCTTTTCTACAGCTGTATAGCATTCCTCCCTGGGTTGGAGCCTACAACTGAGATAAACCACTGGGTGCTCTTCTCCCTCTGAAGAAATTTGGCTAAATACAGCCCCCACCCCATGGTTCGAAGCATCCACTTGCACAGCAAATTATTTGCTGTAATCTGGACTGGCTAACACAGGAGGTCCTCCCAAAGCTTCTTTAAGCTTCTGGAATGCCTGCCCACATGCTGGGGTCCACACTACCTTATCTGGCCTGTTCTTCCTTATCAGGTCTGTGAGGGGAGCAGCTATGGTACTTTAACTGGGGATGAACTTTCTGTAGTACCCTGCTGTCCCTAAAAATGCCCTTACCTGCTTTTTAGTAACAGGTGCAGGCCATACCTAAATAGCTTCCACTTTGGCAGGTTCCGGCCTTATCTTACCACTCCCAACTCTATATCCTAGGTAAGAGACCTCCGCCATACCTACTTGACATTTGCTCAGCTTAATGGTCAACCCTGCCCTCTGTAGTCTGCCCAACACCTCCCTGACATACTGAAGGTGCTCTGTCCAGGAATGGCTGTAGATTGCAATATCATCTAGGTAACCAAGGGCAAACCCTCCTGCTCCTGATAGGATATTATCTACCACCCTCTGGAAAGTCACTGGAACATTCTTCATCCCAAAGGGCATCTTTGTGAACTCATACAAGCCAAAAGAAGTCACAAAGGCTGACTTCTCTCTAGCAATGGGAGTCAAGGGCACCTGCCAGTAACCTTTGGTAAGAACAATCGTTGTAAGATACTTAGTCCCACCCAGCTGCTCTAGGGCCTCATCTATCCAAGGCATGGGGTATGCATCCAACTCTGTGTGACTATTTAATGTCCTGTAGTCCACACAGAACCTGGTGCTGCCATCCTTCGTTGGCACCAGCACAACTGGGGAGGCCCAGGGACTGTTAGAGTCTTGAATCACCCCTAGTTCCAACATCTCCTGTACTTCCTCCCTCAGAGTCTGTTTGACACTCTAAGGCACCCTATAAGGGGCCTAGCTAATAGGCCTTTGGGGGTCCTGTATCCACCTGGTGCTGCACTAGGTGGGTGCACCCTGCTTTCCCAGTGAACATGTCCCCAAATGCCTGAAACACTGGTCGGATTTCTCTAACCTGGGTAAGAGATAGCTGCTGGGACATTGCTACCCCTTCTACTGAGGTGTCAGCTCCAGCCTCACTGAGGAGATCAGACTCTAGATCTCTCTTGGAGTCCTCCTGCAATCCACTGCAAATACTCAGCACAAGGGCCTCACTATCCTGGTAAGGTTTCATCATATTAACATGGTACAATTTGTGCCCCTGCCATCTGCCTAGCAGTTCCACCATGTAGTTAACATCACTTACCTTTCTTTCCACCTTGTAGGGTCCATCCCAAGCTGCTTGCAGGTTGTTGTGTCTGACATGAATGAGAACCATTACATGCTGTCCCACAGCATAATCTCTAGCTTGAGCATTCCTGTCATACCACACCTTTTTCTGTTGTTGGGTTTCTACTAAGTTCTCCTGGGCCAAGCCCATGAGTTCCCTGAGCCTTGTCCTGAGGTTTTGGACATATGCCACAACAGACTCCTTGTGAGACTCACACTCACCTTCCCACTCATCTCAAATTAAATCTAGAGGTCCCCTCACCCTATGCCCATACAGCAACTCAAAGGGTGAAACAACTCTGGATTCCTGAGGAACCTCTCTGTAAGCAAACAACAGATGGGACAAATATTTGTCCCACTCCCTCTTAAACTAATCTGCAAATGCCCATAGCATGAACTTGATTGTAGAGTTTAACCTATCAAGAAGACCATTAGTCTGGGGATGGTAGGGGGTGGTCTTCATGTGCTTCATCCCATAGGACTTCCACAGACAAGCCAGCAAGTCTGACATGAAATTGGCACCTCAGTCAGTCAGTATTTCCTTTGGGAAAACCACCCTGCGGAAAAACTCTAACAAAACATTTGCCACCTTTTCTGCCTCAATTGAGGACAAAGTCACTGCCTCAGGGTATCATGTAGCATAATCCACTACCACTAGGATATACTTTTTCCCTGTGGAACTTGGGGTACTTTGAGGACCCACAATATCCATAGCTACCCTCTGAAATGGGTCCTCAATCACAGGCAAATGCATTGAAAAGGCTCTCACATTGTCTCCAGCCTTGCCTACCTTTTGGCACTGCTCACATGTCCTACAGTACCCTGTTACATCTATGTAAATTCCAGGGCAATAGAAGTTCTGCAAAATACTCCTCTTTGTATGTTTTATGCCCATATGACCTGCAAAGGGAATATCATGTGCTATGGCTAGAAGCACCAGATGGTAGGCTCTAGGCGGTAGCAACTGCTGTACTCTCTCACCTTCTAGCCCTCCCTCAGGGGTCCACTCTCTGTGTAGTAACCCTCTGTCCCAGTATACAGATTCCCCCTTTCCTTGAGAATCAGGTGCCTCCCTAGTATACCTGCCTCAGGCCTTGAAATGTAGGGTCTGAAAGTTGAGCCTGTCTCAAGTCTCTCCGTGTAACCCTACCCAGCTCCCCTTCCACAGGAAGACTGGCATCCTCTGACAGTGGTGCCTCACTGTCAGCCTGGGTACTACTACTCACCTCTACCTTTGCAGTCACTCTGTCCAAGGGACCATCAGTACCTACAAGCAGCTGTGGCTCACCTTCAGTCTCACTGTTACAACATAGCTCACTCCCTGAAGTGACCACCTCACCAGTCCTGGCTGCAATATGCAGTCTGTCTGGGTCTCCCCCAGGCTACCAGACCCACATGCTTGTCTCCAAGCCTGACTGCACAAGCACAGGGTACTGCACTATCAAAATCATTCCCTATCAGGACATCTGCAGGTATATCCTCAGACACATCTACTTGCTGGCTTCCTTTTCCACCCTCTCAGTCAAGGTGAACCCTAGCCAAAGGTATTTAGAATGGGATCCCTCCTAAACCCCTGACTAGAGTAGACTGCCCAGGCAAGTAGTGCTCCTCTGTAACCATTGCAGGCTTTACAATGGTTATATCAGAGGCTGTGTCTCTCTTGGCAATGGCCTATTTGCCATTCACTACAATAGGATATAGCCTTTGGCGGTAGTCTGGTACCTTTGTTGTCCCAAGACAACCTACTATTGGTATTTTGTCTTTCCCGCTTACTGGCTCCCTCACCTTTGGTATCCCACCTTGCCTCTGTGGACACCTATATGCCACATGGCCCCACTGGTTGCATTCAAAACATTTAACCCTAGCTCCTGGACATATTCCTGGACTAGTGGCTTCCCTTGCTACTGGCAGATTCTGTTGGGGTAGTGTGTGCTGCCCACCATGGGTTCCTTTAGAACCATGAGTAGCACTGGGGGTCCCCTTCTTGTGCAGGGCTGCCCTGCTTGCCAGGTATAGGTCTCCCTTCTTCCTCAACTCATCTGAATTAGCACACTGTCTATCAGCTAACCAGATCCTCATGTCCACAGGCAAAGTGCTAAGGGCTTGTTCCCTCACCAAAAGGTCTGCCAGCCCTTCAAAAGTGGTGACCTGACATCCACTTACTCAGCTATGAAAACAAGTGCTCAGTTCAGCAACATATTCACACACACTTTCATCTGCCTTGCATCTATGCTCAAAATGTTTTCCTGTACATTTCAGGTGTTAGCATAAACCATTCTAAAATACATTTTTTACAGCAGTATAATCAAAACAGACAGAGTCGGGCATTTTTGATAGAAAAGGTACAGCTTTCACATGAAGTAAGGGGGTCAGGAACCGTACCCAGAGACTTTGTTCAACACTATACTGTTTGCATACCCTCTCAAACATATGACTGAAACTATCAAAATTATCCCCCTCTTTAAATTGCAGAAGACATTTACTGACCTGTTGTGCTTCTGGGGTCCAGTTACTCCCTTCTCCATTACATCCATGACTCTGGCAAAGAGTCAGCATTTCCCTGTCATGCCTTCTCTGACACTCATTTTCTTTGGATTCTATCTCCTAACACCTGGCCTCCAACTCAAGTCTCTTTAACTCCAGCTGGATTTTTAAGTCCACTGCAGAAAGGTTGAGCTGTCTATTCTCCTAGGATATTGTATCTCTATTGCCAGTCTTCTGGTCCTTCATAGAAAGGTTCAGCTGTCCATTCTCTGAGGATATTGTATCTCCACTGCCAGTCTGATTGTCCTCCTGGATGCTGTTTTCTGATGCAGCTGTAACCAAAGCTGCAATCTGGTCTGCCTTAGTCAGGTTTTCATGCACCAGTCCCCTAGCCTGGCACATCTCCACCAGCTGGCTCCTTGTCAGCTTTCCATACTCCTCTGCTGACAAGCTGCCTGCTCACCCTGACTAACTAAGCTAACAAAAGAAGTAAAACAATTGTGATCTGAGCTCTCAGTGTTCACTGTGCGGCTGATCTAGAGTACAAAACATCTTCAGAGATCACTGTACATAAGCTACAGGATTCACTCTACCCACACCACTACAAGCCAATTAGTATTTGTCAACTAATTAATATGTGATGTGGATGTCCACCACCACCACAAATGTGAAGTGGATCCCACCACTGCAAATCACATGTGACACCCGCACCCTGGCCCAGCAATCAAGGAGCCTCAATCCTGACCATTAACACTAGAGAGGTCATCTCATATAAGAGGAAAGGATAACAAATGCACACAGTAAAGTACAAATTCTTTTAAGTGCACACAGAGATCACATTCAGTCTGGGGCTGGTTGCACCCTTGCTCTCCAGGTCCCCAATAAGACTCCCCATTGGCACAGCTATAGGGTCCAGATCTCAGGGCAAGCTAACCTCCAGTACCCACTCCGTCCAACCAGTGCTTCGTTCCCCTGCCCAAGTAGCTGACACACACACACACACACACACACACACACACACACACACACACACACACACACACACACACACACACACACACTTTGAGATAAGTATTTATACAACTTCACAGACACTCCTGGGAAAAGCTGACACAGATTCTCCAGCTCTGCCCCTTTACCCAGACTATACAGTAGTAATTACTGCCACCACAAGCTAATAATTTTCAGCTACCCAAAGGCCCTTAAAATGGTGTCCAATTATTACTGCGCAATATTATTATCTAATTGGTAAGTGTGACTAATCAGTCAAGGCTTATTAGAGTGGCCTTGTACAATAAACTCTATAAATATGCAATGTACTCTAGCGCTAAATTATCTCTACATAAACCAGCCAGAGTTGAAAAGGGTTTAAAAATATTTAATAAGTCATGCTAAAACACAAGACAATACTACTACACCACAGTGCTATTTAAGAGTTCAGAGATCACACAGAAACTTAAAATAAATCAGTAGTACAGTTCTGACATAACAAAAAACACTTAGTCTAATCTTTATAGTCCTAGCTATTTCTACAAGAAAACATACTTCTAAAGTAACTTACTTACATAGAGCAAGACATTGCTAAGTTACATAGTCAGACAAAAATGTTCAATAATCTCTGGTTCACACTGTTTAAATTGAAACTGCAATTCTGATAAAACATTACATAATTTGTTTACACTTTCCTGGTTCTCAGGCCACACAGACCCAACATTTGCATTCTTTTACACTTAGAGCAATAAAGGACATTCCACATGTAAAGTCTGGTCATTAACTTTAGCCTTAAAACAATAGGTGGGATGCTCACTCCAGACTCATTGACTCCAAATTCTAACGTCAAAGGAATAGACATAAAGTAATTTTAATTTCAAATGACCAATAACAAATGCTTGACTTAGTTTTCCTTACAGCAGATGGCAATGGTGCCACATTTTTGAAACAGCATTTCTTTACATTTAAGACACAAGCTTGAATTTTACATTCATATTTACAAATGAAAGAATTATGTATCAAATTCTATTTGACTAGGCTGGCAGCCTTCACCCTTCTCTACCAGTCTTCACAGCATCAAACAACTGGAGGCAGAAACATTGCCTTCTGTACTGTTTTATATATCAAATAAAAATAATAAGTAGCTTTCAGTACATTTGGGCACTTATCCAGTACTGGTCTCAACTTCTTTTCAATAAAAATGATAGTGGCTCTGTCAGCCACCCTCTTCCAGAGTCTGGTAGTCTCATCTGGAGCTTACTTAAGCTTTTGTGGACCTTAGGCAAACCATGTAAGGTGGGAATAAGTTGTTCATCAACCAGTAAAAAAGTCATATTCCTCCTGAGTAAGTAGCCTCATCATAAGAAAATCATATAGGTCATCTTTCACTGACTGTATCAAAGAACTGATTTCAAGTCTGCTGACTAAGGAATAAGTGTCAACATCAGACAACATCCCCCACATATATTTCAACTAATCATCTTTATCAAAAATTACTGCACCTCTGCCTTAATCTGATGGCTGTAATCATACATTGCTATTATTTTGTAATTCAAATAGAGCCTCTCACTTTTCCTTGGTCATGCTATAAAAATACTGGTGCTGTGAGCCATTCAAACATTTGTAAATGTCTGATTTGATCACCTTCAAAAATGCTTCAGATAGTGGATGAGGTGGAGGGACATTCTAAGCTCTGCTGGTGTAGACTGGGTATGAAAAAGAGTTTCCAATAATACATTTCTAGTGAGCAGTCTAAGGTACAGCATGATGTCACTGAAAACCGAGGGCTTAGCAGAAAATAATGAGAAACCCTTAAGGACCAATAATTGTGCATTAGTTAATTCATGTTGTATCTTTCAGCTTTTCCCAGTTAGGGGTCACCACAGCTAAACTCCGGTCCGCTAATGATTGACAGTAGATTTTTACGTACCGACTTGCCAGGCCTGACACACAACCTTCAACGAAGGTACACCCATTCACGCATGTCTCCACACAGAAGACACTTTAGCTGAGAATCGAACAGGACAACGTCTTACTGTGAGGTGACAACGCTACCGCAGCATCACCACTGCAGCACATTAGTTAATTCATGCAAAGATAAATTAAAAACCAGGGAAGTAGAGCTTATCTCAGATCTCTCGTCAGTATTCTCTGTTTCTGTTCTACTGACACTTTCCTCCACTTACACCCATGACTCTTGGGTGTGCCTCGTTTGAATGTTTTCAGTTGTTTGACTGATATTGGTAACTAGAGAAAAACTGACTTCCTGGTAGATACATTGGACATGCTCCCAAATCAGAAGCAGCAACTTTACTATTTGAACAACTGCTGATATCCAGTGTAACCCCAGTAAATTTATTGGAACCCTCAGGGGTAGAAGCCTTCCTAGTGGTCAAGGTAGTAGATACTGCCTGTCTCAACTCATCACCAGATACTACAGCTTCATCTTCTTCCAAATGATTACCCCTGGGACATA
The DNA here is from genome assembly GCF_019279795.1 of Protopterus annectens. Taxonomy (NCBI): domain Eukaryota; kingdom Metazoa; phylum Chordata; order Ceratodontiformes; family Protopteridae; genus Protopterus; species Protopterus annectens. Next base: position 619,172,791 of record NC_056751.1, on the reverse strand, counting down.
CAAAATGTTATCATTTTTAAAATCAGTGACATTATGTTCAATCTTCACTTACACTACAGCTCAGGCTTTGTTGAGATTAAGGCTAAAGGAGTTGTAAAACAGTATATAGAACAGGATGTTGCACTCATCAAAAGGGAATGCAGATTTGATGATATCTAGAGACTTATGTATGTAATGCTAGATGCATCAATAGGAAATGGAATGAGTTACTGGCACTAATTTCATATGAAATCAACAAAATCAAAAATTGTAGCTATCATACAAGCAAGGGATAGCAGTGACTTTAAAATTTAAGACTGCAGTAAATTTCAGTGTTTAAGAAAAGATAGACATGATGGGGGCGTAATAGTATTAATATACAACTCTATTCATACTAGGGTAGAAAGTGACTTAGACTATCCTGGGGATTCAGAAAGAACAACCAAACCTAATGCCTTGCAAGTATGGCGTGCTCGGTCAAACCATAATAGACAAACTCCAACGACTAGCAAAATGTGATACATGACACCAATATTGAGTCAAGATGATAATTTTATTACATAATCTTGTATATTCATATGTCCAGACTGGTTTCGGCTACCCAGCTTTCCTCAATGGATAGAAAAAAAAATAAAAAAGGACAGTTTACAAATTACAGCAATTTGCAATTCTGAGTTATGTTAACCACAATGAGGAAAAACTCATTGTTTAATTTGCATATCTCTGATCTAGTCTTAGCTACTGCTAATACTAATCAACACTTTTCTGTAGTAATTGAGACTGACACTCCATGCATCATGTTGGCGCATGCATCCCTCTCATTCACTCTCCCACACACAAACGCCACATTGAAGCAAACATGAACACAAACGCATCACATGCCTCTTATCTGTCAAAGAATTGATAGAATGTCCCAGTATCTCTTCTTTTTTTGATCCCTGTGCTTTTAAATCATGGATCCTTGAAGTTAGTCAATAATGTTCGTAGGGTGTATATTAATGCTAAAGATGTTGCTCTATAAACTTTTATGTTATTCTAGGTAATAGATTAAATAATCTCCATGGTATTGTCTGGTATTCCTCCTTGCTTTGTACTGGGGTCTTTCCCCACTGTCCCCCTTGACTAATGCAATGTTGCATTTATCAAATCATGTCAGACATCAGAGTTTCTCTTTTCTTGTTTTGTAAAAGAAAACATAATTACGCTAACTGATCAGATAGCATAGTGCGTTGATGCCATTGCTTCATGCATCAAAAGCGCAGGCATCAAAGCAGTCTTCCAATTTATTTCATTTTATTTTATTGTTAAAATCACTTAAGTAATATTTTCAAACATTAGGGGACCAGTACCTGAGGTAGAGATGTGCAGGGTATGAATCCTTTTTGGATTGGTATTTGATGTTCCTGCACATAAGCACCTTTCATGCTGCATGCATTATTCTAGTATTATTTTGGAGCCTTTAAGTTGCACAGACAGACACAGCCCAAGATTACCTGTCTGCTAAAGTTCCCTGCATTTTCCTTTACCATGATGGGTGAACGTGAGTGGCTGTAAGTGGCCATGTTACTTTATTCAGCCAAGTGCTTCTTTGAATTCCTCGGCTGTCTGAATGCCTTACTGTAAGCATTTCCAAGGGAGAGTACATGGCTAATTAACATATGCCTCTCCCCACTGAAATGCCTCATTAGCATTTAACATGGCTGAAGAGACAGCCCACAGTGTTGCTGCACATCTTTTTTTAAGCTGAGTGACAGGCTTGTATCTGAATCTCTAATGGTTATCACAATGTGTATATCTCACGTGTACATTAGAGTAGCCTTTCTGAAGTGGCCCCTGTGAATTTTTAATCTTGAGTATACTAAATATTGGAGGGTGTAAGTTATTATTGAAACCTTTTATGGACTCAGGCACACATGGACAATTTCTGAAAAAGATAGTTGTATTATTTGTAAAAATATTGTGGTGTTCAGTGAAATTAATCCAAATATAAACTGGGCACTGTGAACATCTTTAGTTATTTTTGAACAATAATTTCTTGAGATTATGACAGTCAATAGAATTCAACAAGTGGTAATACTGCAATCACAAAATAATACAATCCTGGATTTATTAGCATGTAAAGTCTAGTGGAAACTGTGACTGTGAGTCAACATCTTGGGGCACCAGATTTGACATTTGCAATTAATAATATAACAATGCACACAATTAAATTACAACATTGGAATAATTAACTACAATGAAGTTAAAAACAATTTAAGAATGTGCAATAAGAAGTGTTTGTATGAATCATACAGATTGTTATGGCTATATTATATTACACTAATCTCCAACTAACTCAGAGGAATCTAATGTGAAATATGGTATTAGAATTAAAAAAATACAATACTGGTGGTACTATAACTTACAGTCTATGAACATGAAAAAGAAAAGATTTGTAATGCAGATAAAGAGTAGTGCACTGAAATCAATAAGTTGAAGCTGTGTCAGTGGTGCAACAGATGGCACAATCACTTTTGGTGCTGGAAGACCAGAAGGCTGTGAGTTGGACTGCTGACACTGCAGTGCATTAAGGGTGTGCAGCAATCCTCAGTGTGTTGTCCTTCAGATGAAATGTTAAACCAAGTTCCTAGCTCTTTGAGTTGGTGGTAACTCAAGTGGATGTAAAGATCCCACAGCACCTATTGAACAGAGAAGGACAAGTCTGCATAGTAGTAGAAAAACATCTCCACTAAAAAGAGGCCACTAGTCTAGTGGGAATAACCTAGTCAACAAAGGACAGATACAAAATTAATAAAAATAAATCTATGATAAATAGCTTATCTAAAATTGTACAACATAGAATTTGACAAGAAAAAATAAATCAAAGAGTGGTCGATGAGATCTGGGAGAGCGCTTTAAGTAATGGATAGAGGAGCAAAGGGTGCAGAGTTCAAATCTTGTTTAGGTAAAACATTTGGAGTTGTGAGTTGCTATAATGGTTTAGGTGTTTACCTAACATTCACAAACTACAGGGTTTCATCCTTACCATTGGTTTGGGAATCTGACTAAGCTTAAAATGGCCCACAAAGGCAGATAGCCTAGCACTAACTTATGAGTCTATGCAATTTATAATAAGATTAGCCAATGATGTAAATAGAATTGCTACATGTACATTCACTCTAAAACTAAGTAAAAATATTGAATTCATTTATTTTAGAAAAAATGTTGCTTATAAAATGAATTGAATTTACTGAAGCTATTAACTTCTTCAATAGTGTAACCTGTGATTGTCACATGTGTAATCTATTCACCATGAGTAATGTAACAGATAACGTTTACTGCCCAGTCATAACAAAAAGATTTTAAAAAATACATTTTCAAAAGTTAAAAACAGTAGTTCTATGAGGACTAAGTGTATATTTGACACTAAAGCAATTATAAGAATTACTTCTGCCACTTAGATTATATTTAATAGATTACTTCAAATCTGTACAGTTCCAGCAATGAGGAAATCTTTTAATATTTCTCTTAAGGATGGGCAGTAAATATGTGTTATACCTGACACCTTGTCTGATGTAGATAATGTTTATATTTATTTAAAGGAAATTTCACTGTAGGGTATTAATAAAAGGTTTAAAATCCAGTTCAGAGAAATGAAAATATATATTTTGTAGAAAGAAAGCATTGTGGCAAATAATGTTTAAAAGTCGCACCTTAGAAGGGGATTTTTTCCAATGCTATTGGAATTAACATTGGTAGAGATTTAAAATTAAACACGTTAATGTAATTAAGCCTAACATATGGAAACGACTGGATTTACTGCTTAAAGCATATCAGTAAGAGATAAGGACACATTAGTTGGCTTCTATAATGCATATACACAGTCTGTTATTAGCTCTTCATTCTGTGCATAGTATTAGAACAATTAAATACCTTGGAACTTGTCAAAAAAGAAATATATTTAATCAATACTGTCTCTATATTCCTTGGATTATAAAAAAGGTCTAAGGTCTTGAACCGATTTATAATACAATGACATTATTTTAGAGGAAATGTTATATTTACTTTCAGGGTGATTAATGGCAAATTTATGCACACATGCTTGGATCTAGATCTGTGCTCTAATGTTTTAACCAAATGTTCTAAGAGTAGCAATTTTATCATAAGTTTAAAAAGGAAATAAACAGTTACATCACACAGCACATTGCAAAACTTTGGAATAAACTGCCTTCATGTATTAAAAAGTCAGGAAATAAAAATCCATTTATTGAGAAATTAGACAACTGGGTTATGGACTGGATATATGACATGAATCTTAAGGAGTCAGTGTTCATGAAAGACCTTTAAGTCTGAACACTATATATATGAACTTATCAGGTCCACAAGGTTCCATTCTCGTTCTACTATTCTTATCCATTTTTTTATTAATAAACTTCCATTTGTCCTGTCCTATTGGAATTAACATTGGTAGAGATTTAAAATTAAACACGTTAATGTAATTAAGCCTAACATATGGAAACGACTGGATTTACTGCTTAAAGCATATCAGTAAGAGATAAGGACACATTAGTTGGCTTCTATAATGCATATACACAGTCTGTTATTAGCTCTTCATTCTGTGCATAGTATTAGAACAATTAAATACCTTGGAACTTGTCAAAAAAGAAATATATTTAATCAATACTGTCTCTATATTCCTTGGATTATAAAAAAGGTCTAAGGTCTTGAACCGATTTATAATACAATGACATTATTTTAGAGGAAATGTTATATTTACTTTCAGGGTGATTAATGGCAAATTTATGCACACATGCTTGAATCTAGATCTGTGCTCTAATGTTTTAACCAAATGTTCTAAGAGTAGCAATTTTATCATAAGTTTAAAAAGGAAATAAACAGTTACATCACACAGCACATTGCAAAACTTTGGAATAAACTGCCTTCATGTATTAAAAAGTCAGGAAATAAAAATCCATTTATTGAGAAATTAGACAACTGGGTTATGGACTGGATATATGACATGAATCTTATGGAGTCAGTGTTCATGAAAGACCTTTAAGTCTGAACACTATATATATGAACTTATCAGGTCCACAAGGTTCCATTCTCGTTCTACTATTCTTATCCATTTTTTTATTAATAAACTTCCATTTGTCCTGTCCTACCTCCCTCGCTTTAACATGATAATGTAATGTCAAGCCAATCTCACTCAGAGTTATAGAACCATTTACAGCAAGACCTGCTAGCTCTCTTTCACTCTTTACCTATCTAAATTCCAAAAAGACTCCTCCACTAAAATAAAACAAACTCCATGATGTGCAGTACCCACCAAAACCTAGTAAAGATCCCCTCCTCTCTATGCATATATGGTCTATGCAAGAACATAATTAAAATGTGTCTCCTACAAATGAGCAAAATCCCAAAAAGCCGACTTTCATATGGTCAAGACCATATAATCGACTTTTGGAATTTTGAACACCTTTTAAAAACAAAAACACAAAACAAAAACTTTCCTATATGTTGTTAGCAGGTGGGCAAGCACCCCTGCACCCCCACACCTCCTGCAATTTAAATATGCCAACTCCGAGATCGCACTACAGTGTGGATAATGGAAATCTTCCCATTCTGCACTATGCGGATATGTCTGTTTTGAACGTTCGAAATTCCAAAAGTCAGTCATATGGTCTCGTCCATATGAAAGTTGGCTTTTTGGGATTTCGATCATCTGTAGGGGATCCAATTAAAACATATTATCTTTCACATACTTAGGTATATGGCTGTACCAAACATTATATTTTCAACTTCATACTAAAATTAGATCTAAAATCAACCATCTACTGGGCCTCTAAGGTCTATTCCTTCTTTTTACAATCTACAAGAGTAGCCATCATCAAAGGAATCATCTTTACAGTTAGAATATGGAATTCTAATGACTGCTGCTAACTCTACCCAAAATACATAAACCCTCCAATTAATTTCTAAGAAAGTTTGGTGATTTATCAACAGCTCCCCAAGAACAGAATATCGCAATCAAACAATGAAAAATACCAGGTGGCTCAGGTCAGACAAAGGACCAACCTCATTTTAGAGTAATTTCTTTTTAAGTTTCTACATCTTGACACTTGAGCAGCCCTTATTATCACCACTACCACCATGACCTATAACCTTAGAACACCATCACAATTTGCTCCTATTCTGCTGACCCCAAAATCTAGACTACATTCACTAACTAAAACCTTTCCATTTTAATACCTAAACTTTGGCAATCTCTTCCCTACTACGTGAAACATTCACTAATTACACTAACTTCAGACCCCAACTTAAATCCCATCTAACTAAGCATGACCAATTTAAATGCTGTTCCATAAGCCATATCACTTAACAACTTTCACACCTTAGAGGTAATCTAAATATTTGTTTCTTTCAGTTCACTGACAATTATTGACTTTAGTTTGTAAAAGCCTTGTACCTAATACTGATACTCTATTTTCTCAGTTTTCCCTTCTACATTGTATATAGAATATTTTGTGATATAAATAACCACTGCTAATTGTTTTCTGTTTTTCCTTATTTTTATTGTATTTTTATATAGTGCTTATTGTATTTGCACTATTTGTTGTTTTGTACTGTTTTCTGTCTATTTTCACCTTTGTATTATGTATTTGTATCTTGGATAGCACTTGGGCTGGTTTTATAAATTGGTCATTTTTAATCAGTTCTCTACCCTGACTTAACAAAGCTAAGTTATAAATAAATAAATAAATAAAATAAAATAGTGTGCAGAGTGACTAGTGTGTTGATGACTGTGTGCATTATAATATGTTTATGTTTCCAATGATGGCAAGGAGAAATATGAACTGCACTTTGACAGAATGAGTAGATTTTCTAATTTTGCATGTGTGTGTGTGTGTGTGTGTGTGTGTGTGTGTGTGTGTGTGTGTGTGTGTGTGTGTGTGTGTGTGTGTGTGTGTGCAACATATTAATCTATATATAGCTATAGATATAAATAAATATCTATATCTATAGCTATATATAAAATCAATATAATCAATGTAACAATGCCACATTACATATTCAAAGCACAGATACTGAAATGACATTCTGGCAGCATGTGTAAGCATAGGAAGCAGGGCATGACTTAAAGTTCAAAAACAAATGCATCCATACAGAGCACTAAGTTTTGCATATATAACAAGGGGACATGAAAGCATACTGTTAAGTGACTACAGAGTAAAATGACAATGTGAAGGACATTAGTGTCATCTATATAGCTCACAGGATATGAGGGATTACAAGTCAAGTAAGTCATGAGAACATTTGTACCTTGCAAATACCCACAATCATGATGTACCATCAACTGCTCCAAAAGCCAAAAGAGGAATTTGCAGATGTCCATCCAATAATCAAGACATGTCCTGAAGGATGTGTGTGTGTCTCTCTTTGTAACATACAGTGGCAATTCATAACAGGAAAGGGGTTAGATATTAGGTAAAAATCTGTGCCCATTGTGTGTTTGATTTCTATGTTAGTGGACATTCAGTTCCTTAGTTTTAGTCTTCATGGCGCTGTTTATGTGCAGACATACATCAGATTAAGATGAGTTGTATCTCAACATAAGAGCCTATAAGGGACTGAAAATAAAAATAGGGCTTTAAAGATATATATATATATATATATATATATATATATATATATATATATATAGAGAGAGAGAGAGAGAGAGGATGACTTCTGTTGACCTAGATGCAATAACCCTGGATATCAGCTGGGCTGAAAAAAGGATTTCTTGACCATTGATTCATGAGATGATCAAAGGAAAAGGAGTGGTCTACCAAGGTGTCAAGTTGTCTGACTGCTGTATCAGTCTAAAATGGGTTGTTGTCCATATTGTAAATCAAAGATGAGATTTTTTTTCCCAAATGTGATGATACTGCTTTTTTTCATTTTAATTTTAGCTCTTTCCAGCAGACCACTGGTTTGTAAAATTAGTCTTGCTGTAGTAATACTGTGTGTGTGTGTGTGTGTGTGTGTGTGTGTGTGTGTGTGTGTGTGTGTGTGTGTGTGTGGGGGGGGGGTGGTGGTGGACTCATGTATATATGACTGACATTGGGTTTTCTAACTGATAACATCTGTATACTGCTTGGTACTCCAGGATCGGCTTTGCATACAGTGAATGGATTCATAAATTCACAGACTGGTATTAGGCTAACGACTCGGGAGGGCCTTTCTAAGCTTAGACAAGTTTTCCTGAAAGAATAATGAGGTCTTGTATCTAAATAGGACATTGGGGCCCAGGAATTTATAAGCTACCTATGTCTATAAGGGACATGGGTGCCAGACCTGGTTTAAATTTCCTATTCCCCATTCACATGTCTAGGTTACACTTAAACTGAATAATAGACAAACTCAGCTTCACACGGATGGGAAACCTGATCCATAGGAGGGATAGTCTCTGCAACATATATTTGTCTATTCAGCAGATTCTATTTAAGTCACAGACAAACATTCAGGTCCCTAGACCTTGTATTTCCAGAACTCCTTGACTTATGAGTATGTTGGAGATTCATCGGTGTGGGGTTTGCAGATGCCTTGTAGGCCAGCCATAGATCACCCCTTAGCAATCTGTAGGAGACTGCCTTCTATGCCTGGTATTCTTTTTTTAAGGAACCTCTGAGTTCACTCTAGTTGCTGCATTTGTCTGGTCAGGTATATACCAAAGGGAGCATTGTACACTGTGACTGATCTGATAAGGGTGCAGTGCAATGACATCTTTGGACCTAGATGCTATGCTCTTACTTATAAGTTGCACATCATCAAAGGATTTCCTCACCAGTATAGCCAAGTGGTGGTCGAAGGTAAGGTAACTGTCTACATACACATCCAGATCCCTTACCACTGGGTCGACTTTTAGCAGTGTATTAACAGCATGGTAATTATCTGGAATGGTTGACTTCTCAAAGGCTACAATTATGCATTATTTAGCATTGACTTTAAGACCATGACTTTGGCACCATCTGTTAGTCAGAGAAAGACCTTCTTGAAGAATGCTTGTGTCTGAGGTGGAGTGAATAATAACCCCCAGCTTGCAATCATCTGTAGACTTAGTCATAAACCTTCAGCATTAGCTTTCATTTCAGAACAATAGATGTCAAAAAGGAAGGGGCCCAGTACCGAGCACTGGAGGACTCCACTAGTGTCTGGCATCTTGGTGGAGGTGGCCTCACCTATTTTGACATCCTGGGTCCTATCAATTAGCCAGTTGGCTATCCAACAGGTGATAAAAGGGTTTATTCTAAAATTAGTGAACTTGACTATAATGCCTGAGTGTGGTATTGTAGGAAAAGCCTTTGCCAGGTCAAGGTAAGCTGTCTGCACAGTCTTACTTCATCCAATGCTTTGGTGACCTTCTCAGAAAAGTCCACCAGACTTAATAGGCATGACCTTCCTTTAACAAAGCCAAACAGTAATGGGTCCAGCTTTTGCAGGTTGACCATGTCGTCATTTATCAAGTCCATGATGATTTCTTCTATGGCCTTACATATGAGGCTGGTAAGACTTATGGGCCTGTAGTCACCCAGATCAATGATGGGACCTCCTTTGTGCAGGGGAATGACTGTAGGCATCTTTGCTTCCTTGTGCACAAAACCTTACTGAAAGCTGCAGTTGAAAAGAGATTTAAGTGGACCAGAGAGATCATGTTTCATGCTATCTATTAAACATCCTGTGATGTTATCAGGGCATATCAATGTAATGTTTTGATCTTGGAAAGGGCATGATGACCTATCCCCTAGTAATGATTGGGGGGATTGTGTTGAGGTATTTCCTTCAGACTATCAGGGGTGAGTATGTGGAGAAACTTGAGTTGAACCTGTCAGCCAAAAGGCTGGCAATGGCCTCTGGTTCAGTGTGAGTCATGCCATTTACAATACTTTCTGCACAATGTTATGTACCCCTGCAGAGTGGGGCTGGGGATTGCATGCAGACAGACAACTGACAAATAAAATGGTGTGAAGTTACAGAAATGTCCAATGTTCACATTCCAGACTGAATAAAGGCAATTATCTACCTATGTGATCTCTGACTCTTGTCTCTTTGGCCAAAATAGAAATCTCTTGTTGCTGAATTGTCCACCCCAGCACATTCTATGAGAAACATACACATCTATTCATAGAGGGTGGGCTGTGAAAAAGATGAGGCATAACATATTCCATGCAAAAAAAAAAAAGCTCCACCCACCCCCCATAAATTCCCAAATACTAGCCACAGTTTATTTCTAAGGTCTATCCTGAAAGCTCTAAGCAAATAACCTATGGAGCATTAAACCCCTTGCCCAGAGAAAGTGGTAAAATCTGTCCCATTTTCCCTGAATCTTTTGAAGTTATATAGCCCTACACTGTGCCTTCCTGGTTCTAATATGCTCAAAAATCTCTCCTCTGCCATATCCAGAAAAAAGTTCTGCTATTTTTGTTACAACTAGTTGTGTCATTTTAAACATTTGATCAAAATAGCAAACAACTGTCAGTAATAGCATTCAGAAAGTTTATTTCAATACTGACAAAAATAAAGCCACACTTGATTTTACTTTATCTGCGTCACTCATCCAATGGACTTTTAGTGCAGTACATGGATTGAATCCAGTTTCAGCTATTATTGTATTAAAAATACTGCTGAAAGTAACAAATCAGTCTTAATCCCTTGTGTAAATACTAGAGGATTATGATCAGGTTACCAGTTGTAATCAGATTGCTTTGTTACGTTTTTGGGAAATGTTTCTCAAGAAATTCTCCCCAGAGTAAAGTCCAAGAGGAAACATTCTTAAAATCCATTTCATGGACACATAACTAGTTGAAATCATGATTAATGGAAACTTTACTAGTCATTCTTGGGACAGAAAGTTAATTGCTGTATTTTTCTGAGTGTTTGGACTCCTCTGGCTCTCTCTCAGTTGCTTTCTGGCTGGTTCTTCTGTTTCTTTTTTTTTTTTTGTTCAATTGCTGTCATTTTGGCAGGATTGCTCTGCGCCATATCTCTGTGCACTGGATTAAGAAGTTTCCACTTGCTTTGATGATTTTACTGAGTCCCTTCTACAACAGGGAAGTAAAACTTTTCTGCATATGATTTCGTTTAGCAGTTTAAAACTAGTGAATATGTTTTGAAGCATTTATTTATTTGTTTATTTATTTGTTTATACTTTGTTGATGGGGTAGTCCAACAAGGCTACTAGCCTCTTTTCACGGGAGACCAAGATGGTATTTATACTATTGGGAAAATTTGGCAAAGGCATGAGGGAGCTTCCCCTTCTCTTTTCATACAGGAATGCTATTGCTGGTGATACTTCCTGCAAGGAGAAGGGATGGAGTGTGTCTTACAAGTTATGACAATTCAGATTTGCAACCAAAAAGTAAAGCTTTGGAGATGGAATGCAAGAAAGAGGTGCAGAGATGAGAGGTGATTAGGAGCACATGTATGCTGTAAATGTGCTTGATCCCATGAAGGAAGGACCAGAATATAGTGAAAAGTCAAAGGCAGTTAAGCCTTCAACATAAGCTTGGTAATTTAAACAAGAAGAGAGCAGTTGTGCCAGTCATGGACTCAGAGGATATTTTTCAGCAAAATCTTCTTAGGAAAGAAAATTCAACACAAATTTGTGTTGTTACAAACCGCATCTGGGAGGGTTATAGGATGTTTATTTAAAATAAATGGTGGACCAAAGTGAACTGGAGAGCGAGATGGCAGCATTGATGGGCAAAATTAGATACAGAAAGAGGCTGTGATAGAGACTACAGAAAAGAAGAGGTTGTATGGGCAGATGGTGAAAGAATGAGAGAGACAAGTGGAAGGAGTTGGAGAGATGGCAAGGAAGAAATTAATGGCAAGACTAAGTAGCAAGGAAGACAAAGGGCTTGAAAGGTATGAGGCTTGGGACACTGTGATTGGTCCATTGGGTACCTCCCCTTAATAAGTAAGAGGTTTTATTCACCTTAATAAAGAAATGCATTGTGACATTTTGTTTGAGACTGGACAATATATGAAGACATTTTTAGAGCAGTTTGAGTTTAAAAAAACTGTATTTCTTGAAACTCTTATGTGGTACAAGCATTTCTTAGGGGGATTAAAAAGAGGATTTTTGTGCAATTTTGAACAGAAGTAAAAAAAAATTATTAAATGACTATTTAAAGACTTTATGTAAAGAAGTTATGGACACTATAAAAATGTATTATGATAAATCAGAACTGATTGTATTAGAAGATGAAGATTCTTCAGAGATGGTCAGCAAAGATATTCTTGTAATTGGGGATTCAGTTATTAGAGGAACTGATACTTATATTTGCAGAGATGATAATGAACATCTAGTAGTGTTATGCTTGCCAGGAGCAAAATTAGAAGATGTGAAACAAGCCTTGGAACGCCTTAATGTAAGGAAGTATGGATCTCTTTTATTCATGATGGTACAAATGATGTCACCAACAAAGATTCTCTGACTGTTAGTCGGGAACTGACAGCCCTCCTAGATAGCATAGCTTGTACTGGTGTTAGGACATATTTTTCACAAATCACCTATAGAAAGGATACTCAGGTCACTGTGAATGAAAATATTTTTTGGGTAAACACCTACATGGAAAAAAATGCCCTATTTTCAAAAATGGAAATGTGTAGAGTATTCAAGCCTTCTTTTGGGCACACATGTTTCAGACAGGATGGTGTGCATTTGTCTAGATCAAGGAAGAGAATTTTTGCAGCAGATATTTTGCAATATTTGACAAACACTAGCAATGATTTTTGCCAGATCAAAAATGTAACAGTTCACAGATAGCAACATTTGATGCATCTCTGATGGTTGTTGATGCTAGAAGCATTAATAATAAAGTTTTTTATTAGAAAATTTGCTATGTTCTGACAAGATCAATGTTGTTATAGTTTGTGACACGGTTAAAGAACAATGACTGGAAACCAGTTCTGTCAGGGTATAAATGTTTTTACTGTAACAGACATTCTAACAAAAAATCAGGTGGAGGTGTTATGATAGGGATTAAAGATAGCTATGAGTCTTGTGATTATTACATGTTCAATGATAACACCAGTACTATAGACTGTGTAACTGTGACAATAACGACAGTCCTGGAACATATAACAATTGTTGGAGTGTACAGACCACCAACGTCAAGTGCAGATGACCTAGAGGAATTCATACATTTCTTACATGAAACATAGGAGGGAAGAATAATATTAGCTGGGGACTTAAATTTATCAGAAACAGACTGGAATAATATTGATTCAACAATGTTAGTAAAGAAATTATTCACAGAGTATATTCAGGAACAACAAATGCTTCAGATTGTAAAAAAAAAAAAAAAAAAAAAACCAGGGGACAGAATATACTAGATATGGTTTGTGTTCCCAAAGAAATTACTGTAACTTTAAGTCAAGTTTTACCACCATTGATGTGCAGTGATCATGGGGTCATAAAGGTTAATTTGTTGCTAGATAATTTTGCCAAACTGAAATCTAAGCCATTGCACAGAAGGTTAATTACAGATTATAGGGAAGCAAAACAGCTGCTATATAAAACTAACTGGAGTGAGGTGTTCAGTGGAAAAACTGCAGATGGAATGTGTAAAGTTCTAAAGAGAAATAGTTTGAGTTGAAAAAGTCAAAAAAATGTTTAATATCAAGATCTAGGCAGGCAATATCGGGGGGATATATTTCCATAAGAACACAATATCTGATTAAGGTGAGAGACAAAAAATATAAAAAATGGAAGAGAGGTTGAACTACAACTTTGAAAACTGAAATAAACAAGCTGGACAAACAGATTAAGCATAGTGTTAGACAAGATCAAGAAAAATTTGAAGAAAATTTATATAAAGATATTTAGCATAATAGGAAACCTTTTCATAGATACACAAGGTGTGGAAGGAGTGAAGATACACAAATTGATAAACTGTGTGCAGATTCTAAAATGTATTCTCAGACACAATGATTATAGAGATATATTTACAAAATCTTATGCAAAACAGTTTGGCTCCACAAAAGGGGAGGTAAGTTGTCCTAGTGACATCCAGATCACCCCAGATACCGGAATCAAATTAGATTATATTGAAAAAGAATTGTGCAAACTGGATCCAAACAAAGCGCAGGGAGGAGATGGAATAAGTTACAAAGACCTGAGAACACTTAAGAACTTACACTGTCATTACATCTGCTATTTACTAGGTCATATAAATATGGGGAGATTCCTCAAGATTGGAGGCATGAACTTATTAATCCTGTCTTTAAGGTAAAGGGGAGTAGGACAAACCCAGAATCATATAGACCCTTCAGTCTACTGCAGGGAGGAGATGAAATAAGTTACAATGACCTGAGAACACTTAAGCAAGAACTTACACTGTCATTACATCTATTATTCACTAGGTCATATAAATATGGGGAGATTCCTCAATATTGGAGACATACACTTATTAAACCTGTCTTTAATGGAAAGGGGAGTAGGACAAACCCAGAATCATACAGACCCTTCAGTCTACTTTCATGTTGTGGAAAAATAATGGAGAAGGTAATACTGGATAAGTTATTGTCAGAACTGGCTAGGTTGGGACTTGAAACCATATATCAGCATGCATATGTTGAAAATAGATCTATTACCAATTGTAACATGATGTTCTATAACAAAATAATAACAGCTATGAATGAAAAATTGTGCTGTGATGTGATTTATATAGATTTAACTTCAGTATTTGACAAAGTCATGCACAAAACACTGATCAATAAATTAGTACAACTAGGTATTGATAAACTGTTGATAAGATGGATAGCTGCATGGCTTACAAATAGGACATGGCAAGTATCACACACCAATTGAACAGGGGGAATCCTTGGTTGCAGTCAAGGTGTTCCACAGGGCTCTGTACTAGGCCCTTACTTGTTTAGATTGTATATTTCAGACCTTACTTTTTCATCTGAGGTGTTCTACAGTCTATATGCTGACGACCTGAAATTGGGTAAACTGATTACAAGTTTTGCAGATAAGGCATGTCAAAATAATTTGACTAAATTGACCATTTGGGCACAGGAGAATAATATGTTGATAAATACATCAAAAACTAAGCATATGAGATTTGGGAAGACATAAACTGAAAAGTGAATATTTAATACAGCACACAGTGATTGAAACTGTAGACTCATTTAAGGACCTGGGTATATGAGTAGATTCAGCTATGAGTTTTTCTAATCATATCAACCAATTGGCTAATGATAGTTATAGAACTATAGGTTGTATAAAAAGATTTATGAAGTCTAGGAAATCAAACATAATGAAGTAATTGTTTGATAGTTACATTAGACCCAAACTTGAGTATGGAATAACAGTATGGAAACCCTATAGGAAAACAAGCATGAATAAACTGGAAAGAGTACAGCAGAAATATACTAAGGGCATCCATGGATGTAAAAATCTAAGTTATTATGAAAGACTAAAATATCTGAACTTGTACAGTGTCTCTTACAGATATTTAAGAGGAGCTCTTATTCAGGTATATAGGGCATTTACAGAAAACTACCTCTGGGAATGTTTGGGATTATCCAACAGTACTAGAGAATTGTCAGATAACCTATGTAGAAGATTCTATAGGAATGAGAAGTGAACTAATTGGTTCTCTGACAGAGTAGCTGATGCTTGGAAAAGACTACCAAATTACATTAAAGCAAGTACTAGTTTAGATATTTTTAAGAACAGCCTGGACATTTATTATGGGAACAAGTGTTTTGGCATATTGGCAAGCTAGAAGGGCTTTAATGCTTATGCTTGAAACATTTATATGTATGTATGTATGTATGTATGCATAGATGTTTATGGATTGTGGTTGGGAATGTGGAGTAATTCTGAAAATGGAAAGTGAATATGTCATACAAATTCCAAGTGTGATAAATGTAGATGGTAATAAAGATTTTATTAAATATAGTGAACAGCCAAAAACTTGTCTTTTGTGGAAAAAGACTATCATTTGATTAGTAGTTGAGACAAAAGTGAATGTTTTATGTGTTGTAAGCTAGGACACAAAGTTAAGAAATGTGATATGATATGTAAAACACGTTGGCCAACTGGGAATGTATGGTTGGATTGTGAAGAAAATGTAGAAGTAATAGAACAAGAGCAGATATATCAAAGGAACATGAATGACAGATTACTATACAAGAAAATAATAAAGGAATAATAGTGAATCAGAAAAAAATGAAAATAATGAAGGAAAGGCAGTGGTGCAAGATACAAGTGAAGAAGCATATGTAAACTGGAAAGGAGTGAGGGAGAGAAATAATTCTATAGGAAAAAGGGTGAAAGAGAGAAAAAGGGAGTTTAAAAGTGTAATTGTGAAAGAAAATAAAAAGGGAAATAGAAATGGAAGGGGATAGTAAACATACTTTAAAATCAAGCTAAAATGTTAGCAATAAAAGTTAATAGTATAAGAATATTAAAAGAACAGGTGTATTAAAATGATGTGCTTCACCTGATATGCATATAATTATATTAGAAGCCATGAGAGTATTAACAGAAGAAGAAAGGCTACACACAGAGGAGTTATCAGTTTGAAATATTATTTGGACTATGGAGAAAGGTACATGCCTAGGGATAGGTGTGTTATGGCATGAAACAATAAAAGTTTTCGATTTTAGTACAGTAGAATTGGAAAGAACAGTGCTACACATAAAGTGGGAAAAAGATGTGTATAGAAAAAAGAAGTAAAGTTTAAAAATATAAATTATGTAGAAGTAAATATGGAAATAATATCAGTGGGTGACTTTGTGATTTAAGAAAAAGAAAGAAAGAAAGAAGGAAAGAAAGAAAAAATAAAGTAGTGAAAGGAAATATATATGAAATAATGAGAAGAAAGTTGCATATACGGAACAACAAACGATGGACTTTTAAAATAAATGATATAA
Source organism: Protopterus annectens (assembly GCF_019279795.1). Lineage (NCBI taxonomy): Eukaryota > Metazoa > Chordata > Ceratodontiformes > Protopteridae > Protopterus > Protopterus annectens. The sequence goes on along the minus strand of NC_056751.1, from coordinate 619,155,898 downwards.
CATGCAAATTGATTATTTTGTAATATCTGAACATTTACAGTTGTGCAACAAGGAATAAAGGTAAGAGGTTTCTTGGATCATTAAGCTATTTGGGTAGAAATGTAGGAAAAGGAAGAATATATAAGAATAGGTAAAGGATTAAGAGGTTTAATGAAAAAAGATTTAAATGAAGAAGGTAGAAAAGAGATGAATCAATTATGGAAAGATCATATAGATGTGATTTTTTTTATGAAAATTGGATGGGTTGGTGGATAAGTTTTATAGAAAACTATAAAAAGTGTTTTTTGGACTGTCAAGCTGTGATGAAAAGGATAGAGAAACGAAAATATAGACAATTGATTCAGGAAGTATTTAGAGATGTGTTAAGAAACAATACATTTCTTATGAAAAGGAGAAGAAAAGATATGAAATAAATTAGGAGAAAAATAAGAAATTGTTGTATAAAGAAAGGTATTTCTTACAAGGGAAAAGGGAAGAGGTGGGTCTATGTTTGGATAAAATAGTAAAAGAAAATAGGAGAATAATAAGGGAATTGATGAATAATGAAGGAAAAAGAGAACTTACACAAGACAAAATATTTGAAGTAATAAGGAAGCATATAGAAAATGCTTCTGTAAAGAAAGAGATAAAAGAGAGACAAAAATGGAAAGTTAAAAAATTGAGTAAGGACGATAATAAGAGTTTGGAAAAAACATAATTGTAGAAGAACTTATTGAAATTTTAAAAGAACTTACAATGGAAAAAGCTACAGGAATGGACACCATTGAATGTAATATGTACAATAATATGCAAGAATGACCAAAAGTGTATTTTGTAGAGGTATTAAATTTATTTTAGAAACAGGAGTGGTAGAAAAAGAAATATGTACTGGGGACATGAAATTCATATGGAAAGAAAAAGATAAAAAAAAATGATATAAGAAATTTGAGACCAATAGTGTTGAATAATATATACTATAAGATATTTATGAGAATAATAGGAAAAAGACTAGGGTGCAGATTTAATAAAGCCTACATGAGCTGGTAAAGCTATGAGCATGTTGTGGCACAAAGTGCACACAGTAGCATAGTGTTTTGTTTTCAGTAAGTGGCTCTACACAATGTGTAGCGCCACCGCACAAACATGGAAACACTATGGTATGGTAATTACAGCATAAGCAGCTGAATTTTATGCTAATCCACCAATCCAAGATGGAAGAGCTATTCAACATACCATAAAGCAACCATGTAGACTCAGTGCTAGTTTTCCCTGCAAATTTCAAAACCTACTGGAATACAGCCATGGGAAGGAGTCTACAGATAAAGAATGTCAGGGGCTGCTGATGCTGCTTTATGTACAACAAAGTCTATGCTGCTGTTGCTAATAGACCACAGCAAAGAAGGAGAATAATTTTCAGACCCCATTTAACTTACCACAATCTACATGAGGTGGAAATTGTAGAGTGCTGCAGAGTGGAAAGAGACATACTACAGTAACTCTGCAACTCTTGCTACCCCTATAGTGCCTTTTTTAGGCAAGGTTCAAATGACAAATTCACCACCGTAACAGGTACAAGCAAGCAAATTCTGAAGATAATGCTACTCAATGCTAGAAGTCTAAACCTCAAAATGCATTTACTCGAGGCATTCCTTAAAATGGAGAACATCGGCATCTGTGCAGTGACAGAGACCTGGTTCAAGGCTCCAGAGAGCACCCCTGCATTACCAGGCTAAAATTCATACCACACCTTTTGGCCACCTAACCTGGACTGAAACACTAAAGGCAGAGGAGTGTCCATATTCATTAAGGATATCCACACCTCCAGGCTAGTTGCTCAGCATAATGCATCCAAGATTATCCAAGTGCAGCTAACTGTGGGCAAGACCGCAATCCAAATTGTAACTTGCTACAGATCCCCCACCATGCCCCAGGATTCCAACTCCTCATTTCTTGATAAACTGAAAAATATTAGGGTACAACCCAACACCCTAATAATGGGCAATTTCAACTACACCACCATTAGCTGGGAAAACTATTCATGTACCAACTCTTTTGCTCAACGCTTTCTGGAATTCATAAATTCCAACACCTTGGATCAACTTATCCACACCCCCACCAGAGGCAGCAATATCCTAGACCTGGTCATTACCAACATGGGTGACAGGTGTTCCACACCAGAGGTCACTTCTTCTTTGGTTGGATCAGACCACAAGTTAATCAGGCTAGACATCCACATCCTGCCCCTACCCCCCATTAGGGAAACCACTGTAAAAAATTTCTCCAAAGCCAACTTCATGCTTCTTAAGACAGAAGTGGAAAACTTCATAACACCCATGCAGATAGACAATAGAGGTACGACTGCTGAATCCTACACAAATGTACTTTATAAGCACTTACACGAGTGCATGAATCATGCTATCCCTAACAAAAACCAAGATGCTATCCTCCAAAAAAGGAAGCCAATCTGGTGGTCCCCTGTCATAAACAAACTCTATAACAGAAGAAACTGTTGCAAAAAAGAGTAAAATCCCATGATTGGAGGACTTCACTGATCAGCCTCAGTAAGAAGCTGAGAGCCCTCATATAATCCTCCAAAGCTAGTTATGAAAACAAAATCACCACTGATTTTAAAGACAACCACAATGCATTCTATAGCTATGTCAAGAATCTCAATGGCAACAGTCAGATCTCATCTGAGTTACAGCACAATGGCACTAAATACACAGAACCAACTGATTGCCAACATCCTGGCAGATAAGTTCAGTGCTTACTATACTCCCCCACCACCTAAAGAGCCCATCTCTATACTGGAAGAATGTAAAGTTCCTGTAATCATGGCTGCACAGGTAAAAAACACACTCTCCAAAGCCAAGAACACAGCATCCATGGGACCTGACAACATCCCAAGCTGTGTTCTACATCAACTACAGAATGAACTGGCACACCTCCTAAGCACCATGTTCAATCATAGCCTCACCTCAGGTTTTGTGCTCACTGAATGGTGCACAGTGATGGTTATCCCAATCCACAAAGGGCGGGGGCCAACATGGACTCCGGGAATTACCGCCCCATTAGACTAACGAGCCTGGTCTGCAAGGCCATGGAACATATCATCATGGAACTTATATACAAAGACATTAGTAATCTCCAAACTCTAGACCCCACCCAATTTTGGTTTGTAAAAGGCAGGTCATGTCTCCTAAACCTGATAGACTTCTATGAAGCAGTCACCAAAGCTGTAGATGATGGTAAGGTGGTTCACAAGGCCTATCTAGATCTCGGCAAGGCTTTTGACACCATCCTCCACTCTGGAATTATAATTGCATGAACTCACTAAACTAGATATAAATCCATATGTCACAAGATAGGTTGCCAACTGGCTCACTGACAGAACCCACACTGTGGAAGTAGCAGACTCCAAATCCGACTTCAGACCAGTGACAAGTGGAGTACCACAGGGTTCAGCCCTGGGTCCTCTCCTGTTTGGTATCTACTTTTCTGAAGTACAGGCTAACACAGAATGTCTTTGGCTAACATAGTTTGCAGATGACTGCAAACTAGGAGCCATAATTGAAACTGCTAACAATGTGGACATCCTACAAAAGGGCCTCACTGAAACAGATGCCTGGTTTCAAAGCCATGGCCTCAAGCTCAATGCCAAAAAGTGCATTGTCATCTCCTTTGGTAAAAACTCTGTACCCATGAGCTACCACATAGGTGGTAGTCTACTTAACACCAAATGTGTGATAAGAGACCTTGGGACACAGGTGGACAGTAGTCTCTCCTTTGATAGTCACATCACCACAGTAGTCAAGAAATCCTTCTACATGGCACACCTCATCAGAAAAGTTTTCCCATCCTGGAAAAAATAGGTCATTGTTCCCCACTACTCGTCACTCATTAGACCCATTATAGAGTACAGTGCCCTGTTTGGTATGTACCTCACAAGACATCTACAACAAGTGGAAAGGCCACAGAAATACCTTACAAAGAGGATTACCAGCCGAAAACAGATGCCTTCCACAGACCGTCTCAATTCTGGCACTTCAGAGTCGTGTACTGGTAATTGTTGTTTGACTAATTTATATCATTGCTGGCTGACTTCAGAGTTGTGCACTGTTATTTTTGCTTCACTGTATAGTTTTTCAGATCTCTGCTGAAGGTGTTGGTTTTCCCATACCCACCCTCCCTATTCTTGTGTTGTTTAAATTTGGAGGCTTTTGCAGTTGCACGCCCCCACTATAAATTTGATCTGGGACACTCCCCCCAGTCCCATCTCTTTACCTCATTCTACCTAATAGATTCCTTCTGCACTTGTTTTTAGTCATTTTTAATTTAATTGCATTCTTTAAACTGTTTGGTCTAACATTGCTACATACTCAAATGTGCTAGTTTGCACTGCATTTGAATTGTTTTTACTGCTGTTTTAGCTACTTCTCTCTCTCTCTGTCTTTCTATATATATATATATATATATATATATATATATATATATATATATATATATATGTATATATATATATATATATATATATATATATATATATATATATATATATATATATATATATATATATATATATATATATATATATACATCTTTCCTGTAACTAGTGTAGTCCAGATTCAGATTTGCTGTATCCAGGACGGTATGTAAGCTTCTGAGACCCCCCCCCCAAGCTTTCTGTGTTGTAGGGAAGCCTTCTGGCTTATTAGTGGGAGTGGTAAGCACTAGGTAACCTATCTACCACATAAGGAGTGGTTCTGGCCCAGAAATTGTAGTTATTGGCCGTTTGGACAGTTTTTCCATCTCTCTCAACTTTCTGATTTAAAAGTCTGCATTTGCACTTGTTTCCCCCCTTTCCTGTAACTAGATTAGTCCAGATACAGATTCTTAGTTTTAGCATTTGAATTTCCTTATTCGTGATAAGCACTTGTTCAGAACTTGTAAGCACTAAATAACCTACTAATTACTACAGCACTCAACTTTCCTCATTACCTAGAGGAAAACAGTTTTGGTACTTACTTTTCTCACTTGCTTAGAGAAAAACAGCTCTTGTACTCACTTTCCTCACTTATCTAGAGGAAAATAGTTTTTTATTCAGGCATGTCCAAGGGTCAGCTCCCAGTGTTCTCTCCTGTCTATCTGATGAATCTGGGCATATTGGGGCAATGTAGAAAATGCCTCATATACACAGACAACCCTCTCCTCCTACCACCCAACACTACAACCTGTGAGAGATGCCCTTATCTAGCCAAACTGGAGGTAAAGCTCTCTCCAATCAAGACTGAACTTGACAGTCGAGGAGAAGGTAAACACTTGCACCACACCACACTCATCACATAGTCTCACTAAATCTACACCACCAAAATACACACATAGAAACACAAAAACATTCACAGAGGCTCTCAATAATAATCTGCTCAAGCAACAGAGACCTCCAAAGCAGAAATGCAAGCAACCTCCACCCCCAACATAACCCAAATGACACACAGCCCACAGACTGAGTGTGCCACTCAACCACAGCCAATAAGGCAAAACAACGTACCCAACACACTAGTCATAGGTGACTCTATAGTCAGGCACACTGATGTCCCACTCACCAGGGTAAACAAGGAGAAGGTTACTGTCAGCTGCCTGTCGGGTGCCAGGATCCGCCACATAAACCATGCACTCAGGTCACTCCACAACAAGTACAAATATGACTATATCATTGTCCATGTCGGTGTGAACGACCTGAGATGTACCTCCCTGGACTACATGAAAAGAGACATGGAAAAGCTCTCTAATCTTGTAGCCCAGGCAGGTATGACCCTAGCCCTGAGTAGCATTCTGCCATCACCCAGAATGATGCCGCAGTTTGTTTGTTTGTGTCTTTCGGCTTTTCCCGGTTAGGGGTCGCCACAGCGGAACTCCGGTCCGCTAATGATTGGCAGTAGAGTTTTACATGCTGGCTTGCCGGGCCTAACGCACAACCTTCAACGAAGGAATGCTCATTCATCCATGTCGTCACACAGAAGACGCTCTAACTGAGAATCGAACTGGCAACATCTAACTGTGAGGTGACAATGCTACCGCAGCACCACCACCGCAGTCTCAGAATGATGCCGCAGTACAAGGACAAAATGATTGACTTCAACAATTGGCTAAGCTATTGCTGCCATTCTATAGGGATCCAGTATCTGTCTGCCTGGGATGACATGGTCGACAGACCACGATGCTTTGCCAGAGATGGCCTGCACCTGTCAGCCCTGGGATTCTGGATACTGGCTAAGGTTCTTGCCGCCCCCTATAGTGTCTTTTTTAGGCAAGGTTCAAATGACAAATTCACCACCGTAACAGGAACAGGCAAGCAAAAACTGAGGGTGATGCTACTCAATGCTAGAAGTCTAAATCTCAAAATGCACTCACTCAAGACACTCCTTAAAATGGAGAACATCGATATCTGTGCAGTGACTGAGACCTGGTTCAAGGCTCCAGAAAGCACATCTGCACTACCAGGCTATAACACATACTACACTTTTCGGTCATGTAACCTGGACTGGAACACCAAAGGTGGAGGTGTGTCCATATTCATTGAGGATATCCACACCTCCAGGCTAGTTGCTCAGCATAATGCAGCCGAGGTTATCCAAGTGCAACTAACTCTGGGCAAAACTGCAATCCAAATTGTAGCTTGCTACAGATCACCCACCATGCCCAAGGATCCCCACTTCTCTTTTCTCAATGTACTGGAAAATATTAGGGTTCAACCAAACACCCTAATAATGGGTGATTTTAACTACCCCACCATTAACTGGGAAAACTACTCATGTACCAACTCCTTCGCTCAATGCTTTCTGGAATTCATAAACTCCAATGCCCTGGATAAACTTATCCACACCCCCACCAGGGGCACCAATATCCTAGATCTAGTCATTACCAATATGTGTAACTGGTGTTTCACACCTGAAGTCAACACCTCATTGGTCCGATCTGACCATAAGCTAATTACCCTAGATATCTACATCCTGCCCCCACCCCCCATTAAGGAAACCAAAAAAATTCTCCAAAGCCAACTTCATGCTTCTTAAGACAGAAGTGGTGAACTTCATGACACCCATGCAGATGGACAATACAGTTACTACTACTACTGAATCCTGCACAATTGCACTTTATAAGCACTTACATGAGGGCATGGATCGTGCTATCCCAAACAGAACCAAGATGCTATCCTCCATAAAAAGGAAGCCAGTCTGGTGGTCCCCTGCCATAAACAAACTGTACAACAGAAGGAAGAAGCTGTTGCAAAAGAGAGTAAAATCCCATGTGTGGAGGAGCTCCCTCATAAGCCTCAGTGAGAAGCAGAGATCCCTAATAAAATCCTCCAAAGTTAGTTACAAAAACAAAATCACCACTGATTCTAAAGACAACCACAAAGCATTCTATAGCTACGTCAAGAATCTCAATGGCAACACTCAGATCTGCTCTGAGTTACAGCACAATGGCACTAAATATACAGACCCAACTGATATTGCCAACATCCTGGCAGATAGGTTCAGTGCTAACTTTACCCCCCTCTCACCCCCTAAAGAGCCCATCTCTATACTAAAAGAATGCAAAGTTCTTATAATCATGGCTGCACAGGTAAAAACCACACTCTCCAAAGCCAAGAACACAGCATCCATGGGACCAGAGAACATCCCAGCCTGTGTTCTGCATGAACTACAGAATGTACTGGCACCCCACCTAAGTACCATGTTCAATCATAGCCTCACTTCAGGCTTTGTGCCTGCTGAATGGCGCACAGTGATGGTTATCCCACTCCACAAGGGGGGAGCCACCACGGACCCCGGGAACTAATGCCCCATTAGCCTGATGAGCCTGGTCTGCAAGGCCATGGAACATATCATCATGGAACTTATAAACAAAGACATTGGTAATCTCCAAACTCTGGACCCCACCCAGTTCTGGTTTGTAAAAGGCAGATCATGTCTCCTAAACCTGACAGACTTCTTTGAAACAGTAACCAAAGCCTTAGACAAGAGTAAGGTGGTTCACACACCCTATCTAGATCTTGCCAAGGCTTTCGACACCATCCCCCACTCTGGAATTATAGATAAAATCACTAAACTAGGTATAAATCCCTATGTCACAAGATGGGTTGCCAACTGGCTCACTGATAGAACCCTCACTGTGAAAGTAGCAGACTCCAAATCCAACTTCAGACCAGTGACAAGTGGAGTACCACAGAGTTCAGTCTTGGGTCCTCTCCTGTTTGGTATCTACTTCTCTGAAGTACAGGCTAACACAGAAGGTCTTTGGCTAACAAAGTTTGCAGATGACTGCAAACTAGGAGCCATAATCAAAACTCCTAACAATGTGGACATCCTACAAACGGGCCTCACTGAGACAGATGCCTGGTGTCAAAGCCATGGCCTCAAGCTCAATGCCAAAAATTGCATTGTAATCCCCTTTGGTAAAAACTCTGTACCTATGAACTACAACATAGGCGGTAGTATACTTAACACCAAAAGTGTGATAAGAGACCTTGGGACACAGGTGGACACTAGTCTCTACTTTGATAATCACATTGCCACAGTAGTCAGGAAATCCTTCTATGTGGCACACCTCATCACAAAAAAAGAGGTCATTGTTCCTCTCTACTCATCACTCATTAGACCCATTATAGAGTACAATGCCCCTTTTGGTATGTACCTCACAAGACATCTACAACAACTGGAAAGGCCACAGAAATACCTCACAAAGAGGATTACCAGCCTCAAACAGATGCCTTACGCAGGCCGTCTCAAAAAACTCCAGCTTTACTCCGTTGCATATCACCTACTCAAAGGTGATCTCTGCCTAACATACAAAACTATGTCAAACCCAGAGCTGTTGGACATGCTCCACTTAAAAAATATCAATCCCTCTGAGCTACACGCTCTAGGGACCTAAACCTTGTCACCACAATAAACAGAACATGCCAGGGGGCTAGATTCCTGTCCCAGAGACTTCCCATACTCTGGAATAAACTACCTCTCTGTATCAAACAAAGCTCCTCATTAGCACTCTTCAAGAAAAATCTTGATGATTGGATGGGAAATAGGAAATTCACCCTGGGGATCACCTCTGTGGCTCTGCTCAACTGTGGCACAGGAAAATAATTTTCTTGGGTGGCAAAAGCCAGGGTACCTTTTTGGCTGGGTTTGTATAGGCCCCAGGGCCGATAGCCTAGTAGCTACCTATGAACCTATGTGTAGCACTTAGAATTTTAGCTACAGGAAACTTTCAGAGACCAACAGGGAACATGCTGGTAGTGTCACAGGCATCAGCATCCAGGATCCTCCATCAGTTCCTGAGTGTTATGCTCCAATATGCCAGTAACCACACATATTTTCCCAATACTCCTGAGGACAGGGCCACAAATATGCAGGAGTTCTACTTTGTAGCACACTACCTTGAAGTACTGGATGCCATAGATTGTACACATATAGACATTAAAGCACCACCCAGGAAACAAGGTAGGGTGTACGTAAACAGAAAGGGCTTCCACTCAAGTAACTGCCAAATTGCGTTTAATGCTAAGGGAATCATCTTAAATGTGTGTGTGCTGGCAATTCAGGCAGTTACCACGACTCATATATCTGGCCCAACTCCCAACTCTTTCATATGTTCAGTAGGGGTGATATCCCACAAGGTCATTTACTTGGGGATGAAGGTTATGCACTGGATCCATGGCTGATGACACCCATCAGAAATGCACACACCCACTGAAGAATGCCATAATGACACACATGCTCAAACCAGAAATATCATAGAGTATGTGTTTGGACTGCTGTAGTCATGGCTCTGGTGCCTAGATACATCTGGGGGAGCTCTGCAGTACAACCCATGTACATGTACTGAAATCTTCACCATTTGTGCCATGCTTCACAGCATCATCCTGAGAAAAACAGCTTCAGCAGGATCAACAAGGGGAAAAGGCACACATCCCATCACTACTGGCAAGATCACATCAAGCACACTCAGGTGAAGATTCAGAGGGGGAACCAGCAGCTGCTGTGACTGTAGGCAAATGTAGATGTGCTCAATATGCCCTCACATTTGCTAAAAGGCAACACATAGCACACTCACTCACCACCTAATGTGCTAAAATCTTCATCCTATGCATATACATATTGTCAAAGGAAAAACTTCAAAGACCAATACACGTAAGGTTCAGTTAAGGCACATTTAATAACTTGCAGCAAGGAGACAAAAACATGCAAATACAGGATTTTGCCTAACTACTAACAGGAAGTATGCTATTCTTATACTGTTTTACAAGACATGGCCTTCTATAGCTGACATAATCAAACACAACTTTCAGTAATGTTCTACAGCAGATGTTACTCAGATTTTCTGCTGACATGACTAGATTTGTTAGAAACTTTTTGAGAAAAACAACCTGGCCTTGGTGGGCACTAACCCGTTACAAGCTTCTATTGTATAGTTCTAATGCATGTGTTACATTTCAAGGTACTTTTCTAGCTCAGACACAAGCAAATGCTGATTGCAGTTCATATTTTCAAGCAGTCTTTGTTCTAATTATCTACAGCTTCTGCAGCTGTGTATTTTCTCACAGCACAAGCGGAACTCCTTGTCTAAGTTTCATAACATTTATACAAGTGGTATTGTTCTATTCATTATTCTCCTGACACAAGCAGAAATCATCTGCTTCTCAGTAAATTTCCAAGGCATAAGCAAAGATTTTAGCTGTGCATATTTCTTGACAATACAAGGTCAGAAAGCTTCTGCAATTTGTACAGATTTATGCAGTGTAAAATAGAATAAATGTGTTAACCCTTTTCAAGCTCTAAATGCACTAAGCATATTAATAATACATATACTAATACATATTTTTCTGACACATATAGTAACACTTATGCCAGCAATGCTCACAACCTTTACCTACCCATGTAATGGCTGTGTGCTCCGAGCATCAGACAGAATCAGCCCTGAACTAAAATTGTAGCAACTGTCAGATTTACTAGGTAAGTGCTGAACCTGGAATAGAAAAAAATGTGTAGTAATACAAATGAATGGCATAGCCTTCAGTACCATTACTTGGTAATGTAAGTAACTAAAATGTGGTTGATGTTTATAGCAATGACTTCAAGATGTGACCTCAGTGACTTATGTGAATACCTGTGTCCTCTGTCAAGTAATAGGCCTCAGGCATCAAAGATTCACACATTCATACCTCTCAAAAGCATTGATGGTCACCAAATGTTCTCAGTTTGGTCTCATATTTTTGTACTAGCAAATCATTAATGAGAGACGTTAGAAACTAATGACACATATTTCAGTTTCAGACTTCAAATCCCACAGACAAAATACTAAAAATACTGATGCAAAAACTGTTTGATTCTATCAACTGTCTAACTTTGTAAGATCAGCATATTTAAAAAGTCTTCCTATTGTTCAGCCTTTATCCCATTTTTGTTTATGGCTTGGTCCACCTTTTTTGCTGTAAGAGTGTGGGAGGCATGTGCACATGACAAAAACCTGTAAGAAAGCAGTACAGTTAACAAAACAGCATCACAAACACATATATTCTAAGCACTAAGTGAGCTATGCACCCTGAGCATCAGACACAAAGCTTATGTATCCCTTAATTTAAAATATAAAAAACAAGGATATGACACAGTTATCATCACTTGCACAGAGTGTTGCGGGGGGGGGGGGTGGAAGGACGCCTAGGATGACACAAAAGGTAATTGAGTGAGTGTGAGTAAGAAAGAGAAACAGGCAGACATTTGGATAAAGTAACAAATGGACACTGAGACAAAATGTGATTTAAGCCTCACAGCTGAATTATGTGACTGTTGTGTGTGGATATCTGTGTGGGCTCTCCAGGTGAAATTGGTGTTTTAGTGTCTGCAAGAATACAGCCAAGCTTTGTATTAGCTCTGCATCTTGGTATGTCGGACAGATGTGAGCCATGCATGGTAGAGGTAGCAGTACATTGTCATTGTACCCAACAATGAGAACGGATTCTGCCAGGAGTTGCACTGGCACATCTGCTACCTGAATGTGACTGATGTCTGCTGGATGAGCTCCCGTCATGAGGATACGCATAACCATGACTTCATGGCCTGCCACTTCTGGGTGTGGAGATCTTAACCACTGATGGAGCAGTGGAAGTAGTGCAACTATGGGAGCATGATCGGGCACAGCCACATTGTCTAACATCAAATGATGTGGTTGGCCAATGCCCAAGTGGATGTTGTCCACCTCCCAGCAGATGTTCCATCACAGACACCACCCATTCCAATATGTCATTCATCTGATCCATTGAATCAGCAACATGGTGGAGGCAGTCATAGATGCCAGCCTGTGCCATGTCTACAACCTAAGCATTTCTTAGGAGGAGCTATTGGAATGTGCCTGTGCCTCCATGATGGCCCTAAACATAAGTCAAGTGGCATGGAAAAACACACCTGGATCAGGTGGAGGATGGACAGCAGATCTCCGAGCACCCAAACAACCTTCCTGAGTGGCATCTCCCCCACAGTTTGGCTATGACCAGAGTCAGCAAGCACTAAAGCCACAGTAACCACGCTAACCTGTTCAAGTGCCTCACCCTTCACCTGTCCAATATCTCAGAGCTCACTGGAATGAGTTGGCATAGGCCTACTGGCTATGTCTGAAGGAATTACATGGGATGGCTAAATGTCAACCTCAGTGTTAGATTCAATCTTTGCCAGCATTGTGCTAGTTACTTATAAAAGTAATAAGTCACTATTACTAGTTACTTTTAAGTGAAAGTAATATGTTACTATTACTTATTAATTTTCTAAAGAAGTAATATATTACTATTATTAGTTACTATCTAAAGTTACTAGCTACTGTTGAGTTACTTTTACATAAATATAATTTATCAATTCTCATGTTCAAATTTACTCGCAAAGTACTTGTGTGTGAGGAATGCATGTTTACTGCACATGAATATGAGTGTATTAAAGTTGTATACACAGTGTTACAATAATGATGAATAGCATTTTACAGTTTACAAAGTCTCACAGGTTAGTCTTTATAGTCAGAGAGTCACAATGTAATACTTAAACCAAAGTACACACAGCCAGCTACACAAGACCCATAACAAGTTGCAACCCATCAAATTTTCAACAAAGTACATTAGGTTAATCTGCTAAAGTAAATGCTGAGGATGCAAAAATGCTTACAGAAAATGTCATATAGGTCTAACAAGACTGTTAACACAACAACATATTTCAAAATATCACTTCATATAATTATTCACAATGACTACACATTTCTGTTGGCTCAAAGGAGCAACTTTTCAAAGTGTTCATCAGTGAGTCTATTTTACTAGCAGTCAGCACTTGTTCACCAAGACTGAACAGGCATTCAACAGATGCAATAGATGGCAGAGCTGTTTTAGTGTTCAGAAATATCTTCTTGACTATAGGGTAATTGTTGAGAGAAGATATTTCTCTGGAAGGGTCAGTCAGATACATGTCCATCTGAGAAGATATGCTAACATTGGCTGGCGTCGACTCTTTGAAGCTGAAGAAGCTGTCTTTGGCAGTTAATGCAGAAGCTTCAGGTGACCCATGTGCAGATTCATCCAGTTTCTGCATGGCATCAAGGAGCAGAGCCTTGCCTCTGAGTTTCTGCTCTTCAGTGTCATCCATCACAAACGGAACTGCGGATGCACTATGCTAGCCAGAATGAGCTCTTCACACTCCAGAAGATGATTGAACCGAGCCTCAATTCCTTTATGAAAAGCATCAGCTAGTGGCAGAACAAGCTTCACAGACTGTCTGACTTTGGACAACTTGTTTTTCAGGCACGTAATGGTGGGGGATCAGGATTTCCATGAAGCTTTTCAACTCTGACTGCAGGATGTTCAGAGCCATTGCCAGGGCTGCATTGTTCGCTCAAACTTGGCAACAAAGGTAATTTATGCAGGCCTGAAGATGACAATTCCAATCTGTTCACATATCTCATTCAGCAAGCCTTCACCCTGAGTTGCAATGAGTTGAATTCTCTCCATCACGTAGAAAATGGGATTCCATCGTGTTTCATTGGGAATAATCAATGTCAGATCACACTTATTTTGAGCCACCTCAGCAGCTTGGGTGCTGTGACTAGCCTTGTTCCAAGCAGCATAGCATTTGGCCATGGTGCTTCACATGATCTTTTTATACTGTGCATCATTACATGCAGATTCAGCATCTTGCATGGCAACTAGATTCAATGTGTGTGCTGCACATCTCAGATGGGGGCAATGAATAGATGTTCTTGCTTTGCTCTGACTGGCTCAGCACAGCTGTCACACTGTTGTAAATCACTCCACCATCATCATCCTCATCTTGGGACAGAACGCTTGTTGTTTCAGATATCTCACATTCTGAGAAGACAGTGAAAGCCTATACAAAATTGCCGCCATTGTCAGTAATTGTTGCGCATACCTTTTGATCTATCTTGTACTTGATGGGAATGCTCTCAAGAGTTGATGCTATGAGATCATATGTATTCCTTCCTTGTAATCTGCAGCATGACAAAGCAGCTGACTTTCTTTGAAGTGTGTCACAGTTAATCCAGTGGGTGGCGACACCAAAGAAACTATGATTCTGATAGGTCCAAATGTCAGCCGAAGTGTGCTGCATACTATCAAGATTTATGCTGGAAGCTGCAAGCATGTTCTTATCGTTCATAAGCATATTCGTGTACTTTTCTATAAGATCATATATCTGCCAAATCTCTTGTGTTTTTGCTTAAAGTTGAATGTCTCAAAGCAAAATCTTTCTCACTGCATCATTAACATCACACACAAGCTTGTCTTTTATCAATTCATCTCTTAGATCACCAAATCTGCACGATTTTGACTTGTTTCTAAAGTCAGTTATATATGCTGTAAAAGTTTCACCAGGGTTTTGATCTCTTGTGTAAAATAGTGCCTTTCCACTATAATGTTCGTTTGAGGGTTGCACATTTCTCTAAATTTACATTCTAAGCACTCGGAGTCTTCCCATGTTTCAGCCTATATCACAATATGGCAGTCTTCTCCCTTCTCTGCATGCACAAATAAATGTTCTCTCTCAATGGCTTCTGAACCAGCTAAATTGAGCAGAATAAATGCTTTTGTATGTGTATCTTTATCAGAAAAAGCAGCATCTATGAAAATATATTCTTGCTCAAACACTCTCCAGTTTTCAGCAATATTATTATCAAACACAAGAGGATCAGGTCTGTGAAATCCCTCTGCCATGCCAAATAAGTGTCAAACACAGACCGAGTACTTGTAATTATATTCATCTGTACAACAGACTCTTTGAAATAACTGTACTCTTTGAAAATACTGTACTGTAATACTGCACACTGCCAACACTTTGCATACTTTAGATACTTTGAATAGCTTTAGTTAATGTGAAAAAATAGTACATTGCGGAAAAAATACAGTTGTTTTCTCTTTTTTGAACATTTTATATGATTCTGATATTGTTTCAAATGTTTTTGTAATTATTTCAAGTACTTTCTTCAGTATGTCACAATTTTGAACATTGTCTTTATTCAGTAATTTGTTTGGAATGCTTTGCTTTATATTCATTGAAGAAAAAATCATTTAAATGAGTTTAAGAACCTGGAAATATTTTCTGACCTGTTTATGAGTTGTTTGCAGTCATTTGAGCCACTCTTGTATATTACTCCATTTCCGACTGTGTGCCTCATGGTTTTAAGAAGCTTTCACTTTGGATTCCATTCTGAGAACATCACTCGTCTTGTGTATTCAAATAAGATGGCAAGGCTTGGGTGTTCATTTAAGATATTTATTACAAACAAACACATCAGGATGGATGACTAGAACATAAAACTAAAGCGAACTAACTAACTGACTGACTGCTATACGCATACATGCTTTCACTCCAGCTGCTTACACAAAATGGCACTCTGCTTGCACGTGCTCAGTACTTATACATATGTGCCCATGAACTACACTGACCTTAAAGGTACAACACACACACACTAAGATCTACACTCCCTGTGTTTACATGGGTTTCCTCAGGGTGCTCCAGTTTCCTCTCACATTCCCAAGACATGCTGCAGGTGGATTAGACATTCTAAATTGGTTTTAGGTGTGATTGTGTGCATGTGTGTGCCTTCTGAAGAAGGTTGAACACTGGGCTGGCAACTCAACAATGTAAAACTCCACTGCCACTTGTTCTGCAGACTGACGATTCACTGTGGTGATCCCTAATGGGCACAGCCGAAAGGAGAAGAAGAAGACTAGTCTGTACAGCTAGAGAGTCACAGATGATAATTAAACCAAACCAGCCAGCAGCACAAGACCTATAGAAACCTATCACATTTTGTTTATTTTCAGCAACTAAAAATGAAAACCTGAAAAGAATATTAAATAGAACATAACAAAATATTGTCAGGATAAAAGTTGGTTAATCATAGATCCACCAGAAGCGTCCTGCTTGGTGCAGTGGGTTGGGGCATTGGATGCTCAACTGATGAGTGATGAGTTTGATTCCGACTGATGGTGGTATGAAGAACCAATGCCATTTATTATACTGCAAGGTAAGGATATGATCTCTGGCAGACTAGAATTGTCCAGTGTTGGGGGATGTTTTAGTTGGTGATAGTCACACAGTACCAGGGCAGGGCTGGAGTCTGGTCAACATTAGCTTTCACCTCCTTGCAGTGCGAAAAAAAAATGAAGCAAATTTTGCTTCAGACTAATTCTAATGCCCTATTATGAATGCTACATGCTATGAGTTGTGCTAACATTATGTTGTAATTTTTTACCCAAATTGTCACTTCAAAGTGTCTATTACCTCCTTTCATCTGATCACTATTTATACTATATAGGGACCCCAGAAGTTTTACATCCCTGTTTAGGAGGCTATATCACCCATGTTGAGAACCACTGGTTTAAGCAAAAGTAAACTCAAAAGTAACTCACATTTAAGTTACTAGTTACTACAAAAAGTAATATATTACTTTTGCTAGTTACTATTTTGAAAAAGTAACTAGTTATATTACTAGTTACTAGAAATTGTAATATATCACAGTAATCAGTGGTCTCACCTTCGATAAACACATCGCCACAACAGTTGGGAAATCCTTCTATGTGACACACCTCATCACTAAGGGCTTTTCATCCCTCATTAGACCCATTATAGAGTACAACACCCCGTTTGGTATGTACCTCACAAGACATCTGCAACAGCTGGAAAGGCCACAGAAATACCTCACTAAAAGAATCATAGGCCTAAACCAGATACCCTATGCTGACCGTCTAAAAAACTCCAGCTATACTCTGTGGCATATCATCTACTCAGAGGTGATCTCTGCTTAACATACAAGGCCATGTCAAACCCTGAGCTGTTGGACATGCTCCACTTAAAGAAATCTCAATCCCTCTGAGCCACATGCTCCAGGAATCTAAATCTTGTCATCACAATGAACAAAACATGCTGGAGATATAGGTTCCAGATGGGTTTATATTAGAACATCAAAGTCTTGAAACTTTAAATGTCCTAATATTGACCCCTATTCAGCAAACACTGAAAATAGCGAAGCTGCAGAACACCAAATTTTTTCCTAGGGAAAGAATTTGGTTGGCCATTTCTGTCACTTTGCTATTTTCAGCACTGTGTTGGAAAGTTACGTGTCGGGTTCAGGTAAGTGTGCGATTGTGTGGATGTGAGGGTTAGGGCATGGGTTAGGTGCATTAGGGTTAGGGCATGGGTCAGGTAAATGTGCGATTGTGACAATAGTTAGGGTTAGGGTGGGGTAGGTGAGTTAGGGTTAGGGCAAGGGTGAGGTGAGTGTGCGATAGTGATGAACCTTAGGGTTAGGGTTTGGGTTAAGGTAAGTGGCTAGATACTAGTGTATGTACAGTTTAGTGTAGGGTTAGATGTAGGATTTTAAGTGTATGTGTGTGGATTGCTGTTTTTTTGGTGTGCTTGTGTTGTGCGCATGTGTTTCAGAACAGCAATTTTTTTCCCTGGGAAAAAATTCGCTGTTATGCATGTTTGATATTTTAAGCGTTCGCTGAATAGGGGTTGATATTAGAACATTCAAAGTTTTAAGACTTCGATGTTCTAATATAGACCCATTCCTGAGCCAGAGACTACTCTTACTCTGGAATAGACTGCCCATACATGTCAAGCATAGTGTCTCCTTGGCCCTCTTCAAAAGGAACCTTTACAATTGGATGGGAGATAGGAAATTCACCTCGGGATCACATCAGTCACCCTGCTAGACAGGGGTCCAGGGAAGTAAATACTGTGGGAAGAAATATCCAGGGAATTGTTATGGCTAGGCTTGTATAGGCCCTAGGGCCAATAACCAAATACCAACCTATGAATCTATGAACCTATATTACTTATTGTAATAGATTACTCCCATCACTGATCTTTGCATCACCTGACTGTGCCTCTGTATGTCCACCATCATCATCAGAGTTTGCCAATATTCTGACATCAAGTGCTAAGAGTCCTATGCTTCCACTGTCAGGATCACTTGTGATAATAAGCAACAAGCACAGGAAAGACATTAGTACCTACACTAGTATAGGCCAGTATATGCTAACAAACTAACAGTAGTGCCACTGTTACAGATAGTACAGCAATACACACAACAGTCCTGACACCTACGTACATCACACATATGGATAAAATAAAAATTTCTGTGAACTGCTCATCAGTACTGGTATAAAATTACTTGGCTTGCCATGTGCAGATGACTTCAGTGTTCCTAGGGAGGATGGTCCTGGAAGAAGTTTAGCAAAAGCTAAGGACACCATCATCACAATTAACAGTAACACAGGGGTTAAAACTTTTGGCCCTTTATATGTCCATTAACAATACTTTTAACAAAAACTTGGATGACATGTCCACCCTAAGCCCATGTGTAATCATTCAGAATGTGTTAACTGTATCCGTCTACAACTAGCCCTCCCCAAAAAAAAAATATGTTAAAGAAAACTTAAATATTGCTGTCCATATTTTAATATACAAGAAATATTTAACAACTACGATAGGTAAGACTATCTGCAAGCTTTTCCTGAAACATACTTGTCCTCCCTGAAACAGCCGCACCAACATCAATCACATGCTGTTGCGCACTTTCCACTGAGCTCTCTGGAACCCTGACAGTGGACAGGAGCTCTTCATTTTGGTGTCAGTTGTGGTTTTGAAGCAGCCACCCCCCAGTGGCCATCTGTCCATGGACCACTGCAGCTGCTTTCATCTGGGCTGATGAAATCATGTCACTGGCCCTATGACCAATCTGATCATATGACCTGCTCTGGCCACCAACAGCATTCACATCAACTACTATTTGCTGCCAAATTTGCATTTTTCTAGAAATATCACCACATCCTCTCAAGCAGGAAGGCACCATGTCACCTAAATGCTTGGACAATTACTTCATTCTCAGGGTCACTGCAGGGGGGGGTTGCGGGGATTGGGACACCTGGATGCCATAGTCCAAGATGACATAAAATACAAAAGAAGGATAATACACATAAGTATCACATAAATAAAAGTCCTGCTTGGATATAACACATAAAAGTAACTTTCCAATATTACCCACTGGGGAAACAATAATCAGTCAAGACATTCAAATATGAAAAAAAAAAATGATTTATGTGGTTTTAACATTTTACAGTCACCCGCAAAGCAAGGTTGGATCCAAAACAAGGGGAGTATCAACAGCAATGCAAACCCTCTGTACAAACAATTTTGTTTGTGCCAACACAGAAATGGAACTTTGCTCCCCTACCCCCAAAAACAACAGGCAAATGATGCATTTTGCTAACAAATGAAAAGGAATAAAACATCAGTGAACTGCTATTAGTGCTACCAAATAAACTGTCTTGAAAACTTGTGTGCACATTTACCATAGAACATTTATTATTATGCAATTGACAGTCACCTCTACCTGTGGCTAGCCCTCCTCTAGAGGTATCTATGGGCCAAACTAGAAGGCTAACACCCCTTTGTTACTGACAATATAGGACATTTATATTTCACTGAAGTAACAATAGGAGACTGTAAAGAGAAACAGTTGTAACATTAGCACTTGTGATGAAAGTGAAAAAGGCTGTACATCTGAGAAAGTAAAATGGCCTGACAAAAATGCCTATGCCATAATCAGTAAATGTCTAAGAAGTACATACAGATAAATGGGTCTATATTACTGTGTCAAAGGGGATATTCATCGAATGCCCATATGTTGACACGTGTACACCAAAATACCTAAATGTCGAATGGCCACAAAAGTGATTTTTTTTTTCCCAGGGAAAAATCGTTAGGGTGTTGTTGGGAATTTTCCATTTCCTCCACTGTATTGTGATCTCAGAGTTGGTATATTTAAGTAGGAGGGTATGTGTCTGTTGGTTTGTTTTGTTTTTTGTTGGCCCAGCAATTTTTCCCTGTGAATAAATCGCTTTTGTGGCCATTTGACATTTAGATATTTCGCTGTACGTGTCTACGTAAGGGTGTTCGAAAAACATGGTAATATAGACCCGATAAAAGCAGCATTTGCTAATGTTCATATAAAAATGCTTCTAATTTACATCTGAGCATATCCGGTATATAGCAACAAAATGCAATCATACCTTATCAAGAGACAGTAGTCTTCTATACAGATAAACTCAAAGTTATAGCAATTTTTTTCTGTGTAATATACATAAACAGGTCTCCTCACCTTCAGGTCCCCTAGCTACATGGCTCCCTTTTTTGTAGTGTAGATTCAGGCCTGTGATCACAGTGAAGATGCAAATAAGGTGTGAACTCACTAGAATTGCTGAATCCAAAATTCTTGGCTCTGTGTAGCAGGTGTTAACATAGTGCAGTCACTCCTTTGTTTTTTGTTGCTAATGGATTGTAACCGTGAATGATTTCTGGTCTTTTCTGTCAGAAATTGAACTATCTGCATATCTTGCTAGTTCTCTGATCAGCTGTGAAAAGATAGAAAACTTAGGAAGATCTGTGATCAGCACATGCTGCCAGTATTATAGACGTCTCTTCATTTAGTAAATGCTTTCCTATTTAACCAAGGTAGTCTTGTTTTAAACCAGTTCAACTGTCTATTGTAGTGCCTCCGTGGTTTTATGTCTAGATAGTTCTTTGAATACCTCAGCAGTTCTGGAAGGACCACAGCTACTCTCTCTGGATTTCAGATAGGCATTGATAGTTTTCTTCTGTTATATAAGCAGTTTGCCATCAGTGGTTTTCTAATAACTGACCTTTGCTGCTCACATTTCATGAGAACAATACCCTCCGGTAGTTTGTCAATGGAATCCAGTTAAATTCTCACAGTAGCCTCTTCCTTTAATGAATATAAATGTCTAGCTTATCAATCAGAATAGGTTTTTCTTTTTATTGGTTTTAATTTACCCTCTCTTGAACCTGAGTTTGTATAACTGAACTGATCGTACAGTCACGTCTTCCTATGAAGTATTTTTAACAACCATTAAAGCTAAGTGTAGAAGGGTGTAAATTTGTTCTTCCAATTCTGAGTTATAACCTATTTTGCTATAGGTAGTATGGACCACAAAATGTAATATTTCATTGTTTAACACATATAGGAAAAGGAGTTTTAAAAAGGATTAGGGATTTAGATAAAACAAATTTATCTGCAAAAAAGACTGTAAAAAGAGATTCATGTTATTTCAATAAGGTGTTAAGACAGTACAGTCAAAAAACATGCATTGACCTTGACCATCTGCTTTAAGTTTTTGTTTATGTCTCCAACAATCTTGTTTGTGCTTCAACATTAATTCAATTTTATGTGGTGTGAGAAACATCTATGCAAAAATTTCCAAGTAAAGAGATTCCATCAAAGAGATGAAGTTGTATGTTTAGAAGATATTAGAATTATTTTTTTATCTTCTTCACTAGGAGGTCTATTATTAATATAGGTAAACTAGTTCCAATAATTCTCATTGCAACTTTTTGTTTCTCTTCTCACAACTCTATATGATTTAGATAAGAGACCCATTCACAATGTATTTTGCTGCATTAAGAATATTAGATATTCAATTAATTTTGTGACATGGCCACTTATCCTTGGGTGCATTAACTTAATTTCCCCATCTACATGTTGTCTGCAGGAATGTACATCTAGCCACATGTCTTTAAATTATATTTGTTCTTAATATAATTAACATGCTGTAGCTTTCCATCTTTCATTAATTTAAACCAATATACCAGATTTTTCTCTTTAAATGTGATCATTGTTTCTAACTTTGAGATGAAAATGTTATTTTGGGGTATATGCCATAGGAAATATAAGGACGATCTATGCTTTATACGCCAGGATTATATATATATATATATATATATATATATATATATATATATATATATATATATAAAGTGTTTAGCGTAGTAGAAATGAAATATGAGTCAATTGGTGATTTATTCCTATAAGGTAATCCTTTAATAACTGTTATTTTACATGAGATAGTTATTAAAACATCTATTATGTTTATAGTTTATAAAAAGATTTCCTAAAAACTATTTCCACCTAGCTATGTAAGTGTTATTAATCCAAAGATATATTGCTTTTATAACTGATGATAATATATGAAATTCCAGATCTAGTAGCTCTAGCCATCCTGTTGCCCAGTCTATCATATAATGGTTTTAAACAATTCTTTCTTGGTTTATTGGGATATGAGAGAAATCTCAAAATTAAAGTGTTACATTCTGTGAGATTTTGATAGTCTGGACTGACATTTTGAGGGGCTATATTAGATAATCAAACTTTTAAAAGTTTGAACACCATATGGTTGAGACCGTATGTTCAAACTGTTAAAAGTCTGAAAATAAAATAAAAAAAAAAAAAACAGAAAAAACCTACCTGAAAGCTTAAGCAGAGGGGCAAGGCCCTTGCACCCCCCACACCCCCCGCTCTTTAACTATACCAACTCTGAGATTGCACTACAGTGTAGACAAAGGAAAACTTCCATTGCCGCACTGTACGGGGATCTCTGTTGAAACAGTCTAACTTTTAAAAGTTCAATCATATGGTGTCAACAATATGACGTTCGAACTTTTAAAAGTTTGACAACATGATAGGAACCCCTCCCTTTGATTATGGCTATTAGATTGTCCGTAATTAGGACTAGATATAACATGATGTTTCGGCTGTTGCAACAACTTCTGGAAACTTATTGCACACTTTTTCATTAGCTGTTACAGTCATACCTGTAATAGCGTCCTTTAAAATACAGTTTTCAGTCCAGTCTACTATTTATGCCATCAGTTAAATTCAAGACCTCAGAAAACTTTGAATAATAGCACAGGACAGTTATATATGTTATGTTATTAAACACAACTCTTTGATTCTTTCTGCGTTTTTCTTTTCTTGGATTACATTTGTGATAAGCATCCCACCAAAAAAAAAAAAAAAAATGCTGCACTACTTTTTCTATTTTACTCACATACCTGGTTAAATCAACATCTCATATGTTCTTTCTTTCTACTTGACAATGCACAAAAGATAATCATGTATCATTGCCAGTATTATTTTAAACACATTTGGCACAATCAATACATAGAAAATTGAACTGTATGCTTTACATGCAGATTAATCTTTTTTTTTTTTTGCATTACAGAATAGCACTGCATGTTTTTAACTACAACTGTTTTCTATTCAGGTCAATCTCTCATAGCCGCCTACTGAAATATATTTATCTTAGGGTCACATTCAATGTATTCCTGAAACTTATTTTCATCAGTTTCAAAAGTAATCATGAGAATATCCATTTAAATTATACTTAATCGCTAAGATAGTGGCAGTTCAGCAAACTTGACTGACCCAGCGTATCTTCTACATTAGTTCTTCTTTTTCTGATGTGTATTTCATAATCAAGTTGTATTTCTGTAATTTTAACAACATCCATTGCATATGAGATGGTGTTATGTGGCAGGGTGTCCTTTATATACTTGGCAGAGGTTTATGGTCCTTTTCTACTAATACTTTTTGGCATGAATATATACAACTTTTCACATCTGACTCAGAGGCAGCTTATTTATTCTCTTATAAAAGCATTATATTAAATCTTGCATCTTATTATAAAATGTTTGTCTTATTCACATCAGGTTTTTAGTGTGGCTGCTTCTATCATCAACTGTTTAATTAATTAGAACATGTTTTCCTGCTCTATACTCCAGTACAGTTCAAAATATTTTTCTAATAAGTCATTTAATGGTACATTTATTTCTGCTGTATCTCAAATAAATCTCAGATGTACTCTATCATGCTAAAAATCTCATAATCACTTGTTTATATTCTCATGAAGGTAACTACCAATAATTTGACTTTCCCATAACACTTGTTCAAGCCTTCCAAAATATAAATCATGACCTTATATATTAGTTCTGTGACTCTCATTTTATGCTCTGGTTCAGATAATGGTTGTAGTGTCTTAGCCTTTTCATTAACTCATTCTTTTACCATGCTCATCTTTAGATATACCCATCAATATATAACCAATATTCTTCACAATGCCTTCATGCCTTTTGATTATCTACACAACAGCTCTGTGAAACACTTCTAGACCTGATGAAATGCCAAATAGTATTCGGTGAATTATGTGTTTTTTTCATAGTTTAATTTTTTGCACACAGCTTGGGACGTCCCTCATCAAGCATAGTTTGCCAAATCATCAAACCATCAAACACAAAAGTACTCTGCAACTAGTATAGTTGAAACATCTGCTTCAGTTGCACAAAATAAATAATACTCATCTTTTTTAGATTTATTAAGCATTTGTAGTCATATAGACTAGCAAATATGATCTCACTTTACATAACTAACCATTTTGTGTACCCATTCTTTATACTCATTCAGTTTCTTAATCATGCCTTTGAGCTCCATTGTGTTCATCTAATTTTCATTTCTCCTTCTCAATGGTACTGCAGCTTTCTCTGTAACGTATGGTGTTGCTAACATTGTAATTATATAAGAGTATGCTGAGCTTGTGGCAAACAAAGCTGAGAAGTAACCAGTTTTTATACTAATACAACATCTGCTCTAATCCTGACTGATACTAATTCTCCTATTTGTCTAAATACTTCTCAACTAAAAACTTTTTTCTGATATTTTCTCTATGCTCTACACTGTCTTAGAATCAAACTTTTTTTGCCTGACTGTTTGTTGACTGCCCTGCTGTCCTGAAGAAACTCATGTACATTAAATGTTTTTTGTTATTTTTCTTTCTTAATAGAACTGTAAAAGAACAATATGTCTTCTATGTGTAACCTATAACTGATTTGTATAAATTTTTGCTAAGAAGTTGCAATAGTTATGTAAATTGTTTTTGTCTTTTTCCACTGTTTTTGTGGACTCTATGTATGTATGTATAATTTTTTTTCTAGGAGCTTTTCTCCTCGGGCCTCTACTGAAAATGGGCATATATCTAGTTAGACTAGCCCGGTCAACACATGTAAAATAAAATAAAATAAATTAAATAATATCATCTCTCTGTACATGGGCATCAGCCTCTGATACATCCAGTATACCAATATGAATGAAGCTTTCCTTCTCCCATTTTGGAAATTATTTTTTATTACTATTAAAAGTAATAACTTTTTGACCAAATATTTCTACATGATGACTATGCATTTTACACATAGATGACTTTAACTGTCCTTTAGATTTGGTACATTGAACACTAGACAGACATTATCCTCTGAACCTGTTGGAAGATTAAATACATTTTGATTGCTATTTGCAGTCTTTTTCCCAGAATCTTGACTAAGACTGTTGTTGAAAATGTATCATATTCTGTGCCTATGTCTATGCACCACACTTTGATTCAGAATTTTGATTTTTCTGCCAATATTTCTGACTGTTTCCTCCAATCGGATATTATCTATCACTCTCATGAAAACTAGTAACAATGTGTATACTGTGAACATTTATTTGAACAGAAAAGTTGCTTTGTGTCTTATTTCACTACACATATTAACTTTATTTACAAATTGATTTATTGTATTTTGCATACATTTGCAAAATGATTTCTCCTGATTTTAACAAAATGATGTAACTGCCTACAAACTCTGCATACTTGTTACATTTTGGGGAATTTATTCTTAGCACTTTTGAACCTATACCTTACACAGAACTTCTCAAGTACACATCTCATGCCTTTTATGCTTCCTACAAATATCAAATGTATCTGCAATCAATTATTTCAACTTTTCTTTTAATTTTTCCACTTCTATATAAGTGTAACTCTTTTGTGAGTCATTTTTACTGTGATATGATGAAGTAATATCACTTGATCTACATAAATCATAACTTTAATTTTATATTTGCATCTTTTAAGAATCTACCTTTTGAAATGTTAAACATGTTTCTATCAGCAATTTGACTCATCACTAATTATTTTTTTACCACTCTTGATTCTTTATTGGTTTTAATTAGTCATGTAGCTCAATAGACTCTCACACTCTAAGTTTTTCAGTTCAATAACATACTCACCAGTGTCCTGCATGGGACCTTCTGTCCACATAATGAATAAATTGTAGATACATGGATGACTTCTTACCTGTTAGTAGCTCTGAAACTCCATTCTCAGCATGGCAGTAGTCTCTCTCCACCCCTCCTTCTTGTCACTCTTATATATTAAAAGGCATAAGGGCTTCATCTAATCTGCCTTCCCAGTCTTCTCCAATATATTGCATACAATATGGAATAAATCAGTGTTCTGGAGTCAGACTTTCCAAGTTTTGGATAAACTTACCTGAGAAAAGAGATTTTTGGAGTCTGCAACTGTACCATTTTCAAATGAAAGACGGAACAGGCTATTTCTGTCTGTGATTATTTTGACACTATCTAGTTTTTGGTATTTGAAAATAGAGGTAAGGCATGATTTTCAATGGTAATAGTTTTACCAGCTTTGCTTTCAGATTGCAGAATATTGTACAGAAAACTAGGTCATATAGTATAGTTGTGTCAATTACTTAAAGAGCTGTCCAAAGTATTTGCAAATATACTTTTCTGGTTATGGCAATTGTGTTATGTATTTAGTTACCTTTTTGTCAGTACATAAAAAACATATTTACGTTATTTTCTGATATTTTCAGCATTTGGACAGGGAATTGAAATTGCTGACAGAATTTCTTGAATAATAATGCAACATCTTTTTTTAAGGTCTGCCAGTGAATCAGATTGACAAAGTACTAACTTTGTGGATGTTATCATACAGTACAAGTTTGTCAATAAGACGAACAATTTAAATATGTTTAGGAAAGTTATGTATTCAAAATTTTTTTTGCATTTCAAAAGCTGCACCCCCCCGACAAAAAAATAATTCATTAAAGGTCCAAATGGTAAAGTTATCAAGGTTTGTTTCACATGAAGAAAAATTTGGTCAGTTAAATTAAAGTGTTTGTCTTTAGATGATGAAAAGGGTATGCGGATTTTGTCTAATAGAATGATAACATTTTAACCAATTATAAATTGTATAAACAAAAGGAACATAAACTAGGAATTTAATGCACTAGAACTATGATTCAACCTTATAGCTACAGAAGTACAGACATTAAAAACATTTTTTTATAATAATTGGAAAAATGTGTTTGAAGTTTTTAATTTAATTGGCCTGTTAGGTGAAGTTCCTCAGTTTGTAACAGGAATAAATATTTGAAATGTTATTTCAAAAGGGAGCATGAGTATAATCATACTTCTGAAATTATTAAAGGTGCTAAGACTAAAAGTAGAGCATGCACCCAGGACAAATTTAATACCAACTCTAAGAGCTTTACCATTGCATTTTATTCTTTTTTTTAAGTTTTATTATTTTCCAAATATAGTAATAGTTAGAATTACATTCGTCCATCTAGATAAGTTATTATAACATTCTATATACAATATTTAAAAATGGCCTGAGCAAGGAAAAAAAAATAAGAAAATAGAGAGAAAAAAAAACAATATGTGAAGATATTTAGGTTACACATCAATGTTCATTTTTAGCATCTGAATAAGGAAAATAATTTTCTCCCAAGGATTGTTAATCCATGTTTTAGAAGTGATTCTCAGCTCTTTGACTTTAATATCCAGTAGCACTGTTTCTTCCATTAATTTCAGGAATTCTTCTACAGTAGGTTCCTGTGATGACTTCCATTTTCTTGTTATACACTTCCTTGCTACTGCAAGTATAGTCCAAAGAAGATATAAATCTTTTTTTATTCATTTCTGTGTTATCATTAATGTTCAAAAAAATTGAGATTTAGTTAGTACAAAGGAGTCTGTAAAAATAAATTGAAGAAATTTAGTGAGTTCTTCCCAAATTTTTTTCATGTTAATACATTCATATAGAAGACATATTCAGTCCGATTTGCATCTTAATAAACATCTCCAACAAATAACATCAGATGAATTGATTTTGGCTAATTTGTCGGGAGTAATAAATGCTCTATGGAGAAATTTCCAAGTGTATATCTTCCATACTTGTAGTTTAGATGTTAATTTAATATAATACAAAAGATTGTTTTTACTTTCAATTGATACATTTGTTGAATGTTCTTTTGTAATGAATTTTCAAAAATTTTGATTGGGTTTAGTTTTGTAATTCATTAAAATTTTATATATTTTTGAAGTTTGATTTGTCCAATTGTAATTATTATATTTAATTTCAAATATATAATTTATAATTTTTGATGTTTGATTTGTCCAATTGTAATTATTATATATAATTTTAAATATATCATTTATAAGTTTAGGACTAGTTTTAAAGGAAGAACCATTAATTGTTCTGCATAGATCTTGTGCATGCAATATTATGCTTTGGAGCACTAACCGATCCATGTTTGAGATATTATATATATTTTGTATCTATTGGCTGTCTAGTACTCTTTGATCCTTTATACAATGTTGCCAACAAGTAAAGTTTTTTTTTTGTTTCCCAATTAGTAAGAGTATTTTTATGAATCTTATTAAAGAAATCTTTCTTAGAGCCAAAAAGCACTAATAGTTCTATCCATAATTTTGTGTCTATGTTAGTGTGAATAAATCTTCTGAATATATTGTAAATGTAATTTATATAGTTTTTTGTGTTAGTTTATTTTCATTAAAAAAATAATAGCATGAAAAGTTTTCCAGGAAGAATAATAATTGGGGTCTATCCAATGTATGAATGTTCTAAAAATAGAAGCTTTTATGTATGTTTATATATCTGGAAAGTTAATTCCTCCCATTTCCCAAGGCCTAAAGTGATATGTGTCAGCTATCCTATTTCTTTTTGGAAACCAAAGAAAATTTAAAAGGTTTTTATTTATCTCTTTTAGAAAATTTGTATTTGGTATTATAGGAATAGCCTGTTCTATATAATTTATTTTTGAAAGAAGGATTATTTTATTAATTGCAGTCTATCTTCAAATTTCAGGTACATTTTGTTCCATTTTACTGTTTGTGATTTTATGTTATTTACAATATTATCATAATTTATGATTAAACTTGCATCCATATTTTCACATAATGTTATTCCTAGATATTTTATAGTAGGAACCTGTTTACCAATTATATGGTTTGTATTTGACAGAAAGCCCACGTTCCTGTTCAAAAACATGAAATTGGACTTAGTTTTGTTAAAACAAAGACCAGAAATAAAATAGAACTTATCAACTAGCTCATCTAATTCTTGTAAAGATTCTTCTGAAACAGATAGGGTGAGTAAAACTTCATCAGTGAATAACATAATTTTTGGATTAAATTGGCCATATATATCAATACCTTTTATTTTAGAGTCACAATGTATTAATACAGCAAATAATTCCATTGCTAGTGCAAATAAAATGGGAGGCATTGGGCAACCTTGTTTTGTACCTTTAGTTATCTCAATGGCTTCTGAAGTAAATGGCCCAAGTTTTAAGCAAGCAAGATTGTCTTTATATATGTTTTTTATCAGTGTAATGAAGTAATGGGGAAATTCATATAGTTCTAATGCTTTGAAAAGATAACCCCATCTAAGCGCATCAAAAGCTTTTTCTATGTCTAATGTAAGAGCTTCCTGATTTTTTCTGTTTAAGAAGTCTAGAAGAGATAAAATTCTTTGAATATTGTCATGGGTATGTCTATTGTATATGAAACCTGTTTGATCTTCATTTATGATATGTATCTAGGAAATTTTAATTCTGTTGTCTAATATGGACCTGAAGATTTTATAACTGTTGTTAAGTAATGAAATTGGCCTACAGGAATTACATTGTTTAGGGTCCTTGTTTTTGTTATGATGGGTGTGATTAGAGAATATCTCCATGAGGGTGGTATTATATTTTGTGATTGTATTTCATTCAATGTTCTATGAACTAATGATATTGCTGAAGTAGGGTATATGTTATATATTTAGTTTATTATCCCATCAATTCCTGGTACCATGTTCTTTTACTTTCCTTAATTTTTTCAATAACTTAATTTTGGAATTTTTGTTTTTGAATATCTAGTTTTAATTTTTACGGTATTGCTTTTATTTTGCCAAAATTTAAGTCTGTATCTAAGAGATTAAATTGGGACTTATCATCCGTATAATGTTCAGTGTAATGATATTTGAAAGCATCAAGAATGCCACTTATGTTTGATACCTTTTTGTTTTTTAATTTCCCTCCATGTATGATATTTGTAATATTGTTTTCAGTAGTTTGTCTTTTAATTCTTATTGCTAAATTATGCATATGTTTAGATGAAGTAGCATAATAATTAAGTTTTAATTTCTGGATTACTAAGTTAGTTTTATGTGTTAGAATTTCATTATGTATGTTTTTTGTTTAGTTCCTCAATTGTTTTTGGTTTTTATTTGTTGTTGTTAGTTGAGATTCTAGATTCATTGTTATTAAGTTATTTGATTTGTTTTTGAATGTTATGTAGTGCTGATTCCCATTCTTTTGTTTTATTTTTAAACCATGAAAGGACTTTCCCATTCAAGTATGCCTTCAAAGTATCCCATAAGATTATTATGTTTGATTCTTCAGTGTGATTTGTATCTAAAAAGAATTGTATTTCTGAATCTAGCCAAGGTTTGAATTGTTTTATTTTTGTGATATACACCGGTATTTTTGTCATAAAGATTAATTTCTTATAATCAGTTTCTAATTTAAGAATTAATGAATTGTGATCTGAAATAGGACATGGAGTTATGGAAAAATCTATTATTTTCGTATTTAGCTCATGAGATATAAATATTTTATCTATTCTTGTTTGAGTACCATGTCTATGGTCTTGATGAGAGAATGGTAAGAAATTACTCTCTTTGAATTTGTATGAATCAATTAGATATAGATTTTCAGTCCATTTTTAAGAGCTTTCCCTATGGGGCTGATACAAAGACTTATTTTATTTGTGGTCTCTGAATTATCCAAGATGCAATTAAAATCCCCTCCTACTATCAGGTTTCCTTTATATAATTTGGTGATTAGATCTATATGTTTTTTAACTGTCCCTGCCCCTATTCCTGGAAACCAGTACACATTTGCTAGTGTCCAGATTCTATTGTTAAATTTCACTATTACAATTGCTAGAAGTCCTTCCTTGTCTTCATAATTGTAAAAGATTTGAGAGTTAGTAACATTTTTTTCTCCATAAGATTAATGCTCCTCTTATCTTTATTTTTATATGAGTGTGATAATTTAATGTATTCATCGGGGTTCCATATATAATTACCGTTTGTTTTAAAGTGAGTTTCTTGAAGAAATACTACTTGTGATTTATTTAATTTCGGGTATCTTAATAGATTTGATTTTTTTCCTTGGGTTATTTAATCCATTGGTATTTAGAAAACATATGGTTAAGTCCATTTCTTTTGATTATATTTATAAGGAGTTTTTGAGTTGATATATGTTTATTTATTTTTTTTATTTATTTTTTTATTTATTTTACATTTGTTAACTGGGATAGTCTGACTGGATATATGTCCATTTTCAGCGGAGGCCCGGGGAGAAAAGCTCCACGAGTAGTAAATACAAAACATAAAGAAAGGCAAAAAAATGTACAAAAGTTTGGGTTGCCTGAAAAAGTAAAAAATACATTTTACAACAATATGTCATTTACAACAAGAGGTCAGCAGAAGACACTAATAATATAGTTATAGGAACCATATGCTACTATCATAAGAGATTAATAGTTAGAGGGAGGACATTAATAACCAAATTATAGAGTAGTGTGAGGATTAACCAGGCTTGATACAGTAGCAGGACCATTTAGAGCCCAGGTATAGTTTGAGCTTGGTTTTGAAGTGATACAGGGAAGAAATTAAGGTTATCTCAGGGGGTAAAAGGTTCCAGGTTTTACCTAGGGAGTTGGACAGGAGAGAGTCTCCGGCTTGGTTGTTGGTTTTGTAAGTCTGGATGAGCACCTTGTTGGAAGAACGAAGTGGTCGTGGATTGTTATACAGGGTGACTAGGTGTTTGAGTGAAGGAGTGTTATCAGGGGCGTAAATGATTTTGTGGGCTATGATCAGTTGGTTGTATAGCACGAGATTAGGAAGTTCGAGCCAACCAAGCTGAGTTAGGTTAATGCAGTGATGTGTCCTAAAAGGGAGGCTAGTGGCAAATCTGGCAATGTGATTATAACAGGTGGTAAGTTTATTTAGATTGGACTTGTTGTTATTTAGAAGGAGAGGTGACGCATACAGAAGAGAAGAGAGAAGATGGGAACGGGCAATGGCTACCTTGGCTAGGGGAGTTAGAAAGTTCTTTAATCTGTACAGTGGACCTAGTTTTTTATTAATGGTTTTGATTAATTGGTTGACTTGTAGGTCAAATTTTAAGTGGGTGTCAATGGTGAAACCTAGAAGTTTAGTAGAAGGGTCAGGAGAGATAATTGTGCCATCTTTGGATTTAATTCTGAAGTTTATGGGGGGGGGACTTTTGTGTAGGTAAGAATATAAGCATTTTGGTCTTTTTGGGGTTTAGTAGTAGGCGGTGGTTGGATAGCCAGTTTTCTATCATGTTAAAGGTAGTTTGGGTGCTTATCTGTAACTCTGCAGGGGATGTGGCTGAACATATCAAAGTCGAGTCATCTGCATATTGAATGCAGTTGACTTTAGGAATGGCAGTGTGAATATCATTTATGAAGATGGAGAATAACAGAGGGTCTAGTATAGACCCTTGTGGAACACCCAGGTTAGTTGGTAATAAGGTGGAAAGTTTTGAGTGCCAGAGTACAGCTTGTTGTCTACCACTTAGGTAGGACTCAAACCATTGAAGAGATTTAGGTTCTAGACAGAGTGATCTTAGGGAGTGGATTAATAGTTGTGATCCACCATATCAAAAGCTTTGGACAGGTCCAAGAATAGAGCGGAAGAGATATGGTTATTATTACAATAAGAATTAATGGTGTTAGAGAAGGCTAATAGGGCTGTAGTGGTGCTATGGTGAGGTCTAAAGCCATGTTGGGTATCTGCCAGGAGATGGTTGTTTATTAAATTGTTCATAAACTGCTTTTGGATACATTTTTCCATTATTTTGGCTAGAAGAGAGAGAGTATGGCAATTGACCTATAGTTGGATAGTTCTGTAGAGCCTCCCCCTTTATGTAAGGGATGACATAAGATATTTTCCAGATATTAGGAATTTTAGCTTCAATTAGTGTGCGATTTATAAGTACTGAGATAGGAGAGGCAATGGCGTCAGCAGATTTTTGTAGATATTCAGCTGCAAGTTGGTCAGCTGCAAGAGTGGTAGGTTTTAGTTTTTTGAGTAGGGTGTGTATAAATGAGGTAGCAATAGGTTGGAAGCTAAAATGTGGAAGATTAATAGAGGTGGAGCTGTTTGGGCTGTAGGGGCTAGGTGGCAAGTTGCTTGCTAGGGTTTGGATGGTCTCAGTGAAAAAGTGATTAAAGCTATCTGCAACTAATTCTAATGGTTTGTCGGTGAGGGCCTGAGGTACAGGGGTAGTCTTTTTACCAGGGTGTATTAGATTATTTAGTCCAGCCCAGAATTTTTGAGGGTTTTTTTGGTGAAAGGACTGTAGATTACTGAAGTATTTTTTTTTTTGTCAAGTAGTACAAGTTTTTTAGTTTCATTCCTGAGTTGCCTGTATAATATTTGATCCTGAGGGAGTTTGGTGGTTTGCCATAGAGCCCAAGCTTTGTCTCTGAGTTTAATTTTGAGCCTGGTCTCTTTTGAGAGCCATGGTGCAGTTTTTGGCTTTGTTTTTTTTAGAGCGGATGGGAGCATGAAGGTCAAGTATCTCCAGAATTTTTTTGTTAAAATACAGTACTGCTTCTTCTAAGGGGAGGCTTTTAAGCATTGACCAATTGCGGGATTTTAGTTCAAGTTGGAACTTGGTTAAATCAAATTTCATATCTTAGTAGTGATTGGTTGTGGTTAGATATTTTCTGCTTGATTATATATGTGAGATGATGATCACTAAGACTATCAGAGAGGGTACCATATGTATACAGGTTGGGGTGGTTGTTTATAAGCACCCAATCAAGTATACTTTCTTTCTGGTTGGGCTTGCTAGTTCTAGTCGGAGTGTTAATAACTTGCTTGAATGAATGCAAGTTAATGTGGGTGGTAGGGGATTCAGAGGAACAAGTTCTCCAGTCAATATTAAGATCTCCGAGAAGTATGGTCTCTTGGGAATTGTGGATGGATATCCAATATAGGATATCTTCAAGTGTGGTTATATTATTACCTGGGGGAATGTACATGCAGATTATGTAGATGTGTTTGCTGTTATTTAGTTTCAGTTTAGTAGCTAGGATTTCAGAGTTATTGGACTGAGGCGGTTGAATAATGTCAGTAGTTACAATCATATCAGATTTGTATAGCACCACAACCCCACCCCCTTTTCTGGATGCTCTGTCCAGCCTGTGTATGTTATACCCAGGGGGAAGTATTTCTTTGTCTGGAGTGGAGGGTTTTAACCAGGTCTCTGAGAGACACAAAATATCAGGGGCTAGATCAGCAAGGAGTGGATGAAGTTCATGCAGTTTGTTATTGATACTTCGGATGTTGAGATGACAGGTTAAGAGAGAGTTAGGTGGATGAGGAATTGTAGGGGTGTAGCTTTGGTTGCTAATAGAGAGAGGGAGGATTTGTTTATGTTGTTGGGGCCAGGGATGGGGTGTATGTCCCCGTCAATTAACAGATTGAGTCTTAACTTAGAGATAAGTTTCATAAGTTTATCTATTATTTTACTGTAATGTTTGAGTCTAGGGCTGATTTTGCTAGGGTGAGTGTGCTGAGAACAGGAGCATGATGTGAGCGACGGCTTGGTATTACTGATGTGAATAAAGTGGGTATGTTTGGTTTCAGGATTACAGGTATGACCATATGAGGCATGAAGTCCTCCGAGAGGTTGTGTTTCATATAAGGTAAGGAGGTATGGGGCTAGTAGGATGGGTAGTAGAATGGAGTACCACATGTCTGTAGGGATAGTGATTTAATAGTCCACAATCAGTAGTTGAAGAAAAGGTTTGAGGAAGAGAGGCTGGTAGGATTTAGAGTATGGTTGCGATCCACGAGAGGGAGTAGTAGTCGTATGAGTAGGTGTGATGTGAACAAGGAGAGATAATTAGTGAAGTAAAAAGATGATTGGGGCAGAGTGGTGTGGGCGTGGCTAAGAGGTTATAAATGTAGATGTAGTGGGGGCGGGTGGGAATAGGGGGCAGGGAGGGGAGCGAAGAGAGCCCGAGCGAAGCGAGGGCG
The DNA here is from genome assembly GCF_019279795.1 of Protopterus annectens. Lineage (NCBI taxonomy): Eukaryota > Metazoa > Chordata > Ceratodontiformes > Protopteridae > Protopterus > Protopterus annectens. The sequence continues at coordinate 619,120,245 of NC_056751.1, read as the reverse complement.
AATGGAGCGGGGCTACTCCTTAAACAAATTAAGCAGTTTACAGCTCAGCAAGGTAAGTAATTTGGCTGTAAAGCAGGTGGTAGAACTGAAAGTTAAATTTTTAGCTGGAATTAAAGTATTCAGTAGCTGGAACTAAAGTATTCAACTAAGGTTATGGGAGGGAATCAGGTACGTGAGGGAAGTTAGTTTAGTGTACCTTGGACCCACGGTCAGCAGTCTCAGAGAAATACAGTATAGAGTTTGTGATCCACCTTGGCTCTTCGGTAGAAGCTGCCGTGCTGAATATAATACTGCCTTGTTCTGTTTAATCTCCGCTGGGAATGGCAGTCTTTCCTACTCTGGGCACTTAGAGGGGCAAGTCTCAAGGGAACTGCCTAGAAAGACCAGAAGGGAAAATTAGGAAAGGAGTGGTTAAGTTGAGGTTGTAGGGCTGGAAAATACTACACATAACAATTATCAAGTATAGTTGCGGTCCACTAGAGGTTCCACCAGCTTCAGCTAAGGTATAGTTTTCTTAGTTCCACTAAAATTCATTTAGTTCTAAAATAAACCAATCTCAGAGGTCTAACATGAGAGCTGGCTACTATATAGTAGTAGAACAAGCATGTACTTAGTTACGAGCACTAAGCAGATAACGTTAACAGCTGTTTCAGTTCAGAACAGCGACTAACCAACAATACAGCTTTTCAGAGTTAGGCTTTGACTAGAAGCAATAAACTAGAGCAACTGAAATAGCTTTGCTGTCAGCTTAAAGATAGGCAGTAACATTGAGCTCTACACTTTTAAATTACTGTTTGAAAATAGGCTGTAACATTAAACTCTACACTTTAAATTATTAGCGTTGCCTTAGACAATCAGTATATAGGCTGTAACAATCAGTATAGTCTGCACGCTATATCAGAAAACACTGTCTAATCATATAGAGTGTGTATTACAGCTTAAGATAACTTACAAATTCTGCAATTCAAAGTTTAAAAAATAACATGGGAGAAACATTTCATTTAGACATACCAGTAGGCTGAGGATGCTGCCGACAGGGTCAAGGTACTCTGGATATTTGAAATTGGCGGGTTTTTTTTTTTTTTTTTTTTTTTAGTAGGTGTATTTTAAACCTCGCCTTGCTTATTGGGGGTGGGGGAGGCTACTCCTTAAACAAATTAAGCAGTTTACAGCTCAGCAAGGTAAGTAATTTGGCTGTAAAGCAGGTGGTAGAACTGAAAGTTAAATTTTTAGCTGGAATTAAAGTATTCAGTAGCTGGAATTAAGGTATTCAACTAAGGTTATGGGAGGGAATCAGGTACGTGAGGGAAGTTAGTTTAGTGTACCTTGGACCCACGGTCAGCAGTCTCAGAGAAATACAGTATAGAGTTTGTGATCCACCTTGGCTCTTCAGTAGAAGTTGCCATGCTGAATATAATACTGCCTTGTTCTGTTTAATCTCCGCTGGGAATGGCAGTCTTTCCTACTCTGGGCACTTGGAGGGGCAAGTCACAAGGGAACTGCCTTGGCTCTTCGGTAGAAGTTGCTGTGCTGAATATAATACTGCCTTGTTCTGTTTAATCTCCGCTGGGAATGGCAGTCTTTCCTACTCTGGGCACTTAGAGAGGCAAGTCACAAGGGAACTGCCTTGGCTCTTCGGTAGAAGTTGCCGTGCTGAATATAATACTGCCTTGTTCTGTTTAATCTCTGCTGGGAATGGCAGTCTTTCCTACTCTGGGCACTTAGAGGGGCAAGTCACAAGGGAACTGCCTTGGCTCTTCGGTAGAAGTTGCCGTGCTGAATATAATACTGCCTTGTTCTGTTTAATCTCCGCTGGGAATGGCAGTCTTTCCTACTCTGGGCACTTAGATGGGCAAGTTACAAGGGAACTGCCAGTAGGCTGAGGATGCTGCCGACAGGGTCAAGGTACTCTGGATATTTGAAATATGTTTAAAGTTGTTTCTTGACATGGAAATTGTGTAACATCCCTGTTGATTGTATTAATTGTAGAGAGACTGTCTTTTTCAGTTAAAAAACATAGGTTATGTCTAATATCAGGCCAATGAAAGCAAGAAAAAATAAGTGATTCAAGATTAAATACATAAAACAACCAAATAAACAAACATTTTGATAATCCCAGCCGTAAAGATGAAGTGATATACACTTCTAATCTGATAGACAAAAAATATTCTATCAGATTATCTCTCATATCTACCAACAAGAAAAAAGAGAATTTGTCATTGTCTGAGCTCCAATTTAATTTTTCTGGAGATATGTTGGCTTCGAGTGAAAGTAGCAATGTCTGTTTAGAGTAAAGTCACATATTACCTAATGTTAAATATAACCAAAGTATGGAGTTTGTACATCTTCTCAAATGTAGTTATTAACTCTTTACAAGTGACATATGTTTTTGTAATATATCTTAAACATAGTTAAAACCAAGTTTTATCATGCATGCAATCATACTGTGAACAAATGATAATTCCTTAAGATACAATTACTAAAATGCATATTTGATAAACAAAATTGTGTAACACTGTAACAACTCTATGAACTTAATAAAAGAAAAAATTGCAAAAAGAAGACAACCCACCACTGCGTCTCTGTAAAAAAGTGGAGGTAATCCAAGAAAAAAAGAGGCGGAGACAGCTTTGGAATCCAGAACAGGCCTTTACTTGGTGCAAACACAAGCACTTTCACAATTAAGCTTCTTCAGGTGTATACAAGCACTAAACATACCACACCTTTATACTCATGTTACATCACCCAATTGATAGTCATGTGACTGGTCCCATCTATCATAATATATTTTATTTCATTCATAATAACTAAAACATATATAAAAAATATATATAAATATATAATATATATATATATATATATATATATATATATATATATAAAAACATCAAAAAATATACATATATTGTGTTGTTAAAATATTATAAAACAAATATACTGTGTTGTGGACAGCAGTAGATGAATATATTACCTACGAAGTGGTCTCATCTTTAATTTAGGTTTCAGTGGGATACACTCATTCAGGCCATGCCCTTCTGTGGCTCTAAGCTTTGTGATCCAGATTGCTTTCAGATTCTCTGTCTTATTACGTATATCCCCTCGTCTCATGCTCTCATATAACAAAGCTATAACTCTGAATTTGAAAATATGAGTGCTATCAAATTCCATCACATGTTTGGCTAATGCATTGTTCTTATTCCCTTTCCTGATGTTATAGGTATGTTCCCTGATCCGATCTTTAAGATGTCTATCTGACTTCCCCACATAAAATTTTCTGCAGATCCTACAGTCTGCCAAGTAAACCACATGTTGACTGGTGCAGTTGGCTCCTGTGTTAAAATAAAAGTCCTGCTTCAAATCAGGATGATAGAAACAAGGACTTTCATCTATATATGTGCACCAACTACAGCTACCACAGGGTCTGGTGCTCCCATTACTAATATCTATGTGTCTATCTTTGGGGTAGCATAACCTTCTCTTTAGGGATCTATCATTCCTGTAACTAAATTTAGGGACATTATCAACCAAGCTGGCTATATCTTTGTCTGTAAGTAAAATCTGCCAGTTCTTCTTCACTATATCCGTGTATCTATTTATATCAGTGGAATATTTCAAAGATAGTCTGGTTTTACTATTGTCGAGGGCTGTCTGTCTCTTGCCTATAGATCTAGTTCTACGTGAAAAATATGGTTTGGCTTGATCATCTCTCATGGCCATAACCCGAGGTATATGTGTCTGTATACTATTGTTACTATACCCCCTGTCACCTAAAAATGTCTTGACCCTATCCAATTCCACATTAAAATCATCATCCCTCACATTCAGTCGTGAGGCTCTCATGGCCTGGTTGGTAATCACATTTTTAAATATATGGGGTGGATGTGCACTACTCCTATGTGGTAGATGGTTAACATGACAATCTTTCCTGTGCTGTCTTGTAAATATTACATCATTATTGCCTTTTACAATCTCTACATCTAAAAAATCCATATTAAATCTTGACATTCTATGTGTAAAATTTAAATAATGTGTACTATTGTTGATGAAACTGACAAAACTAGCTAACTGCGACTCATCTCCTGCCCATAAAATAAAAACATCGTCCACAAATCTCTGATAAAAGGTAATCAAGTGGGCGAATGGGCCCTTAAACACAAACTCATCTTCCCATACTGCCATGACCGCATTGGCGTAGCTATTGGCACAAGAAGCAATTTTTTCTTTTATTATTTTACTGTGGTTTTTTGTCGAAGAACCCACTGAGATGGCTGAAGAAATTGTTTCTCTTGATACTGCTATTCTTGTTCTCATATCTCAGAATGAAGCTAATAACAAGAAACTGAACAGTTATTTAACTAGTGTTACTATAACTGAAAATCCACTAGTTAATTGTACTGACACAACAGCAGATAGTATGAGCAGCATATCTTATGATGTTATTTCATTAAAAACACAGCTGTTTGCTGTAGAGAAAGAATTATTTAAACTCAAGCGCAGTCAGTTCCAGAAATACCATCTAGAGGTATGTCTTACTGAACAAATCATACCTCGTGGACTGAGAGTGCTTAAAATGCCTTCATTTCACAATGGTGACACTGTGTTATTGAAAGAATGGCAGAAGATTAACCTGCAATCCAGCTTCAGCTATTTGCTTTATTAGTTGCAGCAGCTGAACGTGAAATGACTGCATCTTTTGAGAAGATAGAGGACATGTACAAGAGGATTTGTAAAGAATTCACGATCACAGTTGTTGATGAACACTTAGAGGACATATTAAATTCTCTTTCTTTGTATGAAATGAAGTTACAGAAAGGGAAAATAGCGAAAATCGTCAGAGATCGGAAAGATTTTCGCAAAGGTCAAATCTTCACCTGGCCCAGAGACGAGTATACACCAGGGGAAGAAGTTCCTGTGAACACCACAGGATCAGCGGATGTAGCTACACCACCATCTTTGCGTCAAGTTCATGCGGAAGCTACGAATAACGCAGATAATACCAACAACACACAGAAAGTGAATTTGAATGTTTGTGCTGCTCAATCCATGGAGCAGAGTGCCAGAAAGAAGACTTTTGTGACTACAGTGCAAAGACATCGAGATGGGCAAGGGGCGCAGTCGGGCTCCATAAACGAGGATTTTTTTCATCGGCACAATATAGACTTCCCACTTCCAGTCAGACCAGACCATTACACGACTCGAGAGCATTCAAGAGGGAGAAGTGTGACGAGGGGAAAAAGGAAATGGGAGCACATCCCAGGGAACCAAATGAGCATCAAGAAAGCCTTCATGAACAGCAAGAGGGACTAGTTTTGAATTTGTCAACGTTTGTTTTGAATGATTTTCATCTGTCTGTTCTAGGTAAGGGGCTTTCCTTCATACCTACAAGTTGCTCTAATCATACTGAGGTCATTTTTGACATTAAAATGTTTGCTAGAGCTTTGAATTTAAAAATGTTGTACAAAGACAATGCAATTGTTGAAGGTACATGTAATGTGTTTTCTAAACCAAGTACTTTTATACCTAATGCAAATACTTTGATTAATGCTTTTGAAAAAATATGTATACGTGACATCTATGAAATGAATACAACACATGTTTATAGAAATACGAGACATAACATGACTATCTCTGAGAGAAATGCTTTAACTGAACTAGAGAGAAATACAGAAATTATTATTAGACCAGCTGATAAGGGAGGCTTGATTGTCATCCTGGACAGAGAGAGATATGTGTCCAGTATGCAAATAAGTTTGATGAATGACTTGTTTTATGAGAAGCTAGACACTGAACAAATTTCCTGTCATATTAATGATGTATGGAATGTTTTACGTGGTTTACTTGAGAGTGACTTAATTGATGTGAAACTTTTTAATTACTTTATGGTCAGTCATCCAGTTGTACCTATTTTGCAAGGCCTCCCTAAAGTACACAAATCTGTCATTGACCCTCCTATGAGACCTATTGTCTCAGGTAGAGGTTGGTATACTGAACCAATCTCTATTTTCATTGAGAAGCACCTGAAACCAATTTTAGATACAAATGAACATGTTCTTAGAGATACAGAGCATTTTTTGAGTGATTTGTATGAGTTTTTAGAAATTCATGATTCCAATGTAACTTTTGTTACACTGGATGTAGTTTCTTTATTCACTGTGATCCCCAATATGGAGGGTATCATAGCTACGAAGTGTTTTATGGAAACATCAGCTAGATATAGCCCTGATCTAGTGAGTCTGGTCTTACGATTGCTTGAACTGGTCTTGGAACATAATTTGTTTCTATTTATTGATCAATTCTACAGACAGTGCAATGGCGTAGCTATGGGCACTTCTTGTGCCAATAGCTACGCCAATGCGGTCATGGCAGTATGGGAAGATGAGTTTGTGTTTAAGGGCCCATTCGCCCACTTGATTACCTTTTATCGGAGATTTGTGGACGATGTTTTTATTTTATGGGCAGGAGATGAGTCGCAGTTAGCTAGTTTTGTCAGTTTCATCAACAATAGTACACATTATTTAAATTTTACACATAGAATGTCAAGATTTAATATGGATTTTTTAGATGTAGAGATTGTAAAAGGCAATAATGATGTAATATTTACAAGACAGCACAGGAAAGATTGTCATGTTAACCATCTACCACATAGGAGTAGTGCACATCCACCCCATATATTTAAAAATGTGATTACCAACCAGGCCATGAGAGCCTCACGACTGAATGTGAGGGATGATGATTTTAATGTGGAATTGGATAGGGTCAAGACATTTTTAGGTGACAGGGGGTATAGTAACAATAGTATACAGACACATATACCTTGGGTTATGGCCATGAGAGATGATCAAGCCAAACCATATTTTTCACGTAGAACTAGATCTATAGGCAAGAGACAGACAGCCCTCGACAATAGTAAACCCAGACTATCCTTGAAATATTCCACTGATATAAATAGATACACTGATATAGTGAAGACGAACTGGCAGATTTTACTTACAGACAAAGATATAGCCAGTTTGGTTGATAATGTCCCTAAATTTAGTTACAGGAATAATAGATCCCTAAAGAGAAGGTTATGCTACCCCAAAGATAGACACATAGATATTAGTAATGGGAGCACCAGACCCTGTGGTAGCTGTAGTTGGTGCACATATATAGATGAAAGTCCTTGTTTCTATCATCCTGATTTGAAGCAGGACTTTTATTTTAACACAGGAGCCAACTGCACCAGTCAACATGTGGTTTACTTGGCAGACTGTAGGATCTGCAGAAAATTTTATGTGGGGAAGACAGATAGACATCTTAAAGATCGGATCAGGGAACATACCTATAACATCAGGAAAGGGAATAAGAACAATGCATTAGCCAAACATGTGATGGAATTTGATAGCACTCATATTTTCAAATTCAGAGTTATAGCTTTGTTATATGAGAGCATGAGACGAGGGGATATACGTAATAAGACAGAGAATCTGGAAGCAATCTGGATCACAAAGCTTAGAGCCACAGAAGGGCATGGCCTGAATGAGTGTATCCCACTGAAACCTAAATTAAAGATGAGACCACTTTGTAGGTAATATATTCATCTCCTGCTGTCCACAACACAGTATATTTGTTTTATAATATTTTAACAACACAATATATGTATATTTTTTGATGTTTTTTTATTTATATATATATATATATATATATATATATATATATATATATATATATATATATATATATTATATATTTATATATATTTTTTATATATGTTTTAGTTATTATGAATGAAATAAAATATATTATGATAGATGGGACCAGTCACATGACTATCAATTGGGTGATGTAACATGAGTATAAAGGTGTGGTATGTTTAGTGCTTGTATACACCTGAAGAAGCTTAATTGTGAAAGCGCTTGTGTTTGAACCAAGTAAAGGCCTGTTCTGGATTCCAAAGCTGTCTCCGTCTCTTTTTTTCTTGGATTACCTAAACTCTATGAATTTATTTGAAGTTTATTTGTATTGTTTCTTATATACCTTATGCTTGAAATATCACCAATCTTACTAATGATTGATATAATTTCTATACAAGTATAATACATTCCACTTATTTCTGTTTATAATACATAAGTGATCAGGTTGTGTTTTGTTTATAATACAGTAATAAACCAAGTTTTTTCAGTACAGCTTTCAACAAAGTATACTTTAAGATATGGGTTTTCTTTTTTTTTTTTTGGTCTGTTTTTTTCCCCTTTTCTCCTCTTACCAAGTGTGACATCATATCAACTGTTGTTCGCTTTAGAGCATTTTTTCTTACTTAGTATGAATTCATATTATTAAAACATTTATTTGAGTAGTACCATTGTATAGAATGATTTCTTCAATGGCAGAATTCATCAACTTAAAGATATTATTATTTTCCAGTGCTTACATCTACCTGGGGAATACTGTTCTATTTGCAGTTCTTTTGTCTAAGACCTTTTCCTCCTATGGACTATAAGTGTTGTTAAAAATTTGTTATTATAACATCAATTTTATATTAGCATGCTTTGACAAAGCGTATCTTGTGTTTTTATTAATATCATATGAATGATATTCCTGGATCATTCATAATGTCTGGCGGTTGTTCTGGATTCAAACTAATGAGTGTTAACATGTTCGGTACATACTTCTTGTTTACAGAAGTAATTTCCAACTTTCCCCCTTAATTAAAATGTCCATTAAGATTTGCGCATTTTACAAGTCATGAAAGGCTCATTACTATTGTTGCTAGATTAAAATTAGATACTTTATGGACTTGTACTATGTAACTTCCTTCTTATATCATCCTTATTTCTCAATTCACTTGATTATTGATGTAAGCAAAGTGTCTCTGTAAGTCTTTCACAATGTATGTTTTTGTTATATGATTTCTTTAATTGTTATTTTGTAACATCCAGTATTTATTGTTACGTTTTGCTTTCAATCAATTCATGTTTAATACATGTAATTTTTGATTCCTCATCTGGTTTGTTAACTTATGTGTTTAATTACATTTATGTATGGGGTTCATGAATTAGTAGGCTTCCTGTACATCGGATTATATTTAATAGGGATATATACCACCTTAAAAACCCTATTCTATTGAAAATGTGAGACGAAGAAGGGATTGCATGAGTGTGTAAGTACATGCTTCTTTCACTTGAGTGTAATGATCTTTACTTTCCTTACAGTGATTTCATATTTGCTTGCTCTTATTTTATGAAGTTTTCAATAAATAAGCACAGTGCTATTTTCACCCATATCCCCATTATACTGTGTGTTAGCAGTCTCCCATATTCCAGAACAACTGATATCAAAGTACAGGAAATCCATAGCTCACACTTCCATCTCCTGACTCACTTCACTCCTTCTGACAAGCTATGTGTTCCATACCAGGCTAACCTGCAAGAATCTCAGTGGGAGTGCTCTTTCCTTCCTAGCTACAAGTGAGTCAGTGTCCTCATAAACATGTGTACACTCCCTTTCAAATGTCATCAAAGCAGGGATTTAACAAGCCTCACAGTATCTATCATTTAAACAAAATTTTGGAGCAGATAAGCCATGGGTCCCTATTGACTAAGGAATCTGTGTAATAATCCACTGTTACCAAGTAAAACTGTTTATATAGAGGACTTTTCTGTAATGCTGTTCTCACTTCATAATATAAACTTTAAACATACAGCATTACCAAGGGAATGCAGTCAAGCACAAGCATATCATGCACATTGTGAGAAAGAGAATTTTACAGTAGCCATAACTAATAATGATTTTTGTTGTTACTTTTACTATCTGTTCATCTAATTGTGGTTGTAGGTGGTGTGTACCACCTTAAAAACTCCGTCAAATTCTGAGGAAGTGAGAAAAGGAAGGGAGAAATATATGAGTGCATTAATATGTATTTCTTATGTTTATCTGCGTTAACTTTTATTTCCTCTACCGGCCGGTGTCCTATTTGCTGTCTTGTCTTGATTAGAAAGACATACACAGGTAGAGTTTTATAACAGACTATGTTTCAGTAGTATCGTGAGTTTAACAGTTTTCTATTTAATAGGATAGTTCAAGTGTTGCACCGGTTATTCATGACTTTCACCTTTTATCCCAATATGAGCAGTGCACTTCCTGAAATGCTACTTAATCAGCAGTTGACTATTTGAATGAATGCGTGTGTGATGTGCTCTTTTCTTTTTAACTGCTGAGTAAGTAATATTCGTGCAAGCTCGCGAATATTCACAGTAGAAATGTTGATAGCTTCTCCAAATACTTCAACGTTTAACTGAACATACAATTTTTTTTAAATGAAGAAGCCATTAGTTTTAACTAATTCAAATACATTTAGTATGTCAATATTCCAAATAAAGCCACATTCAAGGGAATCCTTACTACATTATAATATTCTATTTAGTCAGACATACTGATCAACCAGGGTTATTATATAAATTAATGCTTTTTCTCATTTATGCTTTATACATATTATTAGATGATTTGTATAATAGCAGATAATGCTTTCTGTATGCTGCTTGTCATTAGTTTAATGTTATGTTAATTAACTAACATTTTGCTTAAAGTAACATGACCTTATTTCATTTAGCAAAAAAAAAGTGTCCTAAATATTCTTTTAAAAGAATCAGTGGAAAGAAAAACTAAAGAATTCTGTGATATGTTATAGACAATAAAAATATGTTAAAAATACATACTTTTTGTTTGCCTGGATATGAAGATTATATCTTAGTTGAATCATTGAGAGTTTTGAAGGTTTTTGTGGTTTTAAGTTCATTTCTTAGTTTTTTTTTTCCTCAAGTCAGTCCAAGTGTTTTTTTTTTCAGAAGATCTTTTCAAAGTGGTGGTTGTTGACCAGTCCATTTCTTCTGGAATTGTAATTATATTGTTGTTTCTAATGAAGGAAATGCTTCCTCATAGTTGTTGAAGGTCCTCATGCATTTGAGTAGAAAATTCTGATTTTTGCAGGATAGACAAGTTGGGCTTTTATTTTGCTTTGTTTGAGAAGTTTCACTAATGGCCAAGATTTTTCCTTAATTCTAATACTCTTGCAGAGTAGTCATTATCAAATCTTATATGGTTTTATTTATATGATAATGGACTTTGTCCACATATGACAAAACTGTTACCATAATTGATCTTGGAGGAGGTTTGGGTGAAGAAGTTATAGGTTTTCCGATAGGTCTATGTGCTCTCTCTCTATACTATTTGGTAGTCCCTCCTTTAGGTCTAGCACTTCAGGTAACCAGGAATTTAAGAAAGATATAATGTCCTCATCTTCAGATTTCTCTGGTAGACAAAAAATTATTATATTTGCTCTCCTTTTCCTGTTCTCCAGCTCATCAATTTTGTTGATTAACCAGTTATTTTGATGTAGTAGAAATTCAGTCTCTAATCTGTATCATTCAATGCAGTTGCCATGTCCAGTATTTTAGTTTGCTGTTGCTGCAAGATTTCCTTGAGTACATCAGTTTTTTTTTTTTCAATAATACTTCTTTATTATTTTTCTGCTTATTCATACAAGATATTTGACAGTGAGATACACAGGTGGTTTCCAAGCAAAGTTTCTAACAACAATCTAATAACATATATACACTATTTACATGAACATCAGTTTGTTTTTGACAGTTTTCTTTGAGGTTTTCTAACTTGTCTGTAAATCTATTCATTTTCAAAGATAGTTTCTGTAATGTGAAGGACATCGGTTGGATTTCCTTCTTCAGTGTAGTTTCAGAGTGGGAATTCTTTGGCCATTTCCAAACTGTTGATATAATCTCCACATTATTTTGACAGGAACATCTCTTCAGAATTTCTTCAAATTTGGTGAGATTGTAGTTTTGAAGTTCCGTTATAATGTTCTTCTATTTGATAAAGTTGATTTTTTCTGTCTTCTAGTACAATTTTGTGGAGCTCAAAAAAGATGCTGCTATCAGTTGGCCATCTAGGCTCCACCTCCCATTGTATCTTATTCTAAGGTAGTTTGATTTAATGGCAACACCAAACATGATCGATCTATCTATCTATCTATCTATCTATCTATCTATTTGTAGATACATATAGCTATTTGCCTGTGTTGTCACAGTTTTTATGTGGGTATAACAGTTTAAATTAAAAGGTTTGTCTTTGGTTGATTAAATAGGCATGGAGATTTTGTCTAACAGAGTGATAACATTTCAACCAATTATAAATTGTCTATACAAAAGGGACATCAACAAAAAATTAATACACTAGAGTTATTATCTAACCTTATAGCCACAAAAGTACAGACATTAAAAACATTTTACAATAATTAAGAAAATGTGTTTGAACCTTTTAATTTAATTGGCTTGTTAGGTGAAGTACACCAGTTTGTATTTAACAGGGGTAAAAATTTAAAATATTTTCTCAAAAGTGAAGATGAGTATAATTATACTTCTGAAATTATTAAAGGTGCTATGACTAAAATAGAGTATGCACCTAGGACAGATATAGTACCAACTCTAACAGCTTTACCATTGCATCTTAATCTAGGGTAGTTTGCATTAATGGCAACACCAAACAGGTTGTATATATCTGTATATCTGCATATCTATCTATCTATTTCGGGTCCATATTATAACATCGAAGTCTTAAAACTTTGAAAGTTATAATATCAAACCCTATGCATCGAACGCTGAAAGTAGCAAAGCTGCAGAATATCGAATACTTTCCTAGGGAAAGTATTCTGTGGGCCATTTCTGCAGCTTCACTATTTCCTCGACTATGGAATGAAGGTTACGGGCCGGGTTAAGGTAAGTGTGCGAACAGATCGGGTTAAGGTGAGTGTGTGATAGTTAGGGACCTTAGGGTTAGGGAGTGGGTAAGGTGAGTGTGCGATAGGGACCTTAGGGTTAGGGAGTGGGTAAGGTGAGTGTGCGATAGGGACTTTAGGGTTAGGGGGGTGGGTAAGGTGAGTGTGCAATAGGGACTTTAGGTTAGGGAGTGGGTAAGGTGAGTGTGCAATAGGGACTTTAGGGTTAAGGAGCGGGTAAGGTGAGTATGCGGTAGTTATGGACTTTAGGGTTAGGGTTGGGTTAAGGTAAGAGGATAGCTAGTAGTGTATGTATGGTTTAGTGTAGGGTTTTGTGAAGTGTATGTGTGTGGATTATTTATTTTGGTGTGCTTGTGTTGTGTGTATGTTTGTCAGAACAGCAAATTTTTTCCCTGGGAAAAATTCACTATTCTGAGTGCTCGATGTTATAGTCTTTCGATCAAAATGGTTCGATATTATAACATTCGAAGTTTTAAGACTTCAATGTTATAATATAGACCCTTTATCTCTCTCTCTCTCTCTATATATATATATATATATATATATATATATATATATATATATATATACTTGCTTATATCGTCCCACTTTTTATGTGGGAAGAACTGAGTGGCTATCAGAATAAGATTACATGAACATGTTTATGTCATTCAGAATAATGATGTGAACAATCTATTGAGTATGCAATTTAGGACAAATAAGGATTTTAATATTTTTTATTTTTTGCCCTAGAAAAGGTGCTGATTTTTATGGGGGAGCTTGGTTTGAATATAGTGGGTTACATCGGCAGCTTCTTTTGGATGTTACAACCCCCTCTAGCTCAATGAACAACTATTAATTAATACTGTATTAGCTATAAGTGCATCCAAGCTCTGAGGCTATACCTTTTGAATCCCAATGAAATAGATACAATTATATTTATATGCATATACGTTTTGTATAATTTTATTGTGTATTAGGTGCATTTTAGTATGATGTTTTAGTTATCGTGTGGTTTATAGATGTTGCTACAAATTATTTTTAAAATGCTGTAATAATTTTTTGTATTGGATGAATTTGTCACATGCCTTAGTATTTTTAAGATATTTAAAGAAAAAGAAATGATGGATGTTTGCTCCGAGGAAGTTCTGTATATTGATTGAAATGAAAGTGCTTAACCTACAGTACTTAAGTTACAGTACATATCACATCAGCATTTCTCTTTTCTTCATGTAACATTTGTTTTTAAACCATTACTTGGATTCTTCTTTCCATCTTCCACTGTTGCATCTCACTTTGTCTGTTCAGCAAAGAGAATGAACTTGTTCTCTGTTCCCTCAAAACTGCCAAAAGCAATCATACTAAAGGGTACTGGACCAAGAAAGAACTCATGCACTACCCCTGTAATCATTTTACTTATGCGTAAAATTGTTCCTCTTACCACAACCCTTAACCACATAGCAATCCAGTTTATTAATTTTAGTCTTACACCCAGCCTGCTTGTTATTGCTTTCAGCCTCCCATAAATGACTGCTCTAAAGGCTTTGATAAAATCCAGTTACAACACATCTATTTGTATTTCCCATCAGTATCCTAATCATAAAACTGGATCAGGTTTGACTTACTGCTTCTTCTGGCTATGAGCTTATACTGACTGCTGTTATAAAAATGTTTGTCTATCATCAAAGCAGTCAGCCTTCTATCATAGGATCATAGGGTCATAGCAGGCTATTACGCTATCAACCTCGAGGTCATTCCAAGCCTAGCTATTTCAATCCCAATGTAATGCCATAGATACTCTAGTCAATACCCAGGACTGTATTTAGTAATGACTGCCCATGTCCAGGAGGGTTGTTGGCAATATCCCTGGTAAGAATTTATGGTGCCACGTCCACACATCCAGGTTCCTTTTGAAAAGTATCATAGAGGTCCTCTGTTTCATATGGATTGGCAGCCTATTTCAAAGATGTTGCAGTTTCTGGAATACAAATCTGTCCCTCCAGCATGTCCTATTCAAGTCACAGGCCATATTTAGGTCACTGGAGTGGGTAGCTCTAGTCTCGTTTGATTTATGGATGTGCAGCAAATTCATTAGGTTTGCATTGGAGTTTGCTCTGTAAGCCAGGCATAAGCCTCCCTTATGAGGTCTATATGATACCGAGTATATTGACAGGGACTTTAGTCAGTCTGTTTAAGGCATGTACTGAAGTCCCTTGATCTTCTTTGTTAGAAACCTCTGAGGTCTCTCCAATTGCTGCAAGTGCTTTGTATGGTACATGGCAAAAGGGGCATTACACTAAATTATGGGCCTGATTAGTTATGAGTATAGAGGGGCTATAACTTCCTTTGCTCTAGATTTGATGCCTTTGCTAATTAAGTGTGCTACATAGAAAGCCTTCCTTACTACAGTAGACACATGTTGGTCAAAGTTAAGGTCATAGCCCACTTGTGATCCCAGATGGCTTACCACTTTGTAACTACATAGGGTATTGTTCCTAATTTGATAGTTTGAAGGAACATTGTTTTTAATGAAGGGAATGATGTTGCATTTCTTTGCATTTAGTTTGAGACTGTGGCTAAGACACCAGTTGTTGGTCTGCATAAGAACCTCCAGAAGAATACTGACATAATTTGGGGATTCAATAATTGCATCCAGTTTGCAGTCATTTGCAGACTTGGTCAGCCACAGCCCCTAAGTTTTAGCCTGAACTTCTATGAAGTATATCCCAAACCATAGGGGGCCCAGCACTGACCTTCTGGCACCCCACTGGTAACAGGTCTTCTGGCTGATGTGAAGTCACCCACTTTGATAGTGTGTGACCAATTTGTGAGCCAGTTGGCAACCCATCTTACAACACATGGGTTTACATTCAGTTTGCTAAGTTTATCAATAATGCCTGAGTGTGGCATTGCATCAAAGGACTTTGCCAAGTCGAGGTACACTGTGTGTAGAAATTAGCCCTCATCAATGGCCCTGGTCACATTTTTGAAGAAATCCATCAGATTTAACAGGCAGGATCTCCCCATGATGAAACCGAATTGGGTCAGATCCAGGGTTTGCAGGTAGCCTATTTCTTTATTTATGAGGTCCATGATGATATGTTCCATGGCCTTACAGATGAGGCTGGTCAGACTTATGGTTCTATAAATCTCCCACATCTGTTGCTAAGCCACCTTTGTGGAAGGGAATAACTATTTCTGTTCTCAGTTCCACAGGAACAGAGCCTCTGGTTAGGCTGTGATTGAATAGGTGTATTTAATAGTGATGCTAGTTCATGTTTTAGTTTGTTTAGAAGGCAGCCTGGGATTCAGTCTGGTCCCATAGAGGCTGTATTTTTTTCCTTAGACAAGGCTTTAGTTATCTGCTCTTTGGATATGTAGGGTGGGAATGAGTTGAGGGTAAGGTTTATGATAAGTTTGGAGGGGATAAGGGAATCACATTTTTGCCAAATCTGTCCACCGGCAGGTTTGCTATCTCTGTGGAATCAGTGTATGTGATGCCATTAGCCACTAGTTTGGCACATGCTTGGGTCCTACCTTTTAGGCTGTGTCTGCTGTAAAAGACCCTATGGTTATCCTTCTATGTGACTATTACGTTTTTTTCAAAGTTACCCTTGGAAGAGTTGACATGTTATCTTACTTGCCTGTTGAGGCTGAGGAGAATGTTTTTCCATTGTTGTAGCTTCACCTTAGTTTTCTTATACAGCAACTTTTGGCATTTGTTGTCAAGTTTGTTGATGCTGGATGTCCATCAGACTGGCTTGTTTTTACTTGGGGCTCTTCCTTTGTTTTACTCTGGAATAGCTGAGTCTAAACACTTATACAAGTGATTGTACAGGGCTTTATTGTAAGCTTATGTGTAATTACCACTTGCAGCCGGGAGTGGGGCTTCTAATGCATTTATACCTTCCTGTAGGAAGGTATAGTTTGCTTTGGTGAAGTTTTTAGTCTGAATTCACCCATTGTAATTTCTGGTGTTAGTGCCAGTTTGAAGGCGACTGATTTGTGGAGAGATTTAACTAATGAGGGTCCGATATTTGCAGTAGTGCATCTGTTTGTCATGTTAGCGAAGATACAGATCTAGTATGTTTGTTCCTCTTATTAGAGTTTGAACAATTTGTTCCAGGGCATTTGAGTTAACAAAGTCAAGGAACTTTTGCACTAGTGAGTTATGCCTAGAGTAGGTTTCCCAGTTGATGGTGGGACAATTGAAATTTCTCATGATCAGAGTGTTTGGCAATATTTGGACTGACTCCAGTTTGGTCCTCATGATCCATAGATGAGGATGTATAACTAGTTATGACTTGAATGGGGCCTTATACACAGTAATCTGAACTTGGAGTAGCTCCATGGAGTTGTCCTGCCTAACTAGTCAGGAAGGAAGCACCGCCTCCTTTGTCTCTTGCACATTCATTTTGCAGTCTGAAGGTGTGGAAGGCATTGTAGCTTTCCAAGGCAGGGGTACTGTCTGAAGCCTTGGACCAGGTTTTTGTGACTGCACAGACATCTACATCCTCCAGTGATAGGAGTGCTTCCAGGTTGTGCAGTTTTTGGTTTAACTCCTAGCATTTAACAGCATAACCTTTATTTTGTTATGATTTGCAGTTTTCACATCAGCAATTTTGTTTTTGAGACTGTACCTTAAAAAAGGCACTATGGGGGAGGCAAGAGTTTTTGCCAGCAGCCAAAAGCCTAGTAGTACCAGATTCAAACCATCTCTGGTGAAGCAGCAAGGTTTGTCAACTATGTCATCCCAGGCTGACAGAAACTGGATCCCCTTTGAATGACATCAAAAACAAAGCCAATTATTGAAATTGGTCACTTTTTGTTTATACTGTGGCATCATTCTAGGTGAGGTTAATATGCTGCTCAAGGGTAGGGACATATCTGTCTAGAAAACATACTTAGAGAGCTCAGTTTTGTCTCTCTTCATATAGTGCAGTAAGGTGCATCTCAGGCCGTTCACTCCAACATGAGCTATGACACATTCTTAATGGTACTTGTTGCTGAGAGAACTGAGTTCATGTGTGATCTGAGGAATCTTGGCACTGGACAGGCAGCTAACCGTGAGGTATTCCTTATCTAACCTGGTGAGTGGGACATCTGTGTCTTTCACTATGGAGTCTCCAATGACAATAACATTTGATTTATGAGTGTTACGCCTTAAGGGCTTGGTAGGTTAGACACTGGTGTTGCTATGTGTCTTGGGTGCTGTGAGAACTTTGTTAGTTGTAGCTGACTTGTGCTTTGGATGTCTCTGGTGTTTCAGTAAGTTTTTTTAAGAAAACCTCCAATTGTGTTGATTTATGTGTTGGATGCATACTATGTGTATGAGTAGTTGTATTATGTGCATAAATAGTGGTGGGTGAGTTGACAATCTCTTCAGTGTTACTATTTAGAGTACTAGAGAGCAGGAACTCAAGATTCTTGGTTTAGATACATATCTTGCACTCTGTACTAGAGTGAGTTATTAGTAGAGAGTTGTTAGTATACATGAGGCAGTTGCTACATTGTCTCAGGAGACCCAAATCAACAAGGATGGCAGAAGAAACAGAGGTAGTCCAAATGTCCATAATGCTAGAACTGTTATCACAAAGGGGTGTTTTTTGGACTGATCTAGGAGTTGCTCTGTAGATGGGTATTTCTGACGGGGTTTTTGGTAGGTGGTTTAATATGTCACAGTTCACTATCAATACTTCTTAGACAGGAAATGTACTAAAGATGAGGACTACATTAATGTACTACAACAGTATATAAGGAAAATTTTCAAAATTATTTGTCTGGCTGTGGCACACAGTTATGCAGCAGTGCACAGTGCTGCACGGTGAGCAAACAAGCAGAAAACTACTCAAACATGGACTTAAATACCAGAAGCTAAAGACTTAAAAAAAATTGAAAAAACTCAAAAGAACCAATGAGGGTGCTTACTCCAAGTCCTAGGCCAATCACCCTTCACCAGACAAGTTCCAATAAGCACACTTCTCTCACAAGGATGCAGAAGGGCCACTTCCTATCAAAGATGGCTTGGAAAATGTGCTCAGAATACAACAGCCACTACAAACAGACCCTGCTGTATCAAACCAGTATCTGGACTATGCTACAGCTACTAGCTACACTAATGTAGGCGGGAAACACTAAAAAAATAATTTAAACAACAGGAAAAACAGTAGTGATATACTAACAAAATGTTTTAAACAGCAGAAAAAACAGCAAGGAAACACCAAAGAATGTGTTAAACAGCAAAAAATCAGTTATTTGAAGCATTGATTGGTGGGAAAACAGAACAAACAGAAGGCATGCTTTGCAAATAGTGAAAACTAGCAACAATTACTTTGCAATCAGTGAAAATAGCAAAAAAGCATTGCAAACAGCAAAGACAGTAACAAAATATGATTTAATAGGCATAGTAAGGCAGACAAATGCAGTGCAACAGTGTAGTTTAGTTTACAGTATTAAAATACAGTATTAAATAAGCAGAACACAATAAAGCATGCAGTAAATAGCATAATCAAGCAAAAAAGCTGGCAACTTATCAGTATTATATCTATAATTTACCAACCACTTTTGGTATGTGAATGCTGTACTTTAGTTCCCTGAAATTTTCCTGCTTGTCCTTTATACAAGGATATCACATTCAATGCCTTCTTGGTCTCCAATGCTTCTGCTCTGAGCAGTTATCTGTTAAAGATCTTACTCAAGGGTCCTGTCACCACACTGGTGAGATTGAAAAGGATCCTAGGTTGTAGCACAACTGGTTCTTGTGCTTTATCCTTCATATGAGAAGTAATTTCCCTATCCACATCCACCCATTTTAATTTGGTGTTTCTAAACTGCTACCCTAACTTTGTCCTTCCTTATTCCCAGACTGTTACCCTTCCCATACTAAACTTTGTGAAGATTTAAACAAATTGGGTAACATTATCTGCACTGGTTAGTATCCTTTGTATTTTCTTGTTATTCCATGCTCTTTTCCCATCTTAGCCCTGCTTGACTGAGTCAGTCCCTCACTGTAATTTTTTGTAATGTTTTCATATCAGCCCTTACCTCATGAATAGTTGTGCCCTTTTAACATCTCCTTTGTTTCCACTATAACCTGTGATGCTCTTCTTGTAGCCTTCCCTTGACTTTTGTCTCTTTCCCCTCCCCTCCATCTCCTTTCAATTACTTATATACACTATCTGTACTAATTGGAAGACTCATATTCTTTTTTGCTACATCAGCCATGCCATTCAGTTTGCATTTGTCTCTTCCTAAAACTTTCATTAATAATGCTGAATGCTCCAATCTTCTCATATTTCCTTAACTTGTATCTCCCTTAGTTTGCTCCCAGTCTCCGAATACATCTTTGTCTCCACCTCCAGCTCAGTTTAATCTGATCTCCTAAAATCTTATACCGATGTTTTTGTCTGTGTATTCTTACCCTTCCCCAACTGTAAACCTCATGAAGAAAAGATCACTGTTAGCTAACAATCTTTTCACATATATGCCTGCTAACTCCTCAGCTTACATGGGGACAATATAGTGAATTATTTCTTTCCTTTCTACTACAGCTCTGTAGCAATTGTTCAAACTCATCATGAGACAGTACCTCATTCAGCTCCCACTCCAGTTTTAAGATGGAGTTTAGAATGTCCCCAGGCTTAACCTGGGAAATTCAGCTCTTCCCTTTACTCCCTCCTTCAGGTTATCATTATCCTCCTTAGATGAGTCTGAGGGTTTATGTGGTGTGTTGATCCAATAATACTCTCTTCTTAATCTATCTGCTTTATTATTTATTATTACAATGGGAGTAATAACTGGTCCAAGGACACTTTTCAGCCATTACCTAAACAGTAAAGATAAAAAAAAAAAATCAAGCATCATATGTTAAAAAGTTAACTAAAAAGAATATTTAGAACAGAAATTATATATATATAAATATATATATATATATATATATATATATATATATATATATATATATATATATATATATATGTACATTTGTATATCTATAATATTTATCTATGTGTGAGCATGTGTGAGTGTGTGCATGTGTTGTGTGTGTATGTATATATATATATATATATATATATATATATATCCAAAAAACAGAAGCAAGTGCTGGAAATAAAACCAAGTACACCAACCAACACCGGAGGGAGAAGAAAAGCCAATAAATATCCAGTGATAATCCAGTAAAGATCCGGAAGGCACAAAATTTCGTGAAACACAGGTTTATTGTAGTAAACGCAAGTAAAACACCTTGATGTTCGTTTTCGTTACCTCAGTAACTTCATCAGACAAATCAATCAATGAATTCATCTCTTTAAATACAGGCATCCATTACCTTGTCAATTAAGTAATTAAAACTTAAAGAAAACCTTCTGAGTTTTCTATTAACAGTATAAAACCATACATAAAAATCAGTTTATGTTCTGTTGTAATTTAAAATAAACAATGTATGGATTTCTAAAATACAAATATATCAATTTTTTTATTTAAAAACTAAAATATTCCATATAACCTCACTACCTAAATTGAAATGGCTTTCAATTTTAGTATGGGTTTAATGGATATATAATCATTAAGTCCAGGTTCCTTACTTGCCTCCAGATTAATTTGCCAGAATGTTTCCCTCTGTTCTAAAATGGTTTGCCATGGTCCGCCCCTAGAGTCCAACTGGACACTATCCAAAACAAAAAACAAGAATTTTGCTTTAGAACATGTGTGTGTATGTTTGAACAAGGCATTTGTAGTGTTCCCTTTTTGTATGTCATAATTATGCTCGTATATTCTGCGTTTCAAGGACCGCTCCGTCTTGCCCACATAGTATGCCGGGCATAGGGTGCACTTGGCCAAATACACAACCCTTTGGCTATTACAATTGTAAAATCCTTTGGCTCTAATAGTCATGTTTTTAGCTGCCAAAAATACTTCCTCTGAATGTGCAATATACGAGCATTGGGCACAAGATCCACATTTGTAGGTGCCCTTTCTTGATCTAAAAGAATGTTGTTGAAAGGGCCCCTTTTCTAGTATGTTCTTAATACTATTGCCCTTACGGAAAACTGCCTTCATTTCCTTGCCTTGCAAATTACCCAAATCGGTAATCTCAGTAAAGGTTTCCCATTCTCTTCTAATTATGTCTCTTATTTTGCTGGAATTGGCACTATATTGTGTAATGAAGGCTTTAGTGTATTCCAACTGTGGTGTCTGTGGAGTCTGGGTTTCCCCGCCATGTGTTAATGCCAGAATTGGTCTGACTCTGCCTGTTCTTTCTTTTTTAACCTGTTCATAAATATTATATATCATGTCTCTAGGATACCCCCTGTCCTGAAATAAAATACTAAGGTTCTCACACTCCTTCAAAAACTCCTCTTCATTAGATGTCATTCTGGAGATTCTAACGAACTGACCCTTGACGATCCCTCTCTTTTGATATACTGGATGTGAACTGTCATAATGTATATAACTATTGGAGAACGTCGGCTTTCTATATACTGAAGATTCAAATTGGTGGTCACTGTTGATACTGAGCATGACATCAGCAGTTTTAAGATGGAGTTTAGAATGTCCCCAGGCTTAACATGGGAAATTTAGCTCTTCCCTTTACTCCCTCCTTCAGATTATCATCATCCTCCTTAGATGAGTCTGAGGGTTTATGTGGTGTGTTGATCCAATAATACTCTCTTCTTAATCTACCTGCTTTATTATTTATTATTACAATGGGAGTAATAACTGGTCCAAGGACACTTTTCAGCCATTACCTAAACAGTAAAGATAAAAAAAAAAATCAGGCATCATATGTTAAAAAGTTAACTAAAAAGAATATTTAGAACAGAAATTATATATATATAAATATATATATATATATATATTTATATATATATATATATATATATATATATATATATGTACATTTGTATCTCTATAATATTTATCTATGTGTGAGCATGTGTGAGTGTGTGCATGTGTTGTGTGTGTATGTATATATATATATATATATATATATATATATATATATGTGTGTATATATATATATATATATATATATATATATATATATATATATATATATATATATATATATGGGTCTACCTTATATGAATGAAATTACGTTTCATCGAATGTTACTTACCAGACTCCACTTCTCCAAAACTGCATTCAACCAAAAGCACGGACTTCTGAAATCCTTTCCCTGTGAAAGGAGCCACTTGGCAACCAGGGAAAAACCCTGAACGGACAAAAAGTAAACCCACCAAAGTGGGGGTCTTTGTCTCCCATGCCCCCCACACCCCCCTACTTAAATATAACAACTCCGAGATTGCACTACACTGAAGAGACAGCTAAGTTCACCATGGTGGCCAAGTGGATCCTTTCACAGGGAAAGGATTTCAACAGTCTGTGCTTTTGGTTGAATGTAGTTTTGGAAAAGTGGAGTCGGGTAAGTAACATTCAATGAAACGTAATTTCATTCATACAAGGTAGACCCATATATATATATATATATATATATATATATATATATATATATATATATATATATATATATATATATATATATATATATATGTATATATATATATATATATATATATATATATATATATATATATATATATATATTTGCATGTGTGTGTTTATATATATCTATATCTATACATAACATCTGACAAAAGATCTTACTCCTGTAAGGATATCAAACGACAATTCACTTCAGTACATTATCCTTCTATAATGAATAAAATGTTGCCCCTAGCCTTTATTTTAATATTAGGTCTCACTTTTACAGCTCAGTTAACCTCCTGCCTTCATTTTGACAGCACCAACTTTGAATATAAATCCCCAACCACTCCAACCCATATACAGAGAAACCGACCTTACTGTCAGTATCACCTTCTATCTATGAGATCTCTAACCTTGACCTTGCCACATTTAAGTTACCCCAGTATCATCTGCACAACCACATCTCTTCAAAATATAACACATACATAGTCAAATACCTAAAAAATATCATCTAGATAACATCTGGAATCACACTTAGTGGAAATGTGTGCCCAAATCCTGGCCCTACATTTTTTTTTACAAATAACATCCTAAACTCCTCCAGGAAATCCACTGGTCTCCTTATATTCAACATCAACATAAGAAGTCTACTGAGCAAAATACTAGAACTTCATGCTACTTTGGCCCTCTATTCCCTTGACATAGACCTTCTCACTGAAACATGGCTAAAGCCACATTTTAGTAACAATGAATTTGCTCCCCCATGTTACAGTGTGATTAGACAAGACAGGACATCTAAAAGAGGTGGTGGTATAGCTCTCCTCTTCAAAAATACTCTGACCATTGAAATGTTATCCAGCAACCTACCTAGTTTCAATGATGCAATGATGAAAATATTTTCACCAAACTAAAAAATAATTCCAAAAAACACCTATATTTAATTCGAACATACATACCTCCTGGCGACAACATTAATACTTTAGAATGCATTCTAGACTGGGCTTCCAAAAACTTCACCAACAGACAATCATGTTAGGTGATGTCAATATCGACTGGTCCTGTTGTTACTCACTCCACCCCACTAACCACATTAATCTACATGGCTTCATTCAATTATCAATACCACAACACATGTAGATAAAGCATCAAAAAAGGAGTCCATCCTATATTGGATTCTCACCAACAGACCACACAAATTCTACCTCCCAGGATCCCTTCCAGACACTCTCAGAGATTACCTACCCACTTATGTAGACACCAGTTATATCCATTAAAATTACCCAACCTCCAACAAATCCAATATACAAAGAATTTCAAAACCCAAGAGTTTATATCTGCACTTAATCAATGCAATTGGAGACCTCTATTATTTCTCCCCCTCGATAGTACTGTAGAATACTTCAATAACACTTTCCTTGACATTCTAAATCACCTAGCTCCTATCAGAACTGTAAGAACTAAATCCAGCTATGCCCCTTTCTGACCAGAGATACCCGTCTACTTCTTAAGCAAAGAGACAAAGTCTGGGACATATGGCGTCAAAATAAAACTCATAGTAATAGGTAGGCATATCAGGAGCTATGAAATAAAGCCAAAAAAAAAACAAATTATGACAGATAAAAGGAACCACTATATAGAAATCCAATCCAAACACAGGACTAACCCACAAAAGTTTTGGGCAGCCATTAATAAAATTTTACAACCAGGTAAGACCAGTATTCCACCGTCTAACATCAACACCTCCTCCAGTAATATTGCCACCCATTTCAATGAATACTTCACCAAATCCATCCTTTCCCTCACCATAATAATTCTTCCATTTCATATCCAAACTTATCTGCAGTACCGGTAAACCAAAACGGCTTCTTCTTACAACCTCTTTCAACTAACACCATATACAGATATCTGAATAGACTTAAACTCACAACCCTAGCAGCTGATAAATTACCTGCACAATACCTTAAAATTGCAGACAAAGCCATCTCCTACCCAGTATCTATACTTATTAATCACTCCTTATCAGAACAGCAAGTCCCTTCTTTGTGGAAAATTTCATATATTATACCTTTCCACAAAAGATGCAACTCTGTGGATTTATCAAACTACTGTCCAATTGCCATTTTATCCCTCTTATCTAAAATCCTTGAAAAATGTATACACTCTCAAATAATGCACTATCTCCTCACTAATAATCTCCTAGCCCACACCCAACATGGTTTCCGCCCTAACCACAGTACTACCACAGCCCTCGTTAGCTTTACCAACACACTAAATTAACACCGAAATAATGGTAACCTAGTATCCACAGTGTTCCTAGATATCTCCAAAGCCTTCAATACTGTCTCTTATCCCAAGCTTCTACATGCTCTCTTTAATCTTAATCTAAGCTATTCCACTCTTGCCTGGTTTCAATCTATCTAAGCATCAACAAGCAGTAAAATGGCTAAATAACTTTTCTCCCCTCCTACTTGTCACTCTGCGGCTCCCCAAGGATCCATCCATGGATTTCTTCTCTTCAGCATATTCACCAATCAATTCCATAAAGCTACCCAACATGCAACTTTCACACTGGGGCTCCCCAAGGATCGATCCATGGATCTCTTCTCTTCAGCATATTCACCAATCAACTCCATAAAGCTACCCAACATGCCACTTTAATCCAGTACACTGATGAGTCCACTTTAATCTGCTGTGCCCCAACACTCCCTCAATTCCAGGAATAAACACAATAATCCTTTACTGCTGTTGAAACCTGGCTAACCAACTTTCAACTAATACTTAACCCCAAAAATACATAGTTAATGATATTCTATCCCACCAGAACCATAGACCCCCTACCCCCTTTCACAATATTTTCAGCTAATAACACTTCAATCACACTTGTTCAGCACAGTAAACTACTATGAGTTGTCACTGATAACAACATGAAATTTAACACCCACATTTCACAGACAATAAAAAAAGTCCATAAAAAACTTGGAACCCTATACAGATGTAAAAAGTACCCCACCGGATATAGTAAAGCTACCATTACAAGAACTGACCTACTATCCTCTCTTCTCTATGCCTTCCCCATATTCATCAACCTAAACAAAGCAGATTTAAACAAACTAAACATTTGCTACAATAAAATAGTTAGGTTTGCTACTGGTTTATCCATTATGATACATCACTGTCTAGCTATCAAGCAGCTGTTCTGGCTAGAATTACCCAATCTTCTCACATATAACCAGTTTACTATAGACCACCAAATCCTGTATTCCCCTGACAGAGTACCTGCACTTCAAGGCCTCCTTAATATTTATTCTAACAGATGCCTTTAAGATCCACCAACAAAGCTCTGGTTGACATAATCAAAAGCAACAACTGGGGATTCCATATATTTCACTTCTGTTGCAAAGATATGGAATTCCATCCCCATAGATATTAGGTCCACAGAAAAAAAAATACTTTCAGAAAACTCCTCTGGTCCCATTTCAACAGTTCTTCATTATGTAACTGTTCCAACCCTGGGTAGTCTCCCTTACAAGATCAATACTGCACTTGTATCCTTAAGGAATCTTCTATTAGCCACAATCTATGTTCTTCTCATATATGTGTGACTACTGCATTAACCATTTTGAGTGTTACCTTACAGTTGTATAATTGTCCTACAACCATATTGTCTTTGGTTACAAAATGTGAATTTATTTTTTTTCTCATTGCTTTATCTACCTTTCTGTATCAGTATTGTACTATATTAATTTGTGAATGTTTTTTTACTGTACAAATCTCTGTGGAGCTTTGTATATTGTATTTCATGTATAAATCTCTGTGGAGTGTTTCTCCCCGGGCCACCACTGAAAATGGGATTCTCACACAGTCTGACTCTCCCCGTAAACAAATGTAAAATAAATAAATAAAAAATTAAAAAAATGTATGTGTGTGTGTGTGTGTGTGTGTGTGTGTGTGTGTGTGTGTGTGTGTGTGTGTGTGTCTGTTTGTGTGTGTCTGTGTGCATGTGTGCGTGTGTATAATTGCAACTATTAACATGTAATACTTACTAGTGCACTTATCATAGACTCTGCCTGGCCGGTTTCCTTGTGTCCTTCCTATTGCACTATTTCTCTTATATCTGAACTCAGATTTGCTGCATTCCTATATGTTAATTGCTGCTCCAATTCTCCCACTTTATTCTGAACAACCTATATCCAGGCATCTCCATATCTTACCTTATCTTGTCCAAGTTTTTTGTCATACCAATAATGCTCACACTTCTCATTTGTATCACATCTTTCAACTCTGTGTACTCCTTCTCAGACTCCATGCATTTTAAATTAATACTTTTTTAACCATGATATGAATCACTCTTGTTTTTTTTTCTGTTATTTTCTGCATCCAGTTTTACCTTTTTTCTAATGTTCAAATAATAGTCTCCTCTTCCTTTCTGCTCTGTGACAGTCCGTCCTCTTTTCATTTTAGTTTAAATATATGGTCATTGAGATGTAATCTTCCAACCTAGCTCTTAGGACTGCTGCACCTTCTAGGCTTAAGCAGATTCTGTCCAAGACAAACATGGGCTGTCTACAGTGTCTCCCTCCATCCTCAAACCAAAGACATTTCTCTCTTCTCCTCTGACACATATGATCATCATATTCCTTAACACTCTTCCTGCTCACTGTTCTGTTTTTTTGGCATAATTACCACTTTAGAGAGTGTGACATGCAAGACTTCTTCTGGCATCTGTATGCTATCTCCTTGGTCCTACTTGATCAATTCCAGTAATCTACACTAACGGACCAATTATGTCTACCATCCAGACCTATTCTTAGTGACCAAATTACTCATCGCTTTCCATGTGTCCTATGTCTAAGCCCTGAAACCAATCTCAGTGTTACGGGTGTCTCTTTTCTTCCTGCCCAAAACCATTGATCTCTTGATGACTGAATGTCCAGTCAACAAAAGCTTCTTTTCTGTCGGCAAACTGGCTCTGATGCCTTCATTTCAAGATCCACACCACTCTCATCTTACCTGCAGTTTTCCACCCTTCGCATTCTGCACCCTAGTTATCACAGTTATCTCTGAACGTTGTCTTCTTACTTCTACTATATCTATTTCCTTTGCCAGACAAGCAACTAGTTTCTGTCCAGTGATACTTTGTTACCACCTCTCCTCTGCCCTGTTTCACTATAGCTATAGCTCACATAAAGAAAACAATCTACTACACTGCAAGTTGTCTATCTTCCACTGCTGTGGTATCTCCAGAGGACATCATCTGGAAACTGCACAGAAGTAGGACTGGGTGAATGCTATGCATTGTATGAAAGTGGAATAGTGTAGAAAAACAGTGTGTTCTCAGACAAAGTGCCCATAGGCATAGGCAATAAGCATATGTGTGATCAATCACTACTGAAGAAACAGTCCTTAGACTTCTATTTTATATCCCTGCAGTACTTGAAATGCTACTGGTTTATGTAGGAAAACAGACCTGCAATACTAACACAACAGGGCAGCAGCAACATAGTTCCACACTCAGCCTAAATAAAAGATTGCTAATTGTATCAATGAAAGTCCTGCTGCACTGAAATCATAACTAAATGTGTCAGTACTAACAAAATGCATGGAGTGCTTTATAGCGTGACAGAAGATGCAGTTTGTCTTTTCATCCAAAATCATTCATGCAGTTTTCAGGACTAGCTTCACCCCAAGGATCCCAACATGATGGGAGCAGCCCACTGAACTCAACCACAGGCACAACTTCTATTTGGACTAGTTATTCAGTTTGTGTATTTTTATTCCAATTTCTAGCACCCTAATATTGCTTCAAGCCTGATTACTCAGTCAAAACGACAGCAAAATAGATTATATTTTGCATCTTTCTACTCTAGCAGAGTGATTGAATTTATAATCCATTTGGTGGCTGTCATTTTCTTTAAATAGTAACACACCCTTAATTGCAAAGACAGCTTTCAAGAAGCAGGTCACAGCAGCACAGTAATGCAATGCCTGCTCCCAAAACAGGAAGTAAACAGAACACTTACAGTCATGCAATGATATCAGTTAGTGGTTCAAGTCAAGCTCCAGCTAAGTGTGGGGTAGGCAAGCAGCAAGGGTAGCTGTCCTTTGTTAAGCAACAACATAGTGCAAACACTAGCAATCAAAAACAAAAATCCATAATAAACATCAAATCATTTAAAGCATCCTTCATAAGTAATATGGATAGATGGATAATGTAACTATGGAGATAAAAGGGCCTGGCTAAAGATGAGGAGAGCAACAGGTGAGGTATTTTTCCCAAGATTATTGTTTCTAGTGGTATTGTTGTACCAGTCTGATTTAACATTACTGAAGACAGAGCCCAGTAGACTTATAGGACCTGGCTCTTGTTAGCTAATATCACACTTCCACAGTCTTTCATGGTAAAAACTAAGAAGGTTTTAACCTAGTATTTTATTAGTGGGCTATAGCGGGCCTTACCTTACTCAAATCAACATCTTCACAAATACCTACCATGTTAGCTATCATTCCCCAGATAAACGGGTGACATTTCACAATATCATTGCTAAGTTACTATATAACATGGCCTAGTCTTAGGGCCGGATTCACAATGGCTTGCACGGAGTCTAAGAGTAGAATAAGACTCCATGCAGCCACCATGTCTGACGAGCGATCCAGGAACAGCCTGTTGGGGTGTGTAAGAGAGCTCCTAAAACGGCTCTTACACAGACAGAGCTGGGATATGCAAATCACCTCAATTGCAGGTGAAAGGCATGCGAATGAGGTAGATTTGCGATTCAGGAAACCCGAACTGTCCGAGTAAGAGCAGTGTTATTTGCAGAAATGTACTCAGTTGACAACTGAGTACCGTTCTGCAAATGGCAAAATGAGGCCGTGACAGCTCCAAATAAAGGTTGCATCCAGTGCAGGAAGCATGCCAATGGTCAAATATATGGCCATTGGAAATGTTCCCTGATGCAAAATTAAAATAAAAATATTTTATTTTTTTTCGCCAATTTCTGATGTTTAAGCGTAGCGCAGCGCTGCTCAAATGGGGTGCGCTCTAAAACCCAGAATACTAAAAATTAAAACACACAAATGTGGATTTTATTGAAATTGATAATGTACAATGCAAGGGAATGGCAGGCTGAAGACAACATGGCCACCGCGTAGAGGTTGCTAAGGGGGGAAGCTCAGTCTAAGACATGTAACCAAGCATTAGTAGGCAATCCTATGTAAATGAATGTTAGGATAGTGAATCGCTAGTTTACATAGCAAATGAGCACAGTCAGTGGAGTGTAGGAGTAGGATATGGGGAGTAACAGAATAGAAGATAGGTGACATCATGAGGGGGGTATGTATGAAAGAAGTGAAGCTCATTGGAGCAGAGTGGCATGTGTCCGCTGTCATTTACACATCATGGAAAGAGGTGTGTCAACAGGTAGGCTAGGTAAAGGCAAGAAATGGAAGGTGAATGCCATGGATAATACCAAAGTTTCTTGCTGAGCGTGCATGCATGTGTGTGCACCTGTAAACCCGAGTAAGACAGAGTGCATGCGTGTAAGCGTGAGTGTGCGTTTAAGCCGGAGTAAGCATGTATAAGGCTGTTTAAAGAGTTGTAAGCACGTTTGTGCTGGTGTGCGCGCGTTTTAACCTGAATAAGCAGGTTTTAGTCCATGTAAGCATGTGTGCTTGCGTGTTAGCTGCTGTGCGCGTATTTGCACTTGTGTGTGTGGTGCTCCCCCCTGAGGAAACAGAAAGGAAAAAGGAAGCACAACAAATAGTAGGAAGCTACCAGGGAGCAGAGCTAGCAGGTGAAAACAATCAGAATCAGGCAATTATACAGGCAGTACACTAGTCCAGCCCAGCCTAACACTTAAAACTCTGCCAACAACAGTCCATTATGTTTCTCACAACAGACACTGCAGTAAGCTAATAGAGGTGAAAACTGAAAAAGCTTTACCGAGACAAAGAAATGTTAGGGGCTGCCATTGCTGTTATAAGGTGTCATATGCAACATGCTGAGGGTGGTGACAATGGAAATGCTGCTGGACAACCCACAGTGAGGAGACAGAGAAGAGTGTTCAGGCCCAGGGTAACCTACTAGGGGCTACATGAGCTGGAGATAGTGGAGCACTATAGAGTGGACAGAGACCTCCTACAGCAAATTGTTGAGCTGTGCAGGCCGCACCTCACACACAGAGCCAACAGAGGGGAACCCATCCCAGTGGAAACCAAGGTATGTGTTGGCCTAAGAATACTAGCAACAGGTACCTTCCAGAGACTAACTGGTGATATGATGGGGATATCACAGGCATCAGCATCCAGGGTACTACACCAGTTTCTGGATGCCATGTCAGCATATGTCAGTGATCATGTATATTTTCCCAATTCCCATGAGGTATTGGCCAGCAATATGTGTCTCTTCCAGCAAATAGTGGAATATCCTGAGGTAGTGGGTGCAATAGGCTGCACGCACATACTCATCAAAGCACCAGCCGGCGAATGGGGTAGGGTCTACTTCAACCGCAAGGGCTTGCCCTCCATCAACTGCCAGGTCATGTGTGTGATGCCCAGGGCATAATACTGAATGCGTGTGCAGGCTGCCCTGGAAGCTACCATGATTCCCATATCTGGCATCTGACGCAGCTGTACCAGACATTTGCCAATGGGGACATCCCACATGGTCACCTAGTGGGGGATGCTGGCTATGCACTGGAGCCGTGGCTGATGACACCCATCAGAAACGCACACACACCTGAACATGAACGCCATAATGAGGCACACGCACAAACATGTAATGTAATAGAGCATGTGTTTGGGCTGCTCAAGTCACAGTTCCGATGCCTGGACACATCTGGTGGAGCCTTGCAGTACTCACCAACTACATGTACCCAAATTGTCATGGTATGTGCTATGCTACATAATATGATCCTGCAAAAACAGCTGCAGCAGGACCAGCATAGGCCTAGGCCAAACAGCCCCCCACCATTGCCAAGGCCATCACAGGCAGAGCATGACTCGGAGGAGGAACAACCTGAGCCTACCCCAGTAGGCAGAAGGAGGCATGTCCAGTATGCTTTGGCCTTGACAAAGAGGCAATGCATAGCACATACACTAGCTCAGTAAGAACTCTGGAAATGATACCTCTCTCTGACTCGCACATAAAGTAAAAGGGATGCCTAAGTTGACACTACCTGCTTCCAAACATGTGCAGGGAGTGTAGTATGTGCATCCGACATAGGCAGCCCTGCAGCACCACCTAAGGCATGAATGCCATGTGTTAAGCAATATAAAGCAGTGCTAAACAGCAATTACCACCATGTAGTATATGCAAACAAAATCGCACACTCCAACTAGCACAACTGTGGTCAATGTTCAGTAATATCGGGCAACGTCCAGCAATGTTGGTGAATATTGAGCAATGTCGGACAAGCCTGGTCTAAGTAGGGCATAGCTGAATAAAAGCCAACATGCTCATATTTGCTTAACAGGCCCTTAAGCAGTCAGGTCTGCTCAGTATGAAAAGATAAAGCAGTGATGGACCTCGAACCCAGGATACTGTACGCTATAGCCAAAGTACTGAACAACTAAACCATAACAGTATTGCAGTGGTCCACCTGTATGACGGAATGTTGATAAGTCTATGCAAAGTATTCCATGGAAACCCTGCAGGCACAGCATAATCCTTGTTGAGTTATGACACAAAGGTGAGTCCTGCAGTGAGAACAGAAACTGACTTCCAACACACACACAGTATAAATGTTAATATTGGTCATGTTCGCACACATCAGCAAATGTAGTGGACCTCAGATAGCAACATACTGAAGGGTCACACTGGGCATGCTCACACACAAATAAATGAGACAAATGTCAGGCAACAAAACATGGAATGTCAGAACTGGGCATGCTCACACACTTAGGCCATGTCTGAGTACAGCAGTGGGTCATGCATATCTGGCAGTTGCATGTGTTAACCCAGGAACCTGTCACTATACAGCAATCTACCCTGTGCACACAGTTATATGACAACAGACACATCTATAATATAGTGGAACCCTGTCATAATATGTTCTGCAGATACTGTAGTTCTTCATGGAAACTGGTAAATCAAAGATGATACAGACCTGCAAACAGTATCAGCAATAAACATTGTGCATCTTGAACATTAGCATAGGTTCAGAGGTCGATACTAGGCTATCTGCCCTAGGGCATGTACAAACCTAGCCAGAGTGTGTTTGGCATTCACAACCCTGTCAGATTACTACACTGTGTGTGTGAATAGTAGGTCACACAAGATAGCCCATGTATGTTTATGCTAGTGCGCCTCTGTCTAGCAGGGACACAGAAGATATCCCAGGAGTGAATATACAATCACCCATACAGTCATCAAGATGTCTCCAGTAGGTGGTCAGTGGGTGGCTCTGCCTATGTGAATCTAGGATTACATTCTGTAGTGAATGGAGCCTCTGGGATAAGAATCTGTCCCTCCACAATGTCCTATTAACATCTGTGCTGAGGTATACGTCCCTGCAGTGTGTAGCTCCAAGGGAGTTGGATATCTTGAGGTGGAGCATGTCCAGTAATTCTGGTTTGGGTATAGCTGTAAACAACAGGCACACATCATATCTGAGTAGGTGGTAAGCGACTGAGTAGAGCTGGAGTTACTGCATCTGAACTATGCAAGGCATCTGTGTGAGTCCCTAGATCTGCTTGGTGAGGACCGTCTGTGGCCAGTACAGTTGCTGCAGGTGTCAGGTAAGGTACACCCCAAATGTGGCATTGTAACCAAGCATGGATGTGATGAGTTTAGGGGCACAATGACCTCACTCGATCTAGATGTGAAACCATATGGGATAAGGTGGCACACATAGAAGGTGTGTCCAACCACTTTGGCAACGTGAATGTTAAAGGCGACAGTACGAACAAGTGATGTCCCCAGACCCCTAACAACTCCTACCATATGTAATGGAGTACTACCTATGTGGTAATGTGTGGGCATGTTGTTACTCCAAAAGGGGATGACTATGCAACTAATGGCATTTAGCTGTAGGCCATGGCTCAGGCACCAGTCTTCCATCTCTGTGAGACCCTGATTGAGTATGCATGTGGCAGCTGGAGAGTTGATCATGGCACCCAGTTTGCAGTCAAGTGCAAACATGTTCAGCCATATTCCCCCTGAGATAGCCTGTATGTAAGACAAATATATACTGAACAAGGGAGATCCCAGGACCAAGCTGTGTGGGATGCCATGTGTAACTGGTGCATACTCAAACATGGCACCTGCAATTCTGACCACGTGGGTGCTATCACTGATCTAGGTATCAATCCATTGTGTGAGATATGTGTCCAAACTGACGCTGGTGAGCCTATGCATAATGGCCCAGTGGGTTATTGTGTTGAATGGTTTTGCAAGGTTCAGGTAGGCTGTGTGGACAGCCATCCCTATGTCAATGGACCTGTTAGCCATTTAAAGAATACCTACAGGTTCAAGAGGCAAGATCTTCCCACAACAATGCTGAAATGAGTAGGACACAGTGTCTGTAGGTTCCTGATGTCTATGTGTAGGAGTCCTATGGCAATATGCTCCATAGCTCTGCAGAACAGGTTACATAGGCTTATAGGGCAATATTGTCTGTGGTCCATTGTGGCACCAACTCTGTGGAGTGGGACCACTGTCGCAGTACACCATTCCTTGGGTACATATCCTGTGGTAACTCCGATATTGAACAGTGATGTAATGTGAGGGTTGTGTTTGTCATGATGCTCATGTATGATGCAGGCTGGGACACCATCTGGTCACATTGATACTGTGATGTACGCTGTGGGGAGGGCAGCACTCACCTGTCACTGTGTGATGTCAGGGAGGTTATACTCTGTTGGGATGGATAGTTGCTTTTTAGGGGGATGGGTGGGAGACATCTGCACTGAACCTGTTTGCCAGGATGTAGGCAATGCCAGTGGGTTCAGGGTAGGTTTAGTCAGTATGCAGTAACTCACAGCATATCAGTGAGTGTCCACCCAGGTTCTTGACATAACTGAAGAAGGCCATGTGATATTCCTACTTGTCAGGTGCAATTGTCTGGTAGAAGTGGCCCTTAGAAAAGTCCATGAGTGATTGTAGCTGTCTGCTAGTACCGATCACAGATGCCTTCCCAGTCTGGGATTGTGCTCTATCATGTAGTAGCATCCTCCTCATGTTGTACAGCTTAGTAATGGCTGGGGTCTACCAGACAGGTTCCCTGCCATTGTAGTAGTGGGTCTTGTTGTTATTTGGGATAGCACAATCCATGCAGTCCACTAGGTGTCCCTAGAATGTGTATGTAAAGGATGCAGCAGTGTGAGCCATATATGCCACTGTCTCAGGATCTCTGAATGTTACCACGTTGCTTTGGTGAAGTGAGATGTTGGCTCATGAGAAGTTCACCAAGATTACCCAGGATGGGTGTGTGCAGTGTATATGTATGTCCTGTGAGATACATGTATGTTCTGACCTTACCAATGAGGGGTATATCGCTGATGTGGAACATAGAGTCCCCATGTTGGTGATGAGCAGGTCCAATATGTATTCCCCCTTGTGGCTGTGCTGACTGGTTGTGCCAAAGCATATGAGTCCACGAATTGCAGTGACTGTTGGGTGAGGTTGTCGGGGTTTGAGTAGTATCCCCAGTCAATATGTGTGTATATGAAGTCACACAATATAATGGTGTTTGTGGAGACCTTCATATTCTCCATAGTTCCCACAAAAGCCGAGTGTGGTTCCTGAGTTTGGGAGTGTGTTCTGTAACAGACAACAAACTGAAAGGCAGTATTGCACAATGGTAGTTGTATATGTATGGTCTGTGATGCTTTGTGCAGTGCTACTAACCTGGAGGTGTGTGTATCTGTGATGTATATGGATACTCCCCCTAGTTGTGTTGTCTGTTCCAAGTCTTGTTGTCAGACAGCATGGTATGAAACATAACCTGGTAGTGCTGGTGTGCATAAGCAAGCCTGAACCAGGTGTCTGTCAGTGCACAGATATTGCTCTCCTCCATACTGAGGAGAATCCTGAGTGGCCACAATATGAGGTTAACACAACTGTTGTTGAGCAGCATTACCCTTAGTTTCATTTAACCTGTAATGTCTATGGAGGTGGGTTTGTCTTCTGAGCCCTGCTTAAAAAAGGCAATCTGGTGGTAGCAAGAGCCTTAGCCAGCATACCAAAGTCCAAGGGTGACAGGTGCAAGCTGTCCATAGTGAAGCTACGTGGCATGTTGAGCATGTCACCGTACGCTGACAGACACTGTATCCCCTATGAATGAAACAAATTTGTTAGCCAAGTGTTAAATGTGATATGTGTGTCTGTATACTGTGACATTATAATTGGTGGGTGTAAGATGCTAGACAAGGTCAGGGTCATACTGGCCTGGGCTGCATGATGAGAGTGTACCTCCATGTATCATGTCATGTGGTCCAGGGAATAACGTCTGAGGTTACACACACCAGCATGGACAATGATGGTGCCAGTCTTGTACTTGCTATGGAGTGACCTGACTGCCTGTGTTATGCAGCAGATCCTGGCACCCAAAAGACAGCCCAAAGTGACTATTCCCTTGACAGGGCTGGTGAGTGGTACTTCAGTGTGTCTGAACATAAGTGTCGCCTATTACAAGTGTATTAGGTGTGTTGTTTAGCCTGAAGGGCAGTGACTGTGTGGCACACTGACATTGTGAACTTTGTGATATGTGGGTATTGTAGTGGGGTAGCAGGTGTGTGTGTGTCTGCTTTGGAGGTCTCTGCTGCTTAGGTAGAGTACATTTACAGCATCCAAGTATGTCAGTGTGTGCTAATGTGGTTTGAGTGCTGTTGCTAGAGGATATGTGAGACTGATATGTGGTGTGTGTGGTTACCTTCACCACCTGATAGACTGTGCCAGTCATGGGTCGAGAGAGTTCAGCTCCCTGTATGTCTATATAGGTGCATCTCACACATATATCTGAGTTTGTCGGGAGGAAGAGAGGGTTGTCTGTGTACATGAGGCAGATGTGACATTGTGTCAATATCACAATATCCACCAGCTGGACTGAAGAGTACACACAAAACCGACCCCTGGACATGCCAGGATATTATCATGACAAACTCTGTAGCCTGATCACAAAGGATCAGTAGGGTGTTAAGCATGTAAAAGAGTATAACAGGGATTAGTGCTCATGTTCGTTAGTGTTTTGTAAAGAGGAGCTGAGAAGGAGTCCAGACTGAATCATGACACCTCCTTCAGCTATGTCATAAATATCAATGTACATACATATATGTCCTGAGTCAGGGCCAACTGTACCTGAGTGTCAATGCCGACATCATGACAGACAGACCCATATGTACATACCCATCCTCCACTGACAATAGTCCACATCATCATACCAGGAGATATCACATGTAGAATGGATGAGCAGCTACCCCCACTGCTAAAAGCATGGAAGCAAGTGGAATACATTGATTCCCAATATGTGTCATGCACAAACTACAGAACAAACAGATCATGCACCTTAACAGTCAGCTGAGCCGCACCCCCTACACAGGATGTGGAACCGTTGAATGTGTCACAGCTACATATGGCACTCCCCACAAGTGTTGGTGCACAACACACCATGGGAAGTCAAGTCCAGTATGCCTATGAGGTCTAATCTGCAAGGTCATGGAGTCCATCATGGTTGCAGTCATAAACAGAGCTATTGGAAGCTGACACACACACAACCCTACCAACTGTGGTATGTTCATGTGCGGATCATGGTTCCCAAACATGCTAGACTGTTTACAAGGCAGCCAGCCAGGACATACATCAATGAACACATTTACACATGTGTCACATAGACTTTGAGTAGCCCTTTATCAACATCCCAGACACATGTAGTATCCACAAAACCAAGAAGCTGTGCATAAATATGTGTTGACATTTGACGGAATGTCAATGTGTCCACAGATAGATCACACAAGGTAAGGATACTGAGGTCATGTTCAAGCTGTTGACACCTGCTGACCCACATGGACCATTCCTGGAATGGCATAAAACAAAGTGTGCACACATCACCATGTCCAGTCTGATGATGTCACCACCCTATAAATACAACAGGAGAAGAGAGACCCACCAGTAAAGCAAATAGCACGCTGTGTTAATGTGTTTCTTTTCAGTATCATAACATAGTTAGGTAGGGGTTTGAATTCTGCAAACTGTGTGTGTGGGGGTGTGTGTATGTATGCAGTTTCCTTTGAGAGGTGTTCCCTTTTTGGAGACTGGGAAAACTCAGTAAAGGAGGTACATTCCTCTTTGGAAAGTCTGATGATGTTACCATCCTACAAATACTGCAGGAGAAAAGAAACCAGCCAGTAAAGCAAATAGTGTGCCATGTTAGTGCATCTCTCTCTAGTATCATAAGATAGTTAGGGGTTTGAATATTACAAACAGTGAGTGTGTGTGTATGTATGGAATTGTCTTTAAAAGTAGTGTCCTTTTTGGAGACTGTAAAAACACACTAAAAGAGGTACATTCCTCTTTGGAAAATCTGATGATGTCACCATTCTACAAATACTGCAGGAGAAAAAAAAACAACCAGTAAAGCAAATAGCATGCCGTGTTAGTGCGTTGCTCTCTAGTATCATAACATAGTTAGTAGGGGTGTGAATCCTGCAAAATGTGTATGTGTGCAATTGTCTTTGAAAGGAGTGCCCTTTTTGGAGACTGAAAACACACTGAAAGAGGTACATTCCTCTGTGGAAAGTCTGATGATGTCACCATCCTACAAATACAGCAGGAGAAGGGAAACCAGCCAGTAAAACAAATAGCGCACCGTATTAATGTGTCACTCTCTAGTATCATAACATAGTTAGGAAGGGGTTTAAATCCTGCAAACAGTGTGTGTGTGTGTGTGTGTGTGTGTGTGTGTGTGTGTGTGTGTGTGTGTGTGTGTGTGTGTGTGTGTGTGTGTATGGGGAGGGGTGTTTGTGTGCAATTGTCTTTGAAAGGAGTGCCCTTTTTGGAGACTGTGAAAACACACTGAAAGAGGTACATTCCTCTTTGGAAAGTCTGATGATGTCACCATCCTACAAATACAGCAGGAGAAAGAAAACCAGCCAGTAAAGCAAATAGCATGCCATGTTAATGTGTCACTCTCTAGTATCATAACATAGTTAGGTAGGAGTTTGAATCCTGCAAATGCTGACTGTGTGTGAGTCACTGTTGATCAATGCGGTGTGGGTTTTGCTTTTACTATGGTATGACATAGTATAATGACAACAGTAAGTGCATTGCAGACATCAGGTATCTGCGTGGCAAATATATATGTGCACATGTCCCCTCAATCAGTACATAGGTGTGAAGCCTGCATACTACATGAATACATTTATTTCCATTGACAGGTTGTGCCGCTGCTTCTCAGATTGTAGGTCACATATGTATGTATGTGACATGGCCATCAACTGTCGTGTTCTGTGACCAAGGTGATCTGTGGCACACACACCCATGACAATTACTTAAGAGTAGTGTGAGTAAGGGTATATGCCTGGGGTATATGTCAGACATGGTCATACACAACAAAGTCTGCCAAGAATGGACAATCTTTATAGGAGTATGACTGCCTTGTGGATATGCATTCAGGCCGCTAATGTCTTATGTGATACACCTTGGGACTCCACAGTACCTATGGATATGTGGATACCAAGGAACACATGACATAACATGGGTCTGTATGTACACAATGGTACCCAACATACATTTTGAGGGTTACCACCTGTGTGGTACTGATGGGATAGTATGTTTAGTACATGAGGATGACTATGCCATAGTCAGCATACTGCTATACAGCATGTATCACACAACAGGTATCTGTCTGTATGATACCCTTGTGTAGGATATGTGTCCCATCCAGGGAATGCATTGTAGGCCAATCCATGCATTCTCAGATTTGGATAGACACATCTCTAGTGTGTCTGCATGTACCTAAGGGGGCTATGTGACACACAGGTGTGGTCACAGTAATGGGTGGCAGTCATCACCACTGGTTAGTGTTATAGTGTAGCACCGGAAGGATCTAATTGATATTGGGTTCCCTACTACTATATGTCATTTGTCAGGACATCATCCAATGATTGCTTATAGTCATGCTGTTGAGGTTGTGTATACTATCAGACCGCAAATCATTGATATTAACTGTAGAGTTATTAGTTTCTGTCTTTTAAAACTTTCTTTAAACTCTAGTATGTATGTTTAATTAATATCTCTCTCTCTTTTTTTTCCCGGGCCTCTACTGAAAATGGAAATATCTCCAGTTAGACTAGCCCGGTCAACAAATGTAAAATAAATAAAAATAAAGTATCACCCGCAGCATAGTGTCAACCCATGTCATACACACTCTACCCATGTTATTACATAACTGTAGTAGAATCCATACTGGCCATTGAAAGATGCAATGAGATGTTAACAATGTGTATGACAGGGTATGCCACACATCCCATGTGTCCACTATGCACGTATATCCAGACAGTGTGCACACACCATGTTCACAGATGTACACTTGCTAATCTGTACTGCACACATCACACACGTACTGTCCACTCACTAACACATGCTGGCAACACATCACAAATCAGCCAAGTGGCACATGGGTGGATAATATATTCTCAGACCTAACAGTGGTGTAAACAATGCTACATTGACAATCAGAGCTTTGATGCATAATGTCTGCTCAGATATACCTACAAGGATGTAGTTACACTTCCTTGTTGACAACTTGCTATTATTGCTACACTGCTATAGTGTCACCCTGTGCATCAGCACCATGTTAGCCTGTCCCTCCGTCGATAATGCAGATGACAGGAGGTGGCATAGGTATCATCATATGCACAGGGCATTTTGTTGTTTGCCAGAGCCTGACATTGACCCATCCAATCGACATGTCTGTGTGTGTGTGTGTGTGTGTGTGTGTGTGTGTGTGTGTGTGTGTGTGTGTGTGTGTGTGTGTGTGTGTGTGTGTGAGGGACAACAGTATAGCATGGGCCAATGCTGATGTAATGTGTGTGTGTGTGTGATCCCTAGTTGTTTGGTTAATGTGTGCGTGTGTGTCTGCATGCACACAGCTCCACCATGTGGCTGCCATATATGGTGGTTTGTGGGACAGCCACAGACTGTACCTGCTTGGCTGTACAGATCACTGTCTCCGGCCACAGACACAGTACCTGTACCTGGCAGGGGTGCTACGGACATTATCAGGTGCCAACCCTGACTGGGTACTGTCATCAGAGGCAGAAGTATGATGACTGGACCCATGTCCCTGCTGGGACTGGCCAGAGCCACGTACACATGGTCTACTGGGATGGACAATGGACAGGCCAGCCCCAGCATGGCTGGTTCTGCCACTACGGGATGGCTGTGAACTGTGGGCCATCCGAGACCACTGCCAGCTGTTGCTGCTGCTGGCATGGGTCGGCGTCGACATCACAATCATCCCGCACTGTCCTGTCTCGAGGAAGACATGTTTTGGAGGGCATCTATTGTCTCCCCCCCAATGTCTATCAATGACCTTGGTGTACGTCTGAATGGCACCAGCAAGGTCACTGATGCTGTCATTGATAGTGGTGTAATGTGCCCTCTGCTCCCTAAGTCCCTGCCTAGTGTACCGTTCCATACGTGCCTGAGCCTGCATTACAGCCCGGAACATAGTGGTCATTGTAAGACCTGTGAGAGCATGCCTGCCAGGGGCAATATGTCCAGTGGTGCTCCCCCGAGAACACCTGGACTTCCGCCTATGTGGTACCATTCTGGGTATACGGCTATGACTGCTGTGAGGGGATGCATGTGCCATGGGTACCACACTCTCCTGGTCAATGCCAACTGTATGCTGTCCCTCCCCTATGGCCATTGGCGGTGAGGGATGTAATGGCAGTATGAGTGTGTGCATAGATGGGGTTGAACACTGTGTACTGTCGATTGGCGAACCAACGACAGACCCTGTCAAATCTCCCTGTGCCAAAATACATGTGTCATCATCACCACTATCCATGGCAGTGGCTTCAGGTCACCTGCTGCTTTCGCCAACCCCTACCTCAGAACCTGTGAGAGGAAGACAGGAAACACACGTTATGGTCTGCACATGCACACATGCACACATGAACACATGAACACATGCACACATGCACATATGCACACATGAACACATGCACACATGCACACAGAAACACATGCACACAGGAACACATGCACACATGCATACAGGAACACATGCACACAGGAACACATGCACACAGGATCACATGCACACTCCTCACTACAGCAGATACACACACACAACAGGAATCCAAATCATACTCAATACTGGTTGAAGGTGGTTGACAGTATCACAAGGCAAACAGTCACGTCACACGTGTCAGCATGCAGAATAAGTGTTGATCAAGTCCATGCAGTGTGAGTGTAGACAGCCATAGTTAATGACAGTGTACATGGCTGTGGTGCATGTGTGTACATGTTCAGTGATTGCCTACACCCTGGAACACAATGTGTACAAGGACACAACATTTCTGTGCAAGTATTATAAGCTCTGCAATGTCCTATGCACCATCACACACAGGTATGCATACCATGGCTGCATGTGTTATCTGTGTGTCAAATGGATTTCCATGTCTGATTGCAGTGTCTGTGTCTGTAGCAGATAATTGTGGACACAGGTGTAGCACATGCATGCTATGTACACACACAGGATGAGTGGTGCATGTATACATGATGGGATACCAATCCTGGACATGGCCATTGTAACAGTATGGGGTGTAGTACCATTAGCCATCATCATCATGCATCATGTGGTCACTCAAGGCCACTAAAGCGTGCTAGACCACCACCCAGCATGCTGTACCTGAACCGCAGTGCCGTGGCTAAGTTCGCAATTACACAGCCATGTTGCAAAAGGGTATGTGAGGTCCCCAATAGGGAGCATTGCCTAACATGACTGTGTTATGTGTTGAGGAGTGTTGCACAGCCCCACGCTAGGCCCCTACCCCTCAGGTATATTACGTGTGGTGTGTGGAATACATGTGGGATACTGAAGTGTGACCTGGCAGCGGGTGTCTGGTTACACTATGTGTAGCATGT